>NC_080406.1:10790351-11103208 GCF_030265065.1 Corythoichthys intestinalis | reverse complement strand
CCGCTCCCTCCCTCCCTCTCCTTGCTCTTTGTTCGTCAGACCGTGCACTGGAGTAGCTTACAACGATGTTGACAAATGTTCGGGTTTGATCTTGCCAGAGCCGTGGACTTCAAATGTGTCAATCATCATTTAACTTGTTAAACAGTTGCTGTAGCAACTCATTCTGTGTAAGGGAGCAGTTTGTGTGTACTCACTCAATGAAGCATTAAACAAAGCCAAGCATTTTTCTACTACAGTACTTTATTCTTGTTTAAAAATAATTCGGTGGGACAGTAACATGTTTAAAAACTTATAATTTTTACATTTGAAGTGCTTGAAAACCATTTACTAAAATATATATACACATTAATTTTCAGTCTATAAGGCACAACTGACTATAAGTCGACGCCCACCAAATTTGACACGAAAACGGCATTTGTTCATAGATAGGCGGCACTTGACTATAAGCTGCTGCTGTCCTTACTGTTTACCGTAATTAATGGACAATAAGCAGCTACTTTTCTTCCTTCATTTTGAATCCTGTGGCTTATGGTCCAGTGCAGCTTATTTGTTGATTTATTTGGGTTAATAGGTAACTTTATTTGACAGTTGCGTCATAACACTGTCATAAGACCGTCATAATTATGACATGACACTATCATGGGAAATACTGAATGCTTAGTCCATTAGGTGTCATACGGAAAATGATGTCAAGAACTCCATTTTGGACCTCATACATCCATTCAAAAGTGAGATAATTTGCCGGCTAACACTAAATGACACGTTATAAGCATTCTTCAATGCTCATGACAGTGTCATGTCATAATTAGGATTGTCTAATGATAGTCATATGGCGCCATTCTCAAATAGATAATAATAATAACAATATACATTTTATTTGAAGGCGCCTTTCTGGCACTCAAGGTCGCCGTACAATCATTTTAAAATATTAAAAGTGAGAAAATTAAAGTATAGAACGTTTAAGGCAAATTTTAAAATACTAAAAGAGATATAAGGGCAGCAATAAATAAAAAAACTGACCAGAAATTAGTGGTTATTAAGGCTAGGCCTGTCTGAACAGGTGAATTTTGAGTTTGGATTGAAAAAGAGGGAGGGAATCTGTGTTCCTGAGGTCAGGTGGGAGTGACTTCCAAAGCCGGGGAGCCGAGCGGCATGGTGCTGAGGCGAACGGGGGGGCAGACAGTTGTATGGAGGAGGAGGATCTACGGGCACAGGAGGGAGTTGTAACATGACTGAGGTCGGACAGGTATGGTACGGCTTAAAATTTTGCCAAATACCATAACGAGCAATAAATGAAACAACTGGAACAGTATCTGAAGAAATAATTAGCACAGAACATGAATTGTGATTATTTTTTACATCTGTAGAGCTGCAATGCATGCTAGGAGGCATGTTGGACAACAACAGTGTTGACAGCAGGTGGCAGCAAACGTTGACTGTCTCCCCTAAGGGAGCAGTGATGGTCAAATTAAGTTTCTTGAAGCAATGATGGCTAAGTTGGTCTTATGACAGTCGTATGATACCGCTGTCAAATAAAATGTAATATCTTTTGATGTAAATATCCCATAATACAGTGAGGACAGCGCGGCTTATAGTCCAGTGCGGCTTATCTATGAACAAATGCCGTTTTCGTGCCAAATTTGGTGGGTACCGGATTACTGACTGTCTCAGAAAATTAGAATACACAATATTCTAATTTTCTGAGACAGTCCTGTACATTAATCCACCATTTAAAGCAGGGGTGTCCAAACTTTTTGCAAAGGGGACCAGATTTGGCGTGGTAAAAATGTGGGGGGCCGACCTTGGCTGACGTCCTTTACATAGAACAATATACAGGACTGTCTCAGAAAATTAGAATATTGTGTATTCTAATTTCCTGAGACAGTCCAGTATAGTCAGGTGCGCCTTATAATGTGAAAATTACGGTAATAGGATATTTTCACCAAAAGGTAGCGTTTTATTTGACAGCAGCATTGTAAGACCATCATAAGACCAAATGAACCACCATGAAGCTTTAAACCAATTGGCTGCAATGCTTCATTGCTTCAAGAAGCTTCATTTGGTCAGCACTGCTCCATCTGCTGTCAACACTGTTGTCCTTCTACATAACCCTTAGCATGCTACAGAGCTGCAGATGTAAATAACAAACAAAGTTCATGTTCTATGCTAATTATTTCTTCAGTTACTGTCCCAGTTGTTTCATTAATTGCTAGTTATGGTATTTGGTAACAATTTATTTGACAGTGGCGCCATAAGACTATCATAATTATGACATGACACTGCAATGAGCATTAATGAATGCATATGACAGATGTCATTTTGTGTATTCTAGCAAATTATCTCACTTTTGAATAGATGTAAAAGATTCAAGCTGGACATAAATGGAGTGACAAAATGTTCCAGGTGACTCTAAATGATATCTGTCGTAACCATTCATTAATGTCCATGACAATGTCATGTCATAATTACAGCGGTGTTATGGCAGTCTTATCATGATGCTGTCAAGTAAAGTGTTACCTATTCACCCAAATAAATCAAGAAATAAGCCGCACTGGGCTGAAATACGCAGGATTCAAAATGAGGGAAAAAAAGTAGCGAAAAAGTCCGAAAATTAGAGTACATAATTAGTTTTTTATAATTATGCTTTGGGGAAAAAAATTTGAAAAAACGTCTTATATGTACAGTTGTGGTCAAAGGTTTACATACACTTGTGAAGAACATAATGTCATGGCTCTCTCGACTTTCCAGTTATTTCTACAACTCTGATTTTTCTCCGATAGAGTGATTGGAACAGATACTTCTTTGTCACTAAAAACATTTATGAAGTTTGGTTCTTTTATGACTTTATTGTGGGTTAACAGAAAAAGTGATCAAATCTGCTGGGTCAAAAATATACATACATGGATCTGAAAAAGCGAATCATTGACTTGAACAAGTCAGGAAAGTCACTTGGAGCCATTTCAAAGCAGCTGCAGGTCCCAAGAGCAACAGTGCAAACAAGTGTTTGTAAGTATAAAGTGCATGGCACTGTTTTGTCACTGCCACGATCAGGAAGAAAACGCAACCTATCACCTGCTGCTGAGAGAAAATTGGTCAGGAGGGTAAAAATTCAACCGAGAATCACCAAAAAGCAGATCTGCCAAGAATTACAAGCTGCTGGAACACAGGTGTCAGTGTCCACAGTCAAGCGTGTTTTGCATCTCCATGGACTGAGAGGCTGTCGTGCAAGAAGGAAGCCCTTGCTCCAAAAGCGACACCTTAAGGCTCGACTGAAGTTTGCTGCTGATCACATGGACAAAGATAAGACCTTCTGGAGGAAAGTTCTGTGGTCAGATGAAACAAAAATCAAGCTGTTTGGCCACAATGCCCAGCAATATGTTTGGAGGAGAAATGGTGAGGCCTTTAACCCCAAGTACACCATGCCTACCGTCAAGCACGGTGGTGGTAGTATTATGCTGTGGGGCTGTTTTGCTTCCAATGGAACTGGTGCTTTACAGAGTAAATGGGATAACGAAGAAGGAGGATTACCTTCAAATTCTTCAAGATAACCTAACGTCCGAAGATTGGGTCTTGGGCGCAGTTGGGTGTTCCAACAGGACAATGACCCCAAACACACATCAAAAGTGGTAATGGAATGGCTAAATCAGGCTAGAATTAAGGTTTTCGAATGGCCTTCCCAAAGTCCTGACTTAAACCCCATTGAGAACTTGTGGACAATGCTGAAGAAACAAGTCCACGTCAGAAAGCCATCAAATTTAACTGAACTGCACCAATTCTGTCAAGAGGAGTGGTCAAAGATTCAACCAGAAGCTTGCCAGAAGCTTGTGAATGGCTACCAAAAGCGCCTAATTGAAGTGAAAATGGCCAAGGAACATGTTACCAAATATTAGCGCTGCTGTATGTATATTTTTGACCCAGCAGATTTGATCACTTTTTTCTATTCACCCATAATAAAGTCATAAAAGAACCAAACTTCATGAATGTTTTTTGTGACAAAGAAGTATCTGTTCCAATCACTCTATCAGAGAAAAATCAGAGTTGTAGAAATATCTGGAAACTCAAGAGAGCCATGACATTATGTTCTTCACAAGTGTATGTAAACTTTTGACCACAACTGTATATATTCGTAAGAGTTTTATTCATTTTTTCCTTAATGCATTGCCAAAATCTATATGATCGGGAAAAATTATCGGGAATGATTGGAATTGAATCGGGAGCAAAAAAAAGCAATCGGATCGGGAAATATCGGGATCGGTAGATACTCAAACCTAAAAGATCGGGATCAAATCGGGAGCACAAAAACATGATCGGAACAACCCTAGTTCTGGTCCCCATTAACCACAAAAAATGAGGGATCACTGTATTATTTTTGGGATGGAGACCGGATTGTAACCTAAGGTAAACATTGTGAAGCGTTCCTACCAAATCAAAGCAATATATTCCTTTTAGGAACTGTGAGACAAACATGAAGAAAACGACCAATTGTGACTGCATGTGTGTTTTATGTCTTTAGGTCAAGTCTGTCATTAACTTGCTGTTTGCTGCCTACACAGGAGACGTCTCTGCGCTGAGAAGGTGAAGCACAGCGCATTATCCTTCTTGCCTGAAACCTTGTTAGAGGTCATACTGTCAAGTGAAACAAAGCAGGTCAAAAATAATGAAAATCCCTATGTTCGTGCAGGTTCGCCTTGTCGTCAATGGACATGGAGCAGAGAGACTATGACTCCAGAACGGCCCTCCATGTGGCAGCGGCTGAAGGTAGTGTACATAAACGCAACCTTAAGCTTCTTGAGCAGGACCTATTCAATGATATTTTCATCATTTGTTGCTCTGGTTTGGAAACCCTGCCATAAAGAATGACTTAGTTCGGTCTCTAGCTGGTGAAATGCAATCACCAGACTTAAACCCTATAGAATGGCAAAAAATGTTGTGACGGTCAAATAACGAGATTTGTGCTCGCAGGTCACATGGAGGTCGCACGTTTCCTGCTGGAGGCTTGTAAGGTCAACCCCGTCCCTAAAGACAGGTGCGTGGTTATCAAAAGTCTATGCCAAATGCTAGCTTTTTTAAATTTGTTGTCAGAAAAGTTTTGTTTTGTTTCCCGATAACACGCAGGTGGGGAAACACACCTATGGACGAGGCAGTCCACTTCGGCCACCACGACCTGGTCGCCGTCCTGCAGCCATACGCCGATAAACAACGGCCGGCTGACGACACCGGCGACAAAGAGAGTGTGGAGAAGAGTCTGGACAGTTTGCTTTAGGAGCGCCAGTTCGGATTTATTGTATCTTTGAGCTGGGAGGACTGGCAGCGAATGATCATGTTTCAATGTGCCATTGACAGCAATCGATCGCTGCCAGCTAGGGGTGTGACACTACAGTGGTACGAAAAAGTATCTGAACCTTTTAAAATTTCTCAAATTTCTGCATAAAATCACCATCAAATGTGATTTGATGTTTGTCAAAACCACACAGATGAAAAAAAGCGTCTGCTTTAACTAAAACCACCTAAACATTTATAAACATAATATTCATATTTTATTGAGGAAAGCATGTAAACAATGACAGAAGGGGAGGAAATAAGTAAGTGAACACTCTGCCTTAGGAGACTTAATTGAAACCAATTTTTACCAAACAATTTAAGTCAGGTGTGTGCCCAATAACTGATGAGTGGTTTAAAGCTGCCCTGCCCACTATAAAACACACACCTGATAAGAATTGTCTTAATGAGAAGCATTGTCTCATGTGCATCATGACTCGGTCAAAAGAGCTGTCTGAAGACCTGCGATCAAGGATTGTTGATTTGTATAAAGCTGGGGAAGGATACAAAACAATCTCTAAAAGTCTGGATGTTCTTCAATTGACAGCCAGAGAAGTTGTCTACAAATGGAGAGAGTTTGGCACTGTTGCTTCGTTCCCAAGGAGTGGCCGTCCACCATGATGCCAAGAGTTCAGCGCAGAATACTCAGAGAGGTAAAATGAACCTTAGAGTTTCCGCTAAAGACTTGCAGAAATCACTGGCGCATTCCAATGTCGATGTGCAAACATCAACTATTTGTAAAACTATGACCAAGAATGGTGTTCATGGGAAGACTCCACGGAGGAAGCCACTGCTGTCTAAAAAAAACAGGAAAAAAATTGTTGCTAGTTTAATGTTCGCAAAAAAGCTCTTAGACGCTCCACAGAAGTTTTGGCAAAATATTTTGTGGACTGATGAAAATAAAGTTGAATTGTTAGTAACATACGTCATGTGTGGAGGAAAAATGGAACAGCTCACCAACATCAACACCTCATCCCCACCGTGAAGCATGGTGGAGGGAGCATCATGATTTGGGGCTGTTTTGCTGCCTCAGGGCCTGGACAACTTGCGATCAATAATGGAGGAATGAATTCAAGTTTCTCAGGATGTTTTGCAGGAAAACCTAAGACGGTCTGTCAGCCAGTTGAAGCTACAAGACAATGATCCAAAACACAGAAGTAAATCAACTTCAGAATGGTTTCAGAAGAACAAAATACACGTTCTGGAGTGGCCAAGTCAAAGTCTAGACTTGAACTCCATTGAGATGCTGTGGCAAGACCTAAAGACAGCACTTCATGCTAAACAGCCCGGGAATCTGACTGAGCTACAGCAGTTTTGTCGAGAAGAATGGGCCAATATTAGTCCTAAATGATGTGCCAGACTGATGTGCAGCTACAGGAAGCGTCTGGTTGAAGTTATTGCTGCCAAAAGGGGGGGGCTAAAAATATTAAATCTAATTGTTCACTTACTTATTTTTCCCCCTTCTGTCATTGTTTGCATACTATCCTCATTAAAATATATAAATGTTTGGATGGTTTTAGTTAAAGCAGACAGTTTTTTCATCTGTGTGATTTTGACAAAGATCAGATCAAATTTGATGGCGATTTTATGCAGAAATGTAAACATTTCCAAATGGACTTTTTCATACCACTGTATATCAAAAAGGTCGCGATACTTTGTAGGCCACAAGTTTGATATGCTCCTGCCAAGAATTAATATATCATTTTAAAAAGGTGTCACTCTCTGAATTAGTAAAAAAAAAAAAAAATAGATTGCTACCAAAATCTATTAGAATAGCGTTTTCGTTAGCTCACATGCTGCCAATAGCAATGCTAGACATCCAATTCATTTTGATTGGCTTGGTCTTGTAGCACAATCAATGGCACTGAAACCAGAGCATTCACAGCCAGTCTTTTGTGGGTATTTACAGGTCATTTCCTGTTCATTTTAGGGCATTTAGATGTTACTTCCTGTTGATTTTGAGTCACTTTCTATTCAATTGGGGACATTCTTGAGTCACTTCGGTAACACTTTATAAAAACTATCTATTTTACTAGTTAATAGCTCATTAGTAAACTGTTGAGAAATTATTTATTGTTGATTTGTGAAGTATTTGTTAACAGTTTGTTAAGCATTTACAGGGTGTTCTAATATGGTTGACCCCATTCTAAATGCCCATGCTAGTTGATGGATCTTAATAAAACTATATACAGTGGGGAGAAGAAGTATTTGATACACTGCCGATTTGGCTGGTTTTCCCACTTGCAAGCCATGTAGAGGTCTGTAATTTGTATCATAAATTCTCTTCAACTGTGAGGGACGGAATCTAATACAAAAATCCAGAAAATCACGTTGTATAATTTTTAAATAATAAATTTGTATTTAACTGCATGAAAAAAGTATTTGATACATTACCAACTAGTAAATATTTTGGCTCTTAGTTCTTTTTTAAGAACCCCTCCTGTTCGCCACTCATTACCGGAAGTAACTGCACCTGTTTGAACTTGTTACCTGTATAAAAGACACCTGTTCACATGCTAAAACAAACAAACTCCAACCTCTCCACAATGGCCAAGACCAAAGAGCTGTGTAAGGACATCAGGGATACCTGCACAAGGCTGGGATGGGCTACAGGAAAATAAGCAAGCAGCTTGGTGAGGAGGTAACAACTGTTGGAGCGATTATTAGAAAATGGAAGAAGTTCAAGTTGACGGTCAATCTGCCTCGTTCTGGGGCTCCATGCACGATCTCACCTCGTGAGGCATGACTGATCATGAGGAAGGTGAGGGATCAGCCCAGAACTACACGGCAGGACCTAGTCAATGACCTGAAGAAAGCTGGAACCACAGTCGCGAAGAAAACCAATCGGTCCACATTACGCCGTCATGGATTCAAATCCTACAGCGCACGCACGGTCCCGCTGCTGCAGCCAGTGCATGTCCAGACACATCTGAAGTTTGCCACTGACCATCTGAATGATCCAGAGGAGCAATGGGAGAAGGTCATGTGGTCGGATGAGATCAAAATTGAACTTTTTGGTCTAAACTCGGCTTGTCGTGTTTGGAGGAAAAAGAAGGATGAGTACAACCCCAAGAACACCATCCCAACTGTGAAACATGGAGGAGGAAACATTGTTTGGGGCAGCTTCTCTGCCAAGGGTACAGGACGAATGCGCCGTATTGAGGATGGATGGGGCTATGTATTGCCAGATCTTGGCTGACAACCTCCTTCCTTCAGTGAGAGTCCTGAAGATGGGTCGTGGCTGGGTCTTCCAGCATGACAACGACCCAAAGCAAACAGCCAAGGCAATTAAAGAGTGGCTCCGTAAGAAGCATCTTAAGGTCCTGGAGTGGCCTAGTCGGATCTGAACCCGATAGAAAATCTATGGAGGGAGCTGAAAGTCCGTGTTGCCCGGCAGCAGCCCCGAAACCTGAAGGCTCTGGAGAAGATCTGCATGGAGGAGTGGATCAAAATCCCTGCTGCAGTGTGTGCAAACCTTGTCAAGGACTACAGGAAACGTTTGGTATCTGTCAGGGCCGGCCCAGGCCATTTGGGGGCCCTAAGCAAAATAATGCAAAGGGGCCCATATTTTTGGCCCACCATTTCGTCACAGTGTACTGTGAAACCCATACATGCAGTCCAACCCATACGTCCATATTTTGTATATTAATCAGATTTTGTTGCACTGCATACTTCAAACTCCAAATGATTGTCAGTACTTACAGTAGATTGTGCCTAACCTGTTTCTAAAAGAGGAAAGAAAGAAGTTAAGGAAGAACTTTTTTTTTTTTTAAGCTTGTGATCAAGTATCAAAACTCACAAAAGTCAAATAAAGCAAACTGTAGTTAACAAAATAGAATATGAATTAAACAATTGCCAGATTGGGGGCCCCCTAGTGGTCAGGGGCCCTAAGCAGCTGCATAGTCTGCGTATAGGCTGGGCCGGCCCTGGTATCTGTAATAGCAAACAAAGGTTTCTGTACCAAATATTAAGTTCGATTTTAGTGATGTTTCAAATACTTATTTCATGCAATTAAATGCAAATTTATTATTTAAAAATCATACAACGTTATTTTCTGTTTTTTTTTTTTGTATTAGATTCCGTCCCTCACAGTTGAAGAGAACTTATGATACAAATTACAGACTTCTACATGCTTTGCAAGTGGGAAAACCAGCAAAATCGGCAGTGTTTCAAATACTTGTTCTCCGCACTGTACACTTTATGTTGAAGGTCATAAGTTTTATTGGTTAAATATTCAAAGAAAAGTACAAATATTTGTTGGTTCTATGGCAGATTTTCATAAATGTGCAACATGAGCGCTGCCTGCAAAATACCTTATCAAAATGCCTTTTCTTTTGAAGTGAACGGCATTTGTTAACCCAAAAAGATAGAAATGCCAAACGTTACACACAAAAACCTGAAAGGTTTCTACACAAACTGTGTTTCAGGTTAAGAACAACAACAAATACTTCATAAATCAACAATAAATCATTTATCAACAGTTTACTAATGATCTATTAACTAGTAAAACGGATAGTTATTATAAAGTGTTACCGTCACTTCTTTTTCAGTAACCCGCAAATAACAGGAAATGACCTGAAATGCCCCAAAATTCAGTCACTGCCTAGCAATGGCTGGCACTGACGTCTACTTGAGATAAAGTCATTCCAATTTACAGAAGGATAAAAAGATACAAATTATCGTGACATATATCGCCATCAATGGCAGCCAATTATTTAATATGTCAAGAAATATCTAAAAGCTGAATATGTCATCTATTATCTCCTTGTTATTGTTCTCAGTGGGCTTTTTTTTTTGGAGTGTTGTGCGTTCCCATGTGAAAATGGATTTGTTCTTGTTTGACCATTGTGTAATTGTTGAAAAGTTGATCGAAATTTTGCTGTTTGATGAGTGACCTGTGTACAACGCATCTGTTTATCAACTCACACGAAGAAGAATGTATTTGAAATATATTTTTCAGTTTGACTTGAAGAGCTCTTTTCCAAAATGACAAATTGGGAAGAAAAAAAAAAAAAACCTAGTAACCGTCCGAAATAAGTATTTATGAATTTGTTTTGGGAAAGAACTCAAGTTTTTGTTAAAAAATGTACACCAACTAAAAGATGGTTAGATGGATTTATTTTTCTTGAATAGTGATGATGTTTTTGTGGAAGTGTCGTTTAAAATGGAAAACGTTTATTCAGAGCTACAAGGTAGGTCGGCAAGCACAATGAAGTCTCAACTTGGCACATTCCATTTTCACAGTCAATGAGCACATTGATAGATCCTTGTAGTTTGTATCTAAAGTTATGATAACTAAAGTGTCCCAGTTGATAATCCTGGTGTGCTGTGATTACTTGGCAAATCTAGTTAAAAAAAATTTTTTTTTTTTGGTTTTAAACTGAGGATCCTGCCCTAATATGTCGGGAAAAAATAATCATGTCCGCACCAGCACGTTTGTAGAAGAAAAAAAAAACTTCCACAGCCAACTACATTGATTTATTTTTAAGTACATTTATAGCAATGACAGTGGCGGTGGAAATCGACGTCTTAATTGAATCTCTAAAACTGGCCAGGGGTGGGTAGAGTACCCAAATATTTTACTCAAGTAAGAGTAGCGTTACTTCAAAATAATATTACCGGAATTTTCGGACTATAAGGCGCACCTGACTATAAGCCGCCACAATTTTTGTTCAGATAAGCTGCACTAGAGTATAAAGAGACCGCGAGAAAAAAAAGTGGTATTTGCTATGTAGCTAAATGGATTTTGCCATGTGGCATTTTTTTGGTATGTGGCCAAATAGATTTTCACATGTGGTATTTTTTTGGGTGTGTGGCAAAATGGATTTTGCCATGGGGCATTTTTTGGGGGGTGGGTATAAGGCAATTTTTTGGGGTAGTTTTGCAGGCCATGCACGTCCATGCAATTGACGGCCATGCACGTTCAAATTTTCCATTCATGGTCAAAAATCACAGCCACACGTGTTTTTCTGCCATTTAAAATGAATGGAAAATCTGGACATGCATAACCATCAATGGCATAGTCTGACTTGGGTGTCCGTTGAATGTCGATGTCATTGCCATGTGGCATTTTTTTGGTATTTGGCAAAAAGGATTTTGCCATGTGGCATTTTTTTTTGGGGGGGGGGGGGGGGGGGGGGATAAGGCAATTTTTTTTAAGTAGTTTTGCAGGCCATGCACGTCCATGCAATTGATGGCCATGCACGTTCAAATTTTCCATTCATGGTCAAAAATCACAGCCACACGTTTTTCTGCCATTTAAAATGAATGGAAAATTTGGACGCGCATAACTGTCAAGTGGCATAGACTGACTTGGGTGTCAGTTGAATGTCAATGCGCTCTAATGTAAAGTCTATGGTCAAAAATCACAGCCACACACGTTTTTCTGCCATTTAAAATGAATGGAAAATTTGGACGTGCATAACCGTCAATGGCATAGACTGACTTGGGTGTCAGTTGAATGTCAATGCGCTCTAATGTAAAGCGTATGGTCAAAAATCACAGCCACACATGTTTTTATGTCATTTAAAATTAATGGAAAATTTGGACGTGCAAAGCAGTCAATGGCATTGCCTGACTTGGGTGTCCGTTGAATGTCAATGTCATTGCCATGTGGCAAAATGGATTTTGCCATGGGGCATTTTTTGGGGGGTGGGTATAAGGCAATTTTTTGGGGTAGTTTTGCAGGCCATGCACGTCCATGCAATTGACGGCCATGCACGTTCAAATTTTCCATTCATGGTCAAAAATCACAGCCACACGTGTTTTTCTGCCATTTAAAATGAATGGAAAATCTGGACATGCATAACCATCAATGGCATAGTCTGACTTGGGTGTCCGTTGAATGTCGATGTCATTGCCATGTGGCATTTTTTTGGTATGTGGCAAAATGGATTTTGCCATGTGGCATTTTTTGGGGGGGGGGGGGGGGGGGGGGGGATAAGGCAATTTTTTGGGAGTAGTTTTGCAGGCCATGCACGTCCATGCAATTGATGGCCATGCACGTTCAAATTTTCCATTCATGGTCAAAAATCACAGCCACACGTTTTTCTGCCATTTAAAATGAATGGAAAATTTGGACGCGCATAACTGTCAAGTGGCATAGACTGACTTGGGTGTCAGTTGAATGTCAATGCGCTCTAATGTAAAGTCTATGGTCAAAAATCACAGCCACACACGTTTTTCTGCCATTTAAAATGAATGGAAAATTTGGACGTGCATAACCGTCAATGGCATAGACTGACTTGGGTGTCCGTTGAATGTCAATGCGCTCTAATGTAAAGCGTATGGTCAAAAATCACAGCCACACATGTTTTTATGTCATTTAAAATTCATGGAAAATTTGGACGTGCAAAGCCGTCAATGGCATTGCCTGACTTGGGTGTCCGTTGAATGTCAATGTCATTGCCATGTGGCAAAATGGATTTTGCCATGTGGCTTTTTTTGCCATGCAGAGAATGGATTTTGCCATGTGGCATTTTTTGGGGGCATTTGGCAAAATTGATTTTTTGCCATGTGGCATTTTTTTGCCATGTAGCAAAATGGATTTTTTCATGTGGCATTATTTTTGCCATTTGGCAAAATGGATTTATTGCCATGTGGCATTTTTTGCCATTGCAGTTTTTTTTGGGCCATGTGGCAAAATGGATTTTGCCATGTGGCATTTTTTGGGGGGGTATAATGCAATTTTTTGGATTAGTTTTGCAGGCCATGCACGTCCATGCAATTGACGGCCATGCACGTTCAAATTTTCCATTCATGGTCAAAAATCACAGCCACACATTTTTCTGCCATTTAAAATGAATGGAAAATTCGGACGTGCATAACCGTCAATGGCATAGACTGACTTGGGTGTCAGTTGAATGTCAATGCGCTCTAATGTAAAGTGTATGGTCAAAAATCACAGCCACACGTTTTTATTAGAGATGCACGATAATATCGGCCACCGATAATTATCGGTCGATAATGGCAATTATGAAGTCACACAGATAATCCAGATTAAACGAAATTCAACCGATAATGCAATCCGATAATTATATACTTGATTTAGCCTCCAAATGTGCGCAATCAACAGTTTTGTCCAATTCTGCTAGTTTTAAGGAGGTGTTTTTGCAGTGTAGTAATGTGATATATGTTAGGAATTGCTTACTTTTAAAGGCATTTTTGTGCAACTTGGGTGTTTACTCTCTAAGTAATTGTTTCCAAACGCTTACCATTACACAATGTCATCGCTATTGTTTAGTTGTTGGAAATTACTACTTGTTCACATTTGATGTGGAAAAAAATAGCACTAAATTACATTTTTGCACAGTAACATTTGATCTTTTGTACATATATATTTGAATAGAATTATCGGCGTGACATTATCGTTATCGGGTGGAAGGGGCAGGAAATTAGCGGTTATCGATATCGGTTGAAAAATGTATTATCGTGCATCACTAGTTTTTATGTCATTTAAAATTAATGGAAAAATTGGACGTGCAAAGCCGTCAATGGCATAGCCTGACTTGGGGGTCCTTTGAATGTCAATATCATTCCCATGTGGCATTTTTTGCTATGTGGCGTTTTTTTTTTTTTTGGCATTTGGCAAAATGGATTTTTTGCTATGTGGCATTTTTTGACATGTAGCAAAATGCATTTTGCCATGTGGCATTTTTATTTTGCCATTTGGCAAAATGGATTTATTGCCATGTGGCATTTTTTGCCATTGCGTTTTTTTTTTTGGGCATTTGGCAAAATGGATTTTTTGCTATGTGGCATTTTTTGACATGTAGCAAAATGGATTTTGCCATGTGGCATTTTTATTTTGCCATTAGGCAAAATGGATTTATTGCCATGTGGCATTTTTTGCCATTGCGTTTTTTTTTAGCCATGTGGCAAAATTGATTTTGCCATGTGGCATTTTTTCTTTGCCATGTGGCATTTTTCCACATGACTAAATCTATTTTGCCTCGTCGCAAAAAACAAAACAAAAAACAAAACAAAACAACACACATGGCAAAATCCATTTTGCCACATGGCGAAAAAAATGGCAAAACATGGCAAAATCCACCTTCTGTCAACACTGTTGTTATCCAACATGCCTCCTAGCAAGCACTGCAGCGCTACAGAGGTAAATAATCAAAATAATAGTCTGTGTTAATGATTTCTTCAGTTACTCTTCCAGTTGTTTCATTAATTGCTAGTTATGGCATTTGGTAGCACTTTTTTTGACAGTGGTGCCAAAAAACCATCATACTTATGACATGACACTGCCATGAGTATTAATGAATGCTTATGACAGATGTCATTTTGAGCCATCCGGCAAATTATCTCACTTTTCAATGGATGTACTAAAAGATATGAGCTGGACATAAATGGAGTTAATGACATAATTTACCGGGTGATACTTAATGACATCTGTCATACGCATTCATTAATGCCCATGATGGTGTCATCTCATAATTATGGCGGTCTAATGGCAGTCTCATGATGCCGTTGTCAGAGTGTTACCTATTAACCCAAATAAATCAACAAATAAGCCGCACGATTCAAAATGAGGGAAAAAAGAAGTCCGAGGAATACGGTATTCTGGTAAAAGTGAAAGTAGTCTTCCAAAAAAATACAAGTACAAGTAAAAATGTGTTTGGTGAAAAGAATACAAAAGTAATGAGTAACATTGCAAGTAACTGCTTATGATGTTTTTATTTTTTTATTTTTTTAAAGACATGTTTTCTCAGCACAAAGTTATCTATATGAACTATTATTATACTGTACAATAATACATTACATAACCACATTAAGCCAAAGGGGGGGGGGGAATCATTGAATTCCAGCGAAAGGAAAAAAAAAATGACAGAAATGAAGCATCATTTGTCCAAATAGCATGAGAGCCCTATTGTGGAGAAAATACTTGGTTGCTTGGCGAGATCAAGAAAAGAGGCAGCTCTGAGGCAATATCTTTCACTGACTGAGATACTGAGTCCAAGTAAGGAGCTCAAATTGAGACGCATTTGAGATCAACACAAAATCTCATAGTTGTCTCTTGGTGAGATCTTGAAAGACAGCTGTGAAATATTATTGAGAAATCGTCACAGTAGAACTATTTCTCAAGCTGTGTGACTTTAGAACGTTTTTAGAACTACTATTTTTTTTACTTAGGAGGAGCAGCATTTCTCGTAAAAAAGGGTGTTTCCTGTTCCCACTAGGGGGCGCCAGGCCTAATGGGTAATATTTCAATGCAGTCATGTTCAGGCCAGGATACCTCTCATGCATGCCAGATATGAAAAAAAATGCACCTTGTATCAGGAAGTTATTAGTCATTTACGGAATTTGGCGTGTTGCCAAAAAAACGCCCAACTTTGGTACCTTGCCCTGGTCAGGCCCGTGAATGAAAACTCACCATTTTGATAACTTAACAGCTCATATGTCTCATGAACAGTCTCACCAATTTTGAGGAGTATCCAATCAACTGCGTAGGCGCCAAGTTCTCAAACGTGCCCGCTGTTTATCGATTAAAATTTCATGCTTTTTAATATTCAATCCAAAATACCTGACTTCCTGTTGGGTTTGGAATATGGGTGCAAGAGACTTTTTGGAGCAGTTTTGCACAACGTATCGACTCCCCAAATGTCATCGCTGTACGTTAAAAAAACCTAAATGGAGAGGCCTTTTCTAAAAATTCAACGGGGTGCCACTGAGCAATTTTGTTAAGTGTTTTGGCAACGTTGCAAAATTATCTAAATTTACGTATGTGTATGGTGTATGTGCAAATTTTGGTGAGTTTTCGAGCATGTTCACGCCTCCAAATTGACCATTTTCATTTGCCATGAAGAAATAATAATGATCAACATTTGCATTACAATATGGCTCTCGCGTCAGTTGATGCTCGGGCCCAAATTCTTGGACGGTCAACAATAAGTATCTATAGGTACGCAGTGTAAAAACATTGCCTCAAATATTTTCACGGGGAAATGAAGTCGCCAACAAATTCTTCTGGCAAGACTGAGAAGAACATGTCATTGAGAAGCTCCATCCGTGAGGAATGGGCACCCTGCAGGAAGAAAAACAACAAGCTAGACTGGTGAACTAGTGACAATATACAGTGAGGAGCAGAAGTACAGTATTTGCACCCCTTGTGATTTTGCAAGTTCACCCACTTAGAAAATAGGTAGAGGTCTGAAATTTCAATCATAGATGCATTTCCACTTAGACATAATCTTGAAAAAAAAATCCGGAACTCACATTGTATGATTTATTTGTAATTCACTGGGGTCCATAAGTATGTGTACCCCTGAGAAGATCAGTGCTAATATTTAGTAGAGGTGTGCATTGGCACTGCCCTCACGATTCGATTCGGAACGCCACGATTCGATTCGATTCAGAGGGTCACGATTTGATTCGGTTCGATTCGGCAATGCATCGCGATGCATTAAAGCCTGGGATGCATTAAAATTCTAAAGCAAAGCATATTTTTCGTGAATCATGAAACAACACAAGCGGTCAGACATCAAACAACTTTTTATTGGCTCCTGTGTCACTCCTGGTTGAAGTCAAATGAAAATAGTATACTTTCAGATATACAGTGCCTTGCAAAAGTATTCGGCCCCTTTGAATCTTGCAACCTTTCCTCACATTTCAGGCTTCAAACAAAGATATGAAATTTAATTTTTTTGTCAAGAATCAACAACAAGTGGGACACAATCGTGAAGTGGAACAACATTTATTGGATAATTTAAACTTTTTTAACAAATAAAAAACTGAAAAGTGGGGCGTGCAATATTATTCGTCCCCTTTATTTTCAGTGCAGCAAACTCACTCCAGAAGTTCAGTGAAGATCTCTGAATGATCCAATGTTGTCCTAAATGACCGATGATGATAAATAGAATCCACCTGTGTGTAATCAAGTCTCCGTATAAATGCACCTGCTCTGTGATAGTCTCAGGGTTCTGTTTAAAGTGCAGAGAGCATTATGAAAACCAAGGAACACACCAGGCAGGTCCGAGATACTGTTGTGGAGAAGTTTAAAGCCAGATTTGGATACAAAAAGATTTCCCAAGCTTTAAACATCTCAAGAAGCACTGTGCAAGCCATCATATTGAAATGGAAGGAGCATCAGACCACTGCAAATCTACCAAGACCCGGCCGTCCTTCCAAACTTTCTTCTCAAACAAGGAGAAAACTGATCAGAGATGCAGCCAAGAGGCCCATGATCACTCTGGATGAACTGCAGAGATCTACAGCTGAGGTGGGAGAGTCTGTCCATAGGACAACAATCAGTCGTACACTGCACAAATCTGGCCTTTATGGAAGAGTGGCAAGAAGAAAGCCATTCCTCAAAGATATCCATAAAAAGTCTCGTTTAAAGTTTGCCACAAGCCACCTGGGAGACACTTCAAACATGTGGAAGAAGGTGCTCTGGTCAGATGAAACCAAAATTGAACTTTTTGGCCACAACGCAAAACGATATGTTTGGCGTAAAAGCAACACAGCTCATCACCCTGAACACACCATCCCCACTGTCAAACATGGTGGTGGCAGCATCATGGTTTGGGCCTGCTTTTCTTCAGCAGGGACAGGGAAGATGGTTAAAATTGACCGGAAGATGGATGCAGCCAAATACAGGAACATTCTGGAAGAAAACCTGTTGGTATTTGCACAAGACCTGAGACTGGGACGGAGATTTATCTTCCAACAGGACAATGATCCAAAACATAAAGCCAAATCTACAATAGAATGGTTAAAAAATAAACGTATCCAGGTGTTAGAATGGCCAAGTCAAAGTCCAGACCTGAATCCAATCGAGAATCTGTGGAAAGAGCTGAAGACTGCCGTTCACAAACACTCTCCATCCAACCTCACTGAGCTCGAGCTGTTTTGCAAGGAAGAATGGGCAAGAATGTCAGTCTCTCGATGTGCAAAACTGATAGAAACATACCCCAAGCGACTTGCAGCTGTAATTGGAGCAAAAGATGGCGCTACAAAGTATTAACGCAAGGGGGCCGAATAATATTGCACGCCCCACTTTTCAGTTTTTTATGTGTTAAAAAAGTTTAAATTATCCAATAAATTTTGTTCCACTTCACGACTGTGTCCCACTTGTTGTTGATTCTTGACAAAAAATTAAAATTTTATATCTTTATGTTTGAAGCCTGAAATGTGGCGAAAGGTTGCAAGGTTCAAGGGGGCCGAATACTTTTGCAAGGCACTGTATATGTCGGAAAACACAGACAAGACTGAAAAAGCAGTTTCTGCTCTTGCACTCCTCTCGCAGAGAAACTGTTGTATTTTAAGCCAAAACAACTGTTGTGTTTGATAGAACAATATGTCTATATGCTGCCATAGCAGATTCATGGCTCATTAAGCCCCCAAACTATTTTTAATTTGCCCGTTTTACCCTGGAAACCCCCGTTTACAGACGTCGCGCATTTTTAAAATGTCTGCTCAGCGTCAAGGTGCCAGTCTTTCTGCTCTCGTACGAGAGCAAAGCGCCACATTTGTTGCATTCGGCAAGGCCGACACGGTTTTCTGTAGCATCTTCCACTATCGATTTAAATCCTTTCCACACACCACTCGTGGATTCTTGCCTTTTCAATCCCCCTCGTCTTTAGTTTGCTTTTCACCTCTTGCTGCTCTATATCGAAATTCGAAAAAGTAATACGAGGATGCAGTTGCAGACTCGCGGAGAGGCCAAAGCGCGAGGGGAAGATTAAAAGGAGGGCGGGGCCACGGCGTTCATGTGCGCAAACAATGCACTGGCTCTGCTGCAGCTCATGTTTGGGATTACCAAAGCGCCTTCTCTCTGTTTTATCCAATTTATTTATTTTTATCACTAATATTCCTTAGTTTAACATCCATACATCGTTTTAGGATACAAATATATATTTATTAAAAAAAAAAAAAAGCGAGCGAGAATTCCGACCAGACCCGAACGCAAATCATTGAAATTTTGGGCCCGACTCGGCCCGAAATTCGAGTCGGGTTCGGGCTCAAGATCTAGGCTATTAGTCTTATATATTTTAAAATGCGCTTAATCGATTCGGCTTGTTGCCCGCATCGAATCGAATCGTTCATGCCCCGCATCGGGTTGCATCGCCCCATCGATTATTGTTGACACCAGTAAAATTTAGTGCAGAAGCCTTTGTTTGCAATTACAGAGGTCAGACGCTTTTTGTAGTTCTTCACAAGGCTTTCACATATGTAAACAGGGATTTTGCCTGTTTCTGGGCTGTTGTTGAGAAACACGAAGTTTTAGCTCCATCCAAAGATTTTCTATTGTACAATGTGATTTCTGGATTTTTTTTTTTAGATTATGTCTCTATGAGTGGAAATGCATCTATGATTTCCATTTCAGACCTCTATCCATTTTTGAAGTGGGTAAACTTGCAAAATCACAAGGGGTGCAAATACTTCTGCTCCTCACTGTGTATATAAACTACTACTACAGTGGTAAAAAGTGGTACCTCGAGATACGAAAGCTTCAGCACATAAATGAAGTTTTTCGAAGTTTTTTTTTTGCGTCATATTATGAAAAATTATTCATCATACAAAAGATTAGTATTAGAGTACATAATGTAATCGATAATTACCGCTCGCAGTAATGTACTAATGTAACAACTAGAGATGTCCCGATCGATCGGCATCCCGATTGATCGGGTCCGATCAAGTCATTTTCAAAGTATCGGAATCGGCAAAAAAATATCGGACATGCCTTTTTTTAATATATATACTGTATATTTTTTAATTAAATCGTTTTCTAATTGTATTTAACGTTACAGAAATAATGTGTTACACTATTTCAGAGTCTTTAAGCTTAAGGTAGGGGTGAGAATTACATTTTTTTACATTTATCACGTTACAATATTTTACGAAATTAACGCATGCGCTGCACGACCCTATCACTCATTGTCGCGTTCAATATATAATGGCGCAGTTTTACCCATACAGTATATACAGCTAAAAGGCAGCGTAAAATGAGTAGAGTGAATTTTGGCAGCCTTTGGAACCTTTTTTTTTAAATGGCTAAAGCCTTACAATCCGTCTCCCAACGATAAGAATTATCATGGGAAGCAATTTGGGGAAGAAAGGTAGTAGTTGATCTTTTTCTTAACACTCTATGTTATTTCCCAACGCAGAGAAGATATATCAATAGGTACAACGACGCACAGTCATGGTTGCACTTCCCATCATGCATTTGGGCAGAACAGTTAAATGGCTACAGTATAATTTACTGAAAGCTCAACAAATACACTAGATGGCAATATTTAGTCACAATATACAAAGTCACATTTATCCTTTAAGAATTACAAGTCTTTCTATCCGTGGATCCCTCTCACAGAAAGAATGTTAATAATGTAAATGCCATCTTGAGGATTTATTTTCATAATAAACAAATATGAGTTTTATTCAAATTTTTCTTAATGCATTGCCAAAATGTATATAATCGGGAAAAATTATCGGGAATGATTGGAATTGAATCGGGAGCAAAAAAAAGCAATCGGATCGGGAAATATCGGGATCGGCAGATACTCAAATTAAAACGATCGGGATCAGATCGGGAGCAAAAAAACATGATCGGAACAACCGTAGTTAAGAGCATTGCAAAAAGCATTTTATAGCATTTAAGCTAGCAGACTATTGACATGTAAGTTAGCCAATTGTTCTTTTGTTGTGCATATACCCTCATTTATTTATTTTTCTTATACCATTTCAGGCTCAGGTATTTCTATGTTCCTTATCCGATTACTCGGTTATTCGAACTAACTAGTTCATCGATTAATCGACTACTAAAACAATCGATAGTTGGTTCCTTGTTTTTTTGTTTTTGTTTTTTTAAACATTGACACCTTTTTAAAATGATATCTCGATTCTTGGCAGCAGCAGACCGATAACCTTTTGGGATACAAAGTATCACGATAAATCATCATTTTGATATTTTGTCACACGCCTAGCCACCACCTGCCATGTGCCACAGGTAAGTAACAGGTGCTGTTAATTACACAAATCAGAGAAGCATCACATGATTTTTCAAAGGGTGCCAATTAGGGTTGTTCCGATCATGTTTTTTTGCTCCCGATCCGATCCCGATCGTTTTAGTTTGAGTATCTGCTGATCCCGATATTTCCCTATCCGATTGCTTTTTTTTGCTCCCAATTCCAATCATTCCCGATAATTTTTCCCGATCATATACATTTTGGCAATGCATTAAGAAAAAAATGAATAAAACTCGGACGAATATATACATTCAAGTACAGTACATAAGTACTGTATTTGTTTATTATGACAATAAATCCTCAAGATGGCATTTACATTATTAACATTCTTTCTGTGAGAGGGATCCACGGATAGAAAGACTTGTGAATGTGTATATTGTGACTAAATATTGCCACCTAGTGTATTTGTTGAGCTTTCACTAAATTGTACTGGAGCCATGCCAAAATGCATGACGGGAAGTGGAACCATGACTGTGCGTAGTGCTACCAATTGATATATCTTCTCTGCGTTGGGAAATAACAAGGTGTTAAGAAAAAGATCAATTGCTAACTTGCTTCCCATGATATTTCTAATCGTAGGGAGAGGGATTGTAAGGCTCTAGCCAATTAAATAAACAGGCATGAAAATCTCTCACCTTTCGGCGAAATTCGCCGTTTTGAAGTCAAAAAGGGCGACCTACGTGAATTGCGTAGATCCGAGGAGAAATTCTTTTTTGGGGGGAGGTTTTATTTAATTATTATTATTATCATCATGTGATTAACTTAGTAGGTAAACTGAGCACTTAAGAACACAGTCAGCAAATCCTTCTAGATGCTTCGCTGACGAGAACCAATCATCGACCCAAGCTGCGTTCCATTATTCCAAACGCGCGCACTCCTTACGCGTGTACATGGAGTACTCGGAGAGCCTTCGGTTGCATTGCAAAGCTGCGAAAACAAAAAGCAGGCCTTATCCACATCGGGGCAGACCAGAGCGCAGCATACACACTTGCCTGTATTTGCCAGCAGATTGAATTTGGTGAGTAATGGTTTCAATCGTTTTCACGTTTTGCGATATAAAAAAGTTACTGCCATTCGTTGCAGCTTGCGTTGAACACTGCCAGAGCTAGCCAAATCTCCCATGAAAAAAAATAGCTCCCGTTAAATTGGCGTCAAGCTTGTGTATTTAGCGGTAATATAAACGAAGAAACACACTGTTGAGTCAAATTAAGCGGCATTCTCTCGGATGGAGGGGGCGCCTCACATCGCTCCCGTCGTCCGCCGGAGTTGCGTTATTTTCGGCTTGGATTTGAGCTGACGGCCGGTGTCGGCACAACAGCGGCCCGACGAGTGGTGGGAATGAGTCCTGCTTCTTAAAGCTTTTCAGAAATACAGGGATCCCTCGTTTTTCGCGGTTAATGGGGACCAGAACCCGCCGCAATAAGTGAAAACCGCGAAGTAGCGCCCCATGTTATTTTTCTATAAGATTTTTATGTCATTGCTTTATTAATCATTAGGTGCTAGAGTTGTTAAGTATGGATAATAATGAAATAATAGTTTTAAGAAAACTGTGCTGTTGGTGGCTCAGTGACCATCTGATGTGGTCTGTTCTCAGATGAACAAGTTGAGGAAGGAAGTTTTGATGCAGAGGTTGAAGGAAGAAAAGAGGCAGACTGACTGAGTCACAGCCAGAAAGTGTTGATGACAGTTTTGATTTCTATTCACTGTTGCCCCCTCCCAATTAAAGTATGTCACAGTCGCAGCCAATTATTATCTAAAGCTGGTTAAAATTGAAGTTATGTTGTTTTAAGGTGTACTTGTTCATGTGCCCCTTTTGATCTACGAGCACCCACCCCTCCACCGGTCTCTGCATGGCCCTGCTGAAACACAGTGTGGGTCGACAGAGCTCAATATTTTGTTGGGGTGGACAATACAGTGTACTGGAATATATTTCCTCCACACCCTTCTCACCTTTTTAACCCCTGACCCATTTTCATGCCTGAATAAAGGCCCCAAAGGCTGCCAAAATTCACTCTACTCATTTTACGCTGCCTTTTATCTCTCTATATAGGTAAAACGGCGCCATTACAGATTGAGCGCGACAATGCGTGAGTGGATCATGCAACGCATGCATTAATTGCGTTTAATATTTTAACGTGATACATTTTTTGAAAAATTAATAACCGCCGTTATCGGGATAAATTTGATAACCCTACCTTAAGCCTAAACTAAAGATTCTGGATGAGTTTAACATATTATGTCTGTCACGTTAAATACAATTAGAAAACGATTTGATTTATTTAATATATATATATATATATATATATATATATATATATATATATTTATATATTAAAAAAAGGCATGGCCGATATTGTCTTTCCGATTCCGATACTTTGAAAATGACGTGATCGGAAAATAAATACATGAAGATATTTCTACTAAAGCATTTGTAATTGCAATCATTTTCTGGGAGAAATTCAGCATTATTTGACTAATTGCGGAGGTGCCACTCCTTTTGGCCAGCAGTGTAACTTACACGTGATGCTTTTTCAAGGCACAAACACCGAGATGAAATAGCAAGCAATGGCTGCCGAAGTTAGCTCGTCTTTTAACACTCTTTGTGTTTGCTTTAAGGTTGAGTAGTCATGTGATAACGTCTGTAGAAGAGCTGGGACCTATTAAACTAGTAAAAGTAAGTGCCACTAGGGGGTGACAAAGCATTACAAATAAAGACGGCCAACCAGAGGGCATGACAGCAACCTTAATTGTCGCGTTTTAGTCGTGCTTGTAATGAGTAGGCGATTAGCATGTAAAATAGCCGCTCCGGAACAAATTAGTTTCGTATGTTGAGGTACCAACGTATTTTAAAAATGGATGTTGTGAATGTAAACGCACGGGCATGTTGTCCATCGAGGGAGGCACGTCTACCATGGCCCGATCTGGGGGTGGAGAAGGAGGAGGTGTCGGCATACTGCGAAAAAAAAATCTTAATTCCATTTTCAAAATCAAGACATTGCTGAAGTTCACAAATGTGACCAATATTCTGTCCATTCACATAAAAGCAAGGTCCAAAGCATGTCAGTCAATTTTCACACGGGTGCAAAAAAAAAATACAAAAAAAAAAAAAAGTACAACTTACTTTGTCACGGGGATGAGTTTTCGTCCCAAATAACCAGTTCCAGGTTGCTGTGTCTCTGTAAAATGATAAAACAGTTAAATACAATAGGTACACATCAAGGGTAAAACTTTGAGTCAAAAATTGGGGTTGAGGTTTCCACCTGAAACAGGTCTGAGGACATACCCTGAATTAATTCATTTTTAAATACCTCAAGTATATAAATACTAACAGTTAGCCGGTTACCGGTTTCAAGGTTTACTGTGGTATGAAAACGTCACGGCTATTTTATATGTCCCAAAAATGCAGTGAGAAATGGCTTGGATCGGCAGCGCTCACTTACCCCCTTTGGTTTTTGCTCTGTCGGTGACGCCGTTGTTGCTGTTGAAACTACACAAGAGCTTTTTCAAAACCACCTCAAAAAAGTCTAGGCTAGTATGTAGAGCCGGGTGGTATACCGAAAATTTACCGTTACCGAAATTCTTCGCGATAAAAGACGTAATTTTGACCATGTTGGTAAATTTATTAATTTAATATTACAAGAAAATATAATATTTCATCCCGCTTTGTGTTGTGCGGCTATGTTCATTCCCCTTTAAGAAAGCAGTCAGTGTGCTTATGTTTGATCACGTGGTTAACAAGAACTCAAACAAACAGAAGCCCGGTAGGCTAACGCTAACGCTTCGCCGAACTTTCACCCGACTTTAAGACTCTTGGTGGCCTCCAGACGGGCTTTCACCCGCTGTCCTCCCTGGTTCTCACGATTTTAGGAGAGGGTGCTTTCAGTGCTTTCCACTGGTAGCTAGGCCACAGGCTAACGCTAGCGGCTAACGCTACAAATGAACGTGATGAGTCGAATAGTGGCTCAAACCTTGTCGAAACGGCTAAACTTAATGAGTGGATTGGGCACGGACTGCACCTAGCAATCAGTATGTCGCGTTATTTTGTATCTCTGTGTGAGATTTGTCTGATACCATCATAAAAGCTATGATTGTAAAGCATTCTGCATAAAGTATAATCCAACAGTGAAGACTATAATATGACCGTTTAATGGACAGAACTATTTTTCTGTATGTGCTTATTTTATTCGGTGTCATTACTGCCATCATAAAATCTTAAATGTTTCCTTGGCATAAGAGCAATATACTGTAGCTTTAAAGCGGAAGTTCAGGATTTTTGACATCAGGCTTAATCTTCGAGTTAGCAGGAGTTAAGTTAGTTGATGGACTTGATTTCAACAAATTCAGTTAGTCCGTAATTTGTTAGTTTCAGGGCTCTGGAGTGGATAAGCTAGCGCGAGTTAGTTTATGTTTAGACTGCATATACAATTGTTAAATTGAAAGCTGGTAAACACATCAACAAGAAACGGTTCATTTGTATTTCATGCATTGATTCAGAATTTAAAATTATATAACAGTCCGATTGGGCAAATTTATCGTCATTTATCGTTATCGAGGTAAATCTGCTCAATTTACCTTGATACGTACTGATACTGATACTGGACTTTTCGGCGAAAGTAACCGGTGGACAGCCGTCATTGACGGAACGGCAAGTTTTAATGAATTTGCGCCGAGGGACGGGGACAAAAATACAGCGACGCCGCGCTAATGTCAAAAACGCATCCAATAGCAGAGGGGCAGGCGTACTTATATCTGTGCTATCAGGGTGTTTTGGCGGATGGATATATGTAATCACGGCTTACGAAACCTTGATATATATGCACTTTTTTAAAGTTTTGCGAGTTCTGGGACATTTGAAAAATGACTCGCATACCACTTTTTGCTAAGCTAAATAGTACCTCAATGTGCGTTTGTGTCGAAATGTAGTTCAAGAACAACAAAAAAAACTATTCATCTTCTGACCAAAACTAGTAAAACTCTTCACAAGGCTATTAGAATTTCCCCCTACTCCTTGAAATGGGTCCGTTAACAGAGGGACTATTATTGTTGTGGTAATGTAGTATGTATTTGGGCCAAATAGAAGGAAAAAGAAGGACTACGAGATGTAAGTCGTACGATTGCTACGAGAAAAAAAGTTGTATTATTACATCGGGTAATGTAGCTGTAATCAGCTACGCATTTTACGTACATGTAACGTAGCTGAGAGCTACCACATTAGCCTGGCGAATGGAATATTTCAAATAGATCTTTGTTATGGGTTTTCTTTGGGAAAAAAATGTGGAAAAAAAAAAATTCCCATTTGTCATGAGGACTCAATTTCGCTTTGGCACGACATGGTGATGCGTTCCGGCTCCGATGCAGCCCACCACCACAGCTTAAAAAATTCATAGGGGAAACCCTGAATACTATTACGTAAGCTTGTTAACGAGGCTGTTAAACTGGCTAGTTAGCATGCCAAGCCGGCTAAGTAGCATTCCCGCTAGCATTAGGCTAATGCTAACGGCGAGCGTCCTCTTAACACTAGAAAACCCAGCAGAGGCCGACTCGGCCCTTCCTCAAGACAAATATTCCTAATATTCCCAAGCAATGGCCGATTTGGTCTCTCTTCCTAAAAAACCCAGAGGTGGCCCAAATGACCCAAGTGCTTTTGAATTAGCAAGTCGTTGTCCGACAGACAGCAACCATTCATATGTAAGCAACCACTAGACATACATTGTGTTAGAATGCGGCCCAAACGGAGGGGAACACACCACGGTTGCACACTTAATGTGATAGTTTTTGTCAGTTCAAGTCAAGCTACATTTATTAATTTACATTTACATTTATTTATGGAGTTTTACGCTTTTTACAAACTTTTAACTTACTTCTCCTATACTCCACACAGAAAAACAGAAAAAAATGGCCCAAATGTGTACATTGTTTTTGCAAAAAAAAAACGTTTTAGAACTGCAATTTGAGTTTAAAGCGAGATCATGCATATAGTTTAGAATGACTGGATCTAATGGAGCATGAATTGTGGCCATTTTGTCTGAAGTTAGTATGAGAAAACGTGTAAAAAAGCTTTGAGAAAAACAGAAACAGAATTTGTGTCATGAGAAGGTGGAAGGGAGCGGCCCTGAACAGTTTCTTTGACACACTGAAACAATGACTGAATGTCCTAATAGTCCTAATTATTATGAAGGGAATATATACTGCACAGTGTTGTCGATCTTACTTAAAAAAGTAATTAGTTACAAGTTACTAACTAAATTACTTTTTGGGAGAAGTAACTCAGTTACCTCATTGTAAGAGTAATTTGTTACTCAGCAAAAAAACTCATGTTACTTTTCATGTTCTACACGTTATTACAAATATACAATAGAAAACATTTCACATCAAAGATGTTTATGTTAACTGATTGAATTGATTTTTTCATTCCTCCCCCAAAAAACGTAGGTCAGATTTTTTACATTTTTTTTTAAAAATTCACCTATATATGAGTTAGTGATATACAATCTCATTGGGCTGTCATGATAAATGGTAAAAAAAATCACAGGGACTTTGATTACTTGCCATTGAAAATAAATGGGAAATTTGTTTTTATATGTATTTGTTTAAATTCTGACACAGGACATACCATCTTCATAAGTAGGACTGATAATTCAACATTCAGTCATTGTTTCAGTGTGTTCAAAAGCAACTGCTCAGGGCTGGTCCCTACGCCCTCCTCAATTATTTATTTTGAGTCCTAATTAATAAGTCTCACCAAAAAACAAAGGAACAATATGTATGCCGATCCTTTCCTGAGGTGGTAAAATGATCAGGTGTTTATTTTGTCATAACATAGCAATTGCATTTAAAAAAAATATATATATATAATATATATATATACATATATACCGTATATATAATATATATTTCATGTGTGGTGCTCTTCGAATGAAAATATATACTTTGATTGAAGGAACCTTTTTTTTTGGATTGACTAAGACATACACAAATCTACCTACAAATTTATCAACCTACAGTAGGCAAGTAACAAATAAGTGTCTACTAATCAGGCTACTTTAGCTGAGGAGGGGGTTGGGCGAAAGAGAAAGCAGCCTCACTCAGCAAGGTTTCGCCCAACCCCCTCCTCAGCTAAAGTAGCCTGACTTGAACCTTTTTCGCCCAACCCCCGCATCAGCTAAAGTAGCCTGACTTACTCAGACACTTATTTCTTACTTGACACTAAACTGCTAAACTTCTGAGAATATTTTAATAACAGTATTTTAATAATTCTAATTCATTCGGATGTATTTGTTTGAATACCCTCTACATGTTAAAAAAAAACAATTTCAAAAAGATCAATTAACAATTTGCTGTGGATATACATTTATGTGCATAGATATTTAGAAATAATACAACTAAGCACACCAAGACACAGTGGTGAAATGAAGAGCACCACACATGAAATTGCTGGGAAAAAAAATATGCAAGATTAGTAAATACCACTCTTGGTTCAGAAACAAGCCATCATTCAGGTTTCATACAATGGTGTAAATATTACATTGAATTTGAAACCAAATTAAATTAAACTGAACTAGTGATCCACATCTATGTGCATGTGTTATGGACCCTTCCGTTAGTTACCAGTGTTTGTTTTGTTTGCTTTGCTTAAATTAAATGAAACAAGCTTGATACATCCAAACAATATTCTAACAGCTGATGACCAGTATTATCTACTCTCAATGCGTTTTCTTCAGTCAGAAAAGTAATAGTTAAAAAAAGATTAATCACGATAAAATTGCACTAATTAGGGGTATGATAAATAAAAAATCGACACCACTAATTGTAATGTTAGTTCATTGTTCATTGTGTTTCTTCATTTGTAATGTTTGTTTTGTTTTCCAGTGCACTTTTTGTCATTGCTTTTGGTTACGTAACAACTTTCCGAACGGACTTATGACGTACGTGAGTGTAAAGAGGTGTCCCAATTCGTAGGGCTGATGTTTCAAGCCCTACCCCTTATTGCTTCGTTTGAAAGGCCAAGGGGTGGGCCAAGGGGTAGAAATTGGATGCGGCTTGCGGTAGGCGGTAGGGTAGGCTCGGTAGGCCAAAATGGGACACCCTTGGTAATATTAGAGAGCACCAAAACCCCATTGACTTCTCGTGATAATCTTTAAAAAATCCGGAACTCTTATTGTATGATTTTTTTTTCAATAATTTATTCGTAATTTATTGGGGTTCATAAGTATTTGTACCCTTGAGAAAATCATTGCTAATATTTAGTGCAGCAGCCATTGTTTGCAATTACAGAGGTCAGACGCTTTCTGTAGTTCTTCACCAGGTTTTCCCATATGAAAACAGAGATTTTGGCCCATTCCTCCACACAAATCTTCTGTAGATCAGTCAGGTTTCGGGGCTGTCGTTGAGAAACACCAAATTTCAGCTCTATCCAAAGATTTTCTGGATTCTTGGATTGATGTCTGGAGTCCACTCCAGAACCTTGAAATGCATTTTACGCAGCCACTCCTTGGTCAGCTTGGCTGTGTGATTCGGATCATTGTCATGTTGGAAGACCCAGCCACGACTTATCTTCAAGTCCCTGACTGTGGGAGGGAGGTCATGGCCCAAAATCTGACGATACATTGCACCATTCACCCTCTGATTTATAGAGTCGTCCTGTCCCCTTTGCCGAAAAGCATGAGGTTTCCACCTACATACTTCACAATGGGGATGGTGTTCTTGGGATTGTACTCTGCCTTTTTTTCCCTTCACAAACGACAGTAAAGTTAGCACCAAAAAGTTCTACTTTGGTCTCATCTGACCACATGATTTTCTCCCATGACCCCTCTGCATCATTCAGATGGTCCCTTGCAAACTTCAGACAGGCCTTTACATGTACTGGCTTCAGCAGCCTTTGAAACTGTGCATCCAGCTCTCTGCAGGTCATTGACCAGCTCCTACCATGCAGTTCCAGGCTGAGCCCTCACTTTTCCCATCATGAGTGATGCCCCACGAGGAGAGATTTTACATGGAGCCCCATTCCAAGGTAGATTATCAGTCATGTTTAGCCTTTTCCATTTTCTAACAATTGCTGCAACTGTTGATTTATTCTCACCAAGCTGCTTTCCAGTTGTCCCGTAGCCTTTTCCAGCTTTGTGGAGCTAATCAATTTTTTTTATCTGTGGGGTGGGGTAAAGGTGGACTTTTTTTAAGGTAGAATGACAACTCTTTGAGTGTCATAATTATTGCTGATTCTCAGGTGCACAAATACATGAACTGAACCCCAGTAGATAAAAATATATAGCAAATAAATTTTAAAAATCATACAATGTGATTTCTGGATTTTTTTTAGATTGTCTCTGAGTGGAAATGCATCTATGATTGAAATTTCAGACCTCCACCTCTTTTCAAAGTGGGTGAACTTGCAAAATCACAAGGAGTGCAAATAATTGCTCCTCATTGTATACCAAGTAGTCCCAGGAAAACAAAAAATTCTTGATAACCTTTCAACAAGTCCAGTATAGAGGATAGAGGGTGTATTAGAGGTACATTTATGTGTGTTTTCTATAGTATTTCATCGTTTTGACTTGATAGTTTTGATTTGCTATGATTACTCTTGTTTGAATCCTGTGCATCAATAAATACCAGGAAGAAAAGACAAAAATTAACTTTGTCAGACTCTTATTTCAGTTTTACATTTGATACTGATTCAATGTTCTATTTTCTGCAGGCATCACAAATATACTGTTATAACAAATATTGCTAGCATATAAAGGCCCCACAAATACACCGTCAGAGATATTTTTTCCGACAGTAAAATCGTAAAACAATACACATTATTAAAATGTGCAAAACCCCATAAATGTAGCTTGACTTGAACTGACACATAATATTACATGAATAGTACTACTGTTGTGTGTTCCCCTCCATTTGGGCCGCATACCAACACAAGTGGTTGCATTTCCATATGAACGGCTGTTGTCTGTCCGACAACGACTTGCTAATTCAAAAGCACTTGGGTCATTTAGGCCACCTCTGGGTTTTTTTGGAGGAGAGGCCAAATTGGCCATTGCTTGGGACTGTTAGGAGTAGCAGAATTCTCTGGGACTTCTAGTGTGTTAAACTCACGGACAACTTTTTTTACATACAGTAAATAAGTGAAAATAATGTACTGTTTTCCTGCTGAGTGTGTATTACCACCAAGTTGGCTTTGTCCTTGTAGATGCTAGAATATGTGCTCATCTGTTGATGTTCTATCGGAATTGTTGGAAACCTTTTACTTATTCTAAATTTTACTGACAAAAACATTTTTAGTAAACCTTGATTAAAACTAGACAAAATTAGTCTTGAGTTTTCGTCAACAAAGACTAGACGAAGACAAACACATTTTGAGATGACTAAAATATGACTAAGACTAATAAGTATTATCATCCAAAAGACTTACATATGTGTCGATGGAATCCAAATACATTGGCATCAATAGAATTGACATAAATGGCCGTCAATGGCATCTGCGTACATGGGCGTTAATGCAATGTAAATGCCATTGGATCTTTAATGGGAAATTTGGACATACATGGACGTCAATGGCATCGACTAACTTATGCATCAATGGTATCCAAGTACATTGGCATCAATAGAATTGACAAACATGGCCGTCAATGGCATCTGTGTACATGGGCGTCGATGCTGTGTAAATGCCATTGGAAATAAATGGGAAATTTGGACGCACATGGCCATCAATGGCATTGACTTACATATGCGTCAATGGTGTATATCGAGTATATTGGAATTAATACGATCGACATACATAACCGTCAATGGCATTAACCAAAGTAAATGCCAATGGCGATGAATGGCAAATTTGGACGTACATGGATGTCAGTGGCATCCACTTTCATGTGCTTCAATAGAATCAGAGTACATTGGCATCAATAGAATCGACACAATTGGCCGCCAATGACATTAACGTGCATAGCCCTCATCGGCATCTGTGTACATGGGCATCAATGCAATGTAAATGCCATTGGAAATGAATGGAAAATTTGGATGTCCATGGCAGTCATCGGCCAAAACCCTTCCATTCATTTATGATGGCCGAAATTTTACATTCATTTCCAATGGCCCTGTTTGACCCCATTGACAGGAAGTCACCCTGAAATGGTCCCAAATTAATAGGAAGGGACCCGATATCAACATGAAATGACCCCCGAAATACCCGTGACCCAATATAAACAGGAAGTGATCCCGAAATGCACCCATATCAAAAGGGAGTGGCCGACAAATTTACCATGGTAATTTCCCCAAAAATTTCATTTTCTAGTTAAGATATAATATTGGAGTGGTTGTGGTGGCTGGTTTGGATTATTGAGTGTGTTTCAACCCATAAATGACTATTATGGTAGACATATATACTCCAAGAGCAGATTGACTTGATGGTTCGTACCGGAAGGGGTGTAGTAAGCGCCAAAAGCAGTGTCTCTGTCCTTGTCCGGGTAGAGATAGAGCAGCGGATTCTTGGTTACGCAGCCCTGAATTTGGATGCCGTAGTTGTAAATCAAATCAGGCAAGGGTGTTGTCTCCAGTTCCACCTTTTTGTAGGGCTTAATCGAATGCACTTCGGCCTCTGAAGACACAGACAATGACTCACTGGAGTGGGAATGTATCGAGATGTGTGCATGAATTCCAGTTCAAATGGATTTAACGTCTATCGCAGTGAGTACACGGCGTTGAAACCAAGGGCGTAGGTTTGCCTAGGGGCGGTAGGGACATAACACGACCAATTTTTCGAGATGCTCAAATTATCCCCACCAACTTTTAAGCAACCTTATTTGCATTAGGGACAGAATTGACCCTACCATTATTATGTGAAATATTTTCGTTATGTTCAGACTTACATTTACCCCTTTTCATTTGCTGAATGTGCCAGTTCAACAACATGCCGCTTCCTCCACCCCCTTTAGAGAGAAGGGATATTAAAAGTTTTCTTTGCCGGCATCAGCCACTGTATGTAAAAAGGCATAAATGTTGTGGAGGGGGGAACACCCCACTAATTTTGCTACTGAAAGTCCGACCTGTATTAGAGTTAGCATAACATTAAACTGTGTGAATTTGCTCACCTGAAAAACTCGAGTAAGAAGCTGCTTAGAGAGGAGGATCCTCTCGTATGTATTTATTAGGGCTGTCAAATGTAACGCGTTAACGGGCGGTAATTATTTCTTTTAGTTAATCACGTTAAAATATTTAATGCATTTAACGCATGTGCGGCGCTTTTTTTTTTTTTTTTTTGTTCATTGAGAGCTAAGAGGCAGAGAAAAGCGAGTGGACACAGGCATTCATTGGGGCTACACCAGTTATTGGCATAAGCTTTGGCAACTCTTTCACAACGATCATAACTGTTGTAGCGAGGGGCGTGGGGAAGAATGACAGGAGATGATCTTTTTCTTCATTGAACACAACGCAGAACATTTACCATTTGCAGCCACCACTAACAGTCATGGTTGCCCAACTTCCCATCATGCATTTGGGCAGAACAGTTAAGTTGCTACAGTATCATTTACTGAAAGCACAACAATATTCCGATCTTTCAAAAAAAAAAAAGTTCACAAAAGCGCTCAATGCAAAGAGAACTGGCATTCCCAATTAAAATAGCTATGCAAAATACACATAAAACTTTAAGACTTTGGTGAAACTCTATTCAAACATTTCGTTTAGATCAGCAAATACACTAGATGGCAATATTTAGTCACAACATACAAACTATCAGAGGTCTCGTACTTTGTGAAGTCAACACTTAAAAGAACGTAAGGTACAATGAACCCAGAAACTACGGCGTCAGTCGAGGGGCAAAACGCACTACAAAAACTTGGCTATATCTCTAATTTAAAACTCGCCCTTGACACCTTATAGTGTATTTCTATCGCTACATTACGTAGTTAAAGACACTGTGGAAGAACGACTGTGATGTCACCTATCGGCGTCGTCAACAATGGCGAGTTACTAGTTTTTTGATTGAAAATTTAACAAATTTTATTGAAACGAAAACATTAAGAGGGGGTTTAATATAAAATTACTATAACTTGTAGGCTACTCACATTTATCTTTTAAGAACTACAAGTCTTTCTATCTGTGGATCCCTTTAACAGAAAGAATGTTAATAATGTTAATGCTATCTTGTGGATTTATTGTTGTTATAAACAAATACAGTACTTATGTACAGTATGTGGAATGTATATAGCCGTCTTATCTTTCCATTCCAACCATAATTTACAGAAAAATATGGCATATTTTACAGATGGTTTGAATTGCGATTAATTAATTTTTAAGCTGTGATTAACTCGATTAAAAATTTTAATCGTTTGACAGCACTAGTATTTATTAATGCATTATAAATTTCCTGTCCCCAGCAAGAAGTGTACATGCAGGTTATGCTGTTATATCGTCCCTACCAATGTTGAGACCAAACCTACGCCCTTGGTTGAAACATGATCATTCCTTGCCATACCTCCGTTTTTGTGTTCCACCCAGCTAAAGCTGATTGCGCCATCTTGGTTGGTTTCACTGAAGCGGAGCAAGAAGGTGCCCGTCTTTTTGTCCTTCAACAGGTTCATAAGTTCCTTTCGACTTACGAAGCCCATGATGAGCCTACAAACATACATACAGACAAATACAGTATCTATATCAGTATCTACGATGTGCCAGGCTGGTCAGCAGCTCCAGAAAGCGTCTGGTTGAATTTATTGCTGCCAAAGGGGGGGCCACAAAATACGTTGACTTACCGTATTTTTCGGACTACTAGTTTCACCTGAGTATAAGTCGCACCAGCCATAAAATGCCCAACAAAGAGAAAAAAAAACATACGTCGCACCGGAGTATAAGTTGCATTTTTAGGGGAAATTTACTTGATAAAATACAACACATAGAACAGGTGTGTCATCTTGAAAGGCAATTTAATATAAAAATACAATAGAGAACAACATGCTGAATAAGTGTACAGTGCATGAACAACAAAATGCGAATATACTGTCCTCACCAGGACGCTACGGCTCGGTCCTGGCTATACAGTGCGCTAAACTCCCAAATGACGATGCTGGACGTCCGTATAATTTGCTGAATCAATTTCGTCCTCGATACCAAACATGTTATCATCAATGTAAATAAATGATAATTAGGTGCTATTACAGCAATGACACAAACGGTTAGCATGCATTCGATAGCATTAGCACAGGGGTCCCCAAACTACGGCCCACGGGCCGGATACCACCCACCTCCACATTTGGTCCGGCCCCCTGAACAATTTTTTTTCTCTCCCCCTAATAGTGTTATTTATATCCTGGCTTTTTTCTGTGAAGAACCCAGAGAGGGTTATTTGGTTATGATCTATTTAATTAATAGTGTTATTATTATCTATTATTATATTATATTTAGGGCTGTCAAACGATTAAAATTTCTAATCGAGTTAATTACAGCTTAAAAATTAATTAATCGTAATTAATCACAATTCAAACCATCTATAAAATATGCCATATTTTTCTGTAAATTATATATATATAATCTGTAAAATAAATTGTTGGAATGGAAAGATAAGACAAGATGTATATATACATTCAACATACGGTACATAAGGACTGTATTTGTTTATTATAACAATAAATCAACAAGATGGCATTAACATTATTAACATTCTGTTAAAGCGATCCATGGATAGAAAGACTTGTAGTTCTTAAAAGATAAATGTTAGTACAAGTTATAGAAATTTTATATTAAAACCCCTCTTAATGTTTTCGTTTTAATAAAATTTGTAAAATTTTCAATCAAAAAATAAACTAGTAGCCCGCCATTTTTGATGTCAATAATTACTTACACAATGCTAATGGGTTCTGAAGCCTATAAAATCAGTCGCACCCAAGCGCCAGCAGAGGGCGGCAAAACTCCATAAAACACAACAAGTGAGCGTTTCACTGTACTGTCATTTAAATCTGTCTGAGTGGGGCATCTGCGTTAATTGCGTCAAATATTTTAACGTGATTAATTAAAAAAATTAATTAACGCGATAATTTTGACAGCCCTAATTATATTATATTATATTATATTATATTATTATTACTTTATTTATTTATTTATTTACTATTGTTCCATGAAGAATCCACAAATGGTTATTTGATTGTGGCTTTCTGAAATACAATACATTTTTACATTTAGGCACTCCTGCAATCGTCACACTTTTTCTGTTACAAACTGACCTGGTCCCTCACCTGAAAAGGATAAAGTTAAGTGGCCCTCACAGGAAAAAGTTTGGGGACTCCTGCAATAGCAGATCGTTCAAACAACCACACAACTGGCTCTAAGTGTCCGATCGCGGGTGGAAAACACACAACAAAAACAACAGAAAAGATGATAAACACAGGCGTTGCCTCTGTAGAGATATTTAACAAGCATAAACAATGAACGTAGGTTCGCAGCCGTGTTTCTCTCTCGCTAACTCGCCCGCTCACTCAAAGCTGCGTTGCTGTCCGTCTTCTTCTGGCGTGTGAGCGCTCTTCTTCATGTAAACAAGCGCGAGTGCGCCCCCACGTGGGAGTAAAAGCGCCACAAACAAAAAGTATGCATTTCAATATAAAAAAGTCAATAATACAATTGCGCACACATTGCCATAGGCAAAACGCGAACGTGGCCATAGCTATTAAGAGTTATTCAGATAACTATAGCATAAAGAACATGCTAACAAGTTTACCAAACCATCAGTGTCACTCCAAAACACCAAAATAGCATGTGAAATGATATCATAATGCGTTAATAATTTCACACATAAGTCGCTCCTGAGTATAAGTCGCACCCCCAGCCAAACTATGGGAAAAAAACTGCGACCTGTAGTCCGAAAAATGCGGTACTTATTTTTCCCCCTTCTGTCATTGTTTGCATGCTATCCGCATTAAAATACGAAAATCTGTAAATGTTCAGGTGGTTTTAGTTAAAGCAGACACTTTTTCCGTCTGTATGATTTTGACAAAGATCAGATCACATTTGATAGTGATTTTTTGCAGAAATGTGAGAAATTCCAAAAGGTTCAGATACTTTTTCATACCACTGTATGTACAGGAAGTGAACCCGACATGCCCTCAAATCAACAAGAAGTGACCTCAAAATTCCAAAATAAATTGGAAGTGACCTGATATCTACAAGAAGTCTGAGATGCCTCAAAATTAACAGGAAGTGACCCGATATACCAACAATCGCACCAAAGCTACCATTGCAATTTCTCCACAAATTGCATTGTTTAGTTTTAATGCAAAATGTTTCTGATAAATTAAAAAAACTGCAAGTTATACTCCAGTGCAACTGTTGACTTACCCATTGCGCCACAGTTCCAACAAATGTTTTTTGATCAAATCCAGGATTCCCGCCAGCCAAAACCACACGCTTGTTTTACGGGGACTCAGGGAAAACGTCTTCCAGTGGACAAAACCGTCAGCGTCCTCTGTGGAGAAAGAATTGTCAGCCCGTCATTTCAGACTGAATTAAAGATCGATTGATAGACATACTAGTATATCTTACCAACAAATTTGCCTCTGAGCATGGACAGTTGTTTTTTGTCGAGCGGCCGTTTTCCGATAGACAGAAATTGCCAGCTCAGAATGTCGGCGAGTTCCCACCAGGGCAGCGGCGGAGGATTGCAAAAGAATGACAGCGCCTGAACACAAAAACAACAAAAAATAAAACTATTTCACCAATAATTACAATATTTTTTGAAGACTCAACTCATTGGCTGCCATTGACAGCGATACATGTCCAATCCCTTCTGACTGGGAGGGCAGCCATCCCTCCCAGTCAAAATGGATTGGACGTCTATCGCAGTCAATGGTAGTAAAACGTGATCACTCAACGTAGAGCTGGGCGGTATATTGGAAATTTACCGTTACCGAAATTCTTCACGATGATCGACTTAATTTTGACCATGTCGGTAAATTCGGTAATTTAATAAAACAAGAAAATATAGTCTTTTCATCTCGCTTTGACTCTGTGTTGTTTGGCTATGTTAATTTCCCTTTAAGAAAGCAGTCAGTGTGCTTACGTATGAAGTCACGTGGTTATCAGGAACTCAAACAAACAGAAGCCCGGCAGGCTAACGCTAGCTGCTATTACTACAAGGAAACATAACGGAGTCGGGCTTAAGGGAGCTTCGCCAAACTTTCACCCGACATTAAGTCGACTCTTGGCGACCTCCAAATGGACTTTCACCTACCTTCCTCCCTGGTTCTCAAGATTTCAGGAGAGGGTGCTTTCTACTGGTAGCCAGGCCACAGGCTAACGCTAGCGGCTAACGCTATAAAACAAACGTGATGGAGTCGGATAGCGGCTCTGACCTTGCCAAAACGGCTGAACTTAATTAGTGGATTGGGCATGGGCTGCATCTAGCAATTAGTATGTTGCGTTATTTTGTATCCGTGTGTGTGTGTGGTTTCTTTGATATCTTTTATGAGGGTAAAGCATTCAGCATAAATTATAATTAGGGCTGTCAAACGATTAAATTTTTTTAGGCTGTGATTAACTCGATTAAAATTAATTAATTGTAATTAATAGCTATTCAAACCATCTATAAAATATGCCATATTTTTCTGTAAATTATTGTTGGAATGGAAAGATAAGACACAAGACGGATATATACATTCAACATACTGTACATAAGTACTGTATTTGTTTGTTATAACAATAAATCAACAAGATGGCATTAACATTATTAACATTCTGTTAAAGCAATCCATGGATAGAAAGACTTGTAGTTCTTCAAAGATAAATGTTAGAACAAGTTATAGAAATTTTGTATTAAACCCCTCTTAATGTTTTCGTTTTAATAAAATGTGTAAAATTTTCAATCAAAAAATAAACTAGTAGCTCGCCATTGTTGATGTCACTAATTACACAATGCTCATGGTGCTGAAACCCATAAAATCAGTCGCACCCAAGCGCCAGCAGAGGGCGACAAAACACCAAAAAACACAAGTAACAAGTGGACATGACACTTTGCTGTCATTTTAATCTGTTTGAGCGGGGCATGTGCGTTAAATGTGTCAAATATTTTAACGCGATAGATTTTAAAAAATAATTACCGCACGTTAACGCGATAATTTTGACAGCCCTAATTATAATGCAACAGTGAAGCCTATAATATGACTGTTTAATGGCCACAGCCATTTTCTGTATGTGCTTGCTTAATTCCATGTCATCACTACCATGATAAAATCTTAAAAGTTTCATTGGCAAAAGAGCAATATATAGTGGGGAGAACAAGTATTTGATACACTGCCGATTTTGCTGGTTTTCCCACTTGCAAAGCATGTAGAGGTCTGTAATTTGTATCATAAGTTCTCTTCAACTGTGAGGGACGGAATCGAATAAAAAAAAAAAAAAAAAAACAGAAAATCACGTTGTATGATTTTTAAATAATAAATTTGCATTTAATTGCATGAAATAAGTATTTGATACATCACAAAAATCGAACTTAATATTTGGTACAGAAACCTTTGTTTGCTATTACAGATACCAAACGTTTCCTGTAGTCCTTGACAAGGTTTGCACACACTGCAGCAGGGATTTTGGCCCACTCCCCCATGCAGATCTTCTCCAGAGCCTTCAGGTTTGTGCATGTATTAAAAAATGCTCTGGGGGAAAAAACCTGAAACCTTGAAGTAAACACTTGTGTTGGGTAATTATGTCACAGCAGCCATTAACAATAAGTTGTCTGTTTGAAGTGTTTTGTTCAAATTGTAAGTCATTTGTGTGACAATGACATGTTTGCACAGTTGTCGGATTGACTTTTACAATGTTGCACATTGTTCAAGTCATACAAGCTGTTATAAACTGTTTTTCATTGCATAGCCCCAGACATACTTCAGATTATAAATACTTCCATCCAAACAGGAGAGTTTCCTCAGACTTTAAAAACTGCAGTAATAAAACCTCTCCTAAAAAAAACTAATCTGGATGCCTCAACCATTAGTAATTACAGGCCAATATCAAATCTGACATTCCTGGGGAAAATTATCGAAAGGGTTTGAACAGATCCAGAGTTTTATGATGCAAAACAATATTTTTAACTCATTTCAGTCTGGATTTCGGCCACAACACAGCACCGAGACCGTGCTTATCAAAGTCCTAAATGATATTCGTCGGAATACCGATGCAGAAATCATCTGTTCTGCTACTATTGGATCTCAGCGCCGCATTTGACACGGTTGATCACAACATACTACTCAGCAGATTGGAACAGTGGGTAGGGCTTACTGACACTATTCTCCAGTGGTTCACATCCTATTTACATGATAGGGATTTCTTTGTGTCAATTGGAAACTATCAGTCAGAACGAACCAAATTCACGTGTGGAGTCCCTCAAGGGTCAATTCTTGGACCACTCTTATTTAACATCTATATGCTTCCGTTAGCTCAGATAATGGAACAGTATGACATCTCCTATCACGCCTATGCAGATGACACACAACTGTACATTTCTGTGTCCCGACATGATTATAGTCCCTTAGTCTCCCTGAGTAAATGTATTCATCAAATCAATGAATGGATGTGCCAGAATTTTGTCCAGTTAAATGTGGAGAAGACAGAGGTGATCATTTTTGGGCCAAAAAAGGAAAGGTCAAAGATAAGCAGCCAACTTAGCACAATGTCACTTACAGCTACAAATCAAGTCAGAAACCTTGGCGTAATTATTGACTCAGACCTAAAATTTGATAGCCATCTAAAGTCCGTCACTAAATCCGCTTATTACCACCTAAAAAATATAACCAGAATTAAGGGGCTTCTGACTCAACAAGACATGGAAAAACTTATGCATGCATTCATTTTCAGCAGATTGGACTACTGCAACGGTATATTTACAGGTCTTGATAAAAAATCAGTCAGGAAGCTGCAGCTAGTACAGAATGCTGCAGCCAGAGTCCTCACAAATACAAGGAAGCTGGACCACATTACACCGGTTTTCAAATCGCTACACTGGCTTCCAGTGAGTCAAAGGATAGACTATAAAATACTACTGCTCGTCTACAAAACACTTAATGGCCTTGGACCAAAATACATGCTTGACTTGTTAGATTCCTATGAGACATCTAGACACCTAAGGTCGTCTGGAACCGGTCTTCTGCATGTTCCAAGAACAAGAACCAAGCAGGGTGAGGCAGCATTTAGTTATTATGCTCCTCACCTCTGGAACAAGTTACCCGAACGTCTGAAGTATGCTCAAACTGTTAGCTCCTTTAAATCAGGGCTAAAAACGCTTTTGTTTAGCACTGCATATCCATAACTGTCTATATATTTCAATCTACCTGCCTTCTATTGCTGTTGTGCTTATCTCCATTGCTGATTTCAATGATTATTATTAGTAGTAGTTTTTGCTTTATTTTTATTTTTGTTTTATTTTTATTTATTTATTTTTATTCTGTGATTAAATGCGATCTTTTGTCTTGGTTTTTACGTTGTGTTGATTTAAATGTGATTTTTATGGTCTTCATGTGATGTAAAGCACTTTGAATTGCCTTGTGTTGAATTGTGCTATATAAATAAATTTGCCTTGCTTTGCCTTGCCTTATAAATGTTCATACTTGCATTCTTATGGTTCACAAGAAATTTTTATATACTTAATGTTTAGACTGCATGTACAATTGTTTAAATATGGTAAAATGAAACCTGGTAAATACATCAACGAGAAACAGTTAATTTGTATTTCACGCCATTAATTCAGATTTTTTTAATTACATAACAGTCCGCTTGGGCGAATTTATCGTCATTTATCGTTATCGAGGAAAATCTGCTCAATTTACCATGATACGTACTAGGCATCTGCCGGTATGAGATTTTGACGGTACGATAACAGTGAGCAAAAATACCGCGGTTTCACGGTATCACGGTATTGCAATTATAGCTCCAAAATTTTGAGATGTATGGGTTTAAAAAAAAAAAACAAAACAAAAAAAATTTTTTCCATTGAACAGGTTTTTTTTCCAGAACATATTTGCAAATTGGAACATGAATATAATGTGAAAATAAATAAATTAACAAAAATAAAAAACATTTTATACAAAATTAAAATAAATAGAACCTAGACTATACCCACAGCCAGAGCTCAAGTTGCTCAATATTAGAGCAAGAACAAAATAATTGCTATAAAAAAGTAAAAACACTTCTAAATAAAATTAAAAATATATACTGTATGACTTTTTTTGAGGGGGGGAAGCTCAAGTGAAGTTTCGTCATTTTCAGCCACTGTGTCAACTCTAGTCTACATGATGTCATGCCTTTGTGTTAAAAAGAACAAATAATTCATAAGTTAATAAGTTAGTTAAAAATGTATAAATTAATTTTATAAGTTAGTTAAAATGTAAATATTGTTGAGGAAAGGTTTCATCCCCCCCAAAAAAGTGAGGACATTAGTCTTTGTAAGTTTTAGTTAGTTTGTATATTGAATTTGAAAGGAAAATGTGTGTTTTGTTTTTGGCGAACTTTTTCATGGTGCTACTGCTATCCTGTTGAACCTACTCACACATTGAAAAATACAATTGTACAACGTTTTAAATATATTAATTTGTATATTTCACCACCATTTGAGAGCTCAATAAATTGAAGAAAAGTACGGCTTGTGTTTGGAGGGTTTGTTTTTGGGTTTGCTGGCTGTTTAGCAGAATAGCGTCACTGACACTCACGGCAACAAACAGGGGAAGGGAGAGCGCTGCCGCACCAAGTCACTTCGGCTGCATTTTGGCACATGAAAAATAGCGAATGCCGTACGAAGGTATGACGGAAAATTTTAGTGGTTTTGAAACTGCGACGTTTTCACACCACGGTAGACCGTGAAACCGGTAACCGGCACATGTCTAATACGTACTTTAGGCCACATCGCCCAGCCCTAACTCAACGCCAGCTTTCCTAGATTAAATGGATGTCTATAACTGTAAATGGAAGTGAAATAGCCTATTATCAAGCGCAATGGGGAAGTGCATTTTATTTATTGTCTGTAATTGTAACAACACGATTTTTGAAGTTGAATCCTTTTTTGGTTTTAGACCCGACTTTGGGAACACCACTTTGGAATTGTTTGGCTGTACTTAAAGGTGGTCAAGTCAGTCAGGTGTGGAATTGACAGTAATTCAGTCGAAAATCTTCAACACAAGTTAGCAGACTCACAAATTACGATGTTTGCATTTTTTTAAGGACTAACAAGCCATTTTATACAGACTCCCTCAATTTTTCCTCTCACAAAGTTATAGTTTCATTGACGAACCCTAGAAAATAAAACAATCTCGTTACCATTGGTCCACTGTTGGAGTAGTTATACCACAAGACGGACGCCCAGGCACTGGCAAACTGAGAGTCACCAGATATGACGACCACCGGTAGAGAACTGGCCTGCGACGTAAAAGGAAATCCATGAAAATTTGCAGCTAACAATATTCATCTAGTGGTGTGTGATATGGGAAAAATCTTCTATCACGATATGGGCTATTTTATATCACGACAGCGATAGCCACGTCATGCAGTGGTATGAAAAAGTATCTTAGCCTTTTGTAATTTCTCACATTTCTGCACAAAATCATCAAATGTGAGCTGATCTTTGTCAAAATCACACGGATGAAAAAACAGTCTGCTGTAACTAAAACCACCCAAACATTTATAGGTTTCCATATTTTAATGAGGATAGCATGCAAACAATGACAGAAGGGGGGGGGGGGGGGGGTGTCATGGCTCGGTCAAAAGAGCTGTCTGAAAACCTGCGATAGAGGATTGTTGATTAGTATAAAGCTGGGAAAGGATACAAAACAATCTCTATAAGTCTGGATGTTCATCAATCGACAGTCATAGACGTTGTCTACAAATGGAGAGAGTTTGGCACGGTTGCTTCTCTCCCAAGGAGTGGCCGTCCACCAAAGATGACGCCAAGAGTTGAGCGCAAAACACTCAGAGAGGTAAAAAAGAACCCTAGAGTGTCTGCTAAAGACTTACAGAAATCACTGGCACAGTCCAATATCTAAGTGCACACATCAACTATATGTAAAACTATGGCCAAAAATGGTGTTCATGGGAGGACTCCACAGAGCTGCTGTGAGAAAAACAACAACATTGTTGCTTGTTTAATGTTCGCAAAAAGGCACTTGGTCACTCCACAGAAGTTTTAGCAAAATATTTTTTGGACTGATGAAACCAAAGTGGAATTGTTTGGGAGTAACACACAACATCATGTTTGGAGGAAAAATGGAACAGCTCGCCAACATAAACCCCTCATCCCCACCGTGAAGCATGGTGGAGGGAGCATCATGATTTGGGGCTGTTTTGCTACCTCAGGGCCTGGACAATTGCAGTCATTAATGGAAGATTGAATTCAAAGGTTTGTCAGGATATTTTGCAGGAAAACCTGAGGCCATCTGTCAGACAGTTGAAGCTAAAAAGAGGAGGGATGCTGCAACAAGACAATGATCCGAAACACAGAACTAAATCAACTTCAGAATGGTTTCAGAAGAACAAAACAAACGTTCTGGAGTGGCCAAATCAAAGTCCATGCTGTGGCAACACTTGAAGACAGTGATTCATGCCATACATTAGAGGAATCTAACTGAACTACAGCAGTTTTTTTTTTTTTTTTTTTTTTTTTTAGAGAAGAATGGGCCAATATTAGTCTGATCGATGTGCCAGACTGAGGGGCCACAAAATAATAAATGTGATGGTTCACTTATTTATTTCCCCCCTTCTTTCATTGTTTGCTTACTATCCTCATTAAAATATGAAAACCTATAAATGTTTGGGTGGTTTTTAGTTCAAGCAGACACTTTTTTCATCTGTGTGATTTTGACAAAGATAAGATTACATATGATGGTGATTTTAAGTCGAGATGTGAGAAATTCCAAATACCTTTTCATACCACTGTACCTACATTTTTTAATCAACTTATTAAAAAAAATAATGAATGAATAGGAATGACTTCATTACTAGTAGACGTCCGATCCATGGCAGCCAATAAGTTAATTTTGACTTATTTCAGGTCATTTCCTGGGACACTTAGGGGTCACTTTCTGTGAATTTTGTGGCACTTATGGGTTAGTTCCAGTTATTTTTGGTTTATTCAGCATTGAATGCTCTGATTTCAGTGCCATTGATGGAAGTAGATATCCAATCCATTCATGAATTGGACACCTAGCACTGTTAATGGCAGCCAATAAGCTAACACAGATACGACCGTATTGTGGCGGAAGATTTCGGTAGCGACCTGTTGGCTCCTTTTTCTCAACTCACCTCGATTTGTACACGCTGATATTCCGTCACAAATTTTATGACGTGGAGTTCTTCTGGGACACTCAAACAACTCTGACAAGGACAAAATATGCACGATAAGAACACGCAGAGAGATTTGAACCGATAACCTTTCAAATGTAAAGCAGAAAGAGTGTAACAGCTTCCTAAATGATCAATGAATGCCGTGTGTTGCCTTACCTCATTTGATCCCAGAGCTCTCTTTTGGCTTTCCTGAATAATCTGTTGGAAACCAAAGAGTCACTGATCATTTCCACGAACAAAAAAAAAAAAAAAAATCAACATCCATGTCATACCATGTCAAATTCAGCCACCAAACCATCACCCGCTGTGTTCAGATCCACCACCTTGCTCAAGTCGTCTTTGAAATTGAAGCGACGGAAGCTGCGATATGGGGAGAAAAAACATAATACAGAGGATCAATCAAAAACAATTTAATTGTTAGCTACACTGCCTTCCATTATTTACCTACCCTTTCAGTGTATTTTTTTCAGCAACATCCCTTATTGTCAGACACACACACAAAAAAAAGAGAAGGTAAGATTTTATTTGGTTTCTTTGTAGTCTCCAAAAGAGTTTGACTTACTTGTCAAAAACGGGTTTGACCTTAAGACGGTATTGGAATTCTGGAAGATTGACCAGGAACCTTAGAAGAACAAAAATATGGAATTCATTTTATTTATGTGCAAATTTTATTTGCGTTCGATCGAATATTATATCAGGTTGTTCTTTCTAAAAAGGTATCATTTGTAACATTTGGGATTTTTCCCCCCCATATAATTACTTTTTGGCAGCTTTATACTTATTTTTTGTTTTTTTGGTCCGATATGGCTCATTCAACATTTTGGGTTGCCGAACCCTGGTCTATTGTGACCAATATCTTAAATTAAGTACGGTATTTTTCTAACTATAAGTCGCAGTTGTTTTTTTGTTTTTTTTTCATAGTTTGGCTGGGGGTGCGACTTATACTCAGGAGCGACTTATGTGTGAAATTATTAACACATTATGATATCATTTCACATGTTATTTTGGTGTTTTGGAGTGACACTGTTGGTTTGGTAAACTTGTTAGCATGTTCTTTACGCTGTAGTTATTTGAATAACTCTGCTATAGCCACGTTTGCATTCTGCCTTTGGCAATGTGTGCTCAATTGTATTATTGACTTTTTTTATATTGAAAAGCATTCTTTTAGTTTGTGGCACTTTCACGACCAAGTGGGGGCGCACTCGCATTTGTTTACGTGAAGAAGAGCGCTCACACGCCAGAAGAAGACGGACAGCTATGCAGCGTCTGAACGAGTGGGCGAGAGAGAGAGAGAGAGAGAGAAACACGGCTGCGAACCTACGTTCATTGTTTATGCTTGTAAAATATCTCTACAGAGGCAACACCTGTGTGTATCATCTTTTCTGTTGTCGTTGTGTGTTTTCCTCCTGCGATTGGACACTTAGAGCCAGTTGTGTGGTTGTTTGAACGATGTGCTAATGCTAGCGAATGCATGCTAACGTTTGTGTCATTGCTGTAATAGCAGCTAATTATCATTTATTTACGTTGTTGCGAACCTGTTTGGTATCAAGGAAGAAATTGATTTGTATTATTTCTATTCATAGTTTTACTCTTCAAATGAGGGTGTCATAACGACGGCCAAAATAAAGTTAGCAAATTATAGATGTCCAGCATTGTCATTTGGGAGTTTAGCTCGCTGTATAGCCAGGACCGAGCCGCAGAGTCCTGATGAGGACAGTATATTCGCATTTCGTTGTTCATGCATCATGTAACATTATCGTACTGTACACTTATTCTGCATGTTGTTCTCTTTTGTATTTTTATTAGGGCTGTCAAAATTATCGCGTTAACGGGTGGTAATTTTTTAAATTAATAACACCACTCTAATTAAACGAATCATCGGAGCTGCAAAATTGAATTTGAAACTTTTTTTCACATTTAATTACTCGATTTAATCGATTAATCGTTGCAGCACTACTTAATAGTCTACCCTTCTTTTAGGAGAGGCTACTTCAATGTTTTCAGGTTACAAACATCAAGTTTTCTCACCTCAGTTTCACAGTGAAGCGTCCCTTGGTCTTAATTATCAAAGGTTGCTCTATACTTGGCATATTGGACATGACAGGTTGTTGTTCCACTACTAAAGCACTAAAATGAGAGACATTTGTTTGAGGGATACACTGAACATAAAAATGTACCTACAGTGGGGCAAATAAGTATTTAGTCAACTACCAATTGTGCAAGTTCTCCTACTTGAAAAGATTAGAGAGGCCTGTAATCGTCAACATGGGTAAATCTCAACCATGAGAGACAGAATGTGGAAAAAAAACAGAAAATCACATTGTTTGATTTTAAAGAATTTATTTCCAATTTAAGAGTGGAAAATAAGTATTTGGTCACAAACAAGCAAGATTTCTGGCTGTCAAAGAGATCTAACTTCTTCTAACGAGGTCTAACGAGGCTCCACTCGTCACCTGTATTAATGGCACCTGTTTTAACTCATTATCGGTATAAAAGATCTGTCCACAACCTCAGTCAGTCACACTCCAAACTCCACTATGGCCAAGACCAAAGACCTGTCCAAGGACACCAGAGACAAAATTGTAGACCTGCACCAGGCTGGGAAGACTGAATCTGCAATAGGTAAAACGCTTGGTGTAAAGATATAAATTGTGGGAGCAATTATTAGACACACAAGACCACTGATAATCTCCCTCGATCTGGGGCTCCAAGCAAGATCTCACCCCGTGGCGTCAAACTGATAACAAGAACGGTGAGCAAAAATCCCAGAACCACACAGGGGGGGACCTAGTGAATGACCTACAGAGAGCTGGGACCACAGTAACAAAGGCTACTATCAGTAACACAATGCGCCGCTATTGACTCAAATCCTGCACTGCCAGACGTGTCCCCCTGCTGAAGCCAGTACACGTCCAGGCCCGCCTGCGGTTTGCTAGAGAGCATTTGGATGATCCAGAAGAGGACTGGGAGAATGTGTTATGGTCAGATGAGACCAAAATAGAACTTTTTGGTAGAAACACAGGTTCTCGTGTTTGGAGGAGAAAGAATACTGAAGTGCATCCGAAGAACACCATACCCACTGTGACGCATGGGGGTGGAAACATCATGCTTTGGGGCTGTTTTTCTGCAAAGGGACCAGGACGACTGATCTGTGTAAAGGAAAGAATGAATGGGGCCATGGATTGAGAGATTTGGAGTGAAAATCTCCTTCCATCCGCAAGGGCATTGAAGATGAGACGTGGCTGGGTCTTTCAGCATGACAATGATCCCAAACACACAGCCAGGGCAACAAAGGAGTGGCTTCGTAAGAAGCATTTCAAGGTCCTGGAGTGGCCTAGCCCGTCTCCAGATCTCAACCCCATAGAAAATATGTGGAGAGAGTTGAAAGTCCATGTTGCCCAACGACAGCCCCAAAACATCACTGATCTAGAGGAGATCTGCATGGAGGAATGGGCCAAAATACCAGCAACAGTGTGTGAAAAGCTTGTAAAGAGTTACAGAAAATGTTTGGCCTCCGTTGTTGCCAACAAAGGGTACATAACAAAGTAGTGAGATGAACTTTTGGTATCGACCAAATACTTATTTTCAACCATGATTTGCAAATAAATTCTTTAAAAATCAAACAATGTGATTTTCTGTTTTTTTTCCCACATTCTGTCTCTCATGGTTGAGGTTTACCCATGTTGACAATTACAGGCCTCTCTCATATTTTCAAGTGGGAAAACTTGCACAATTTGTGGTTGACTAAATACTTATTTGCCCCACTGTATGTCAAATATACAGCAAGCGCTGCGCTGCGCTGCCTTGTCTTACTTGGAAACAATATGAGTGAGCAGAGACTGTGTGAAGGTATTCAATTCAGCAACAGGGTGAACGGGTCCGTTATTGTTCACTTCAGGGTTTAGCAGCTTTGACAGATGCCGCTTGATTTGTTGGAGCACCTCAGTCACATTTGTAAACCTAAAAAAAAGACAAGCAGTTTTGTAAGTAGAATCATTCACCATGACGTAGGTAGTGCTTGATTGTGCAAGGTGTTATGTGTGCAATGTTAAGTGTAAAGTGATATATTTTGTTTTCAATGAAAATATAGAAATGTGTTTTTAATGTGGTATTAGTTCAAGCACACCCTTTTTGTCTATTTTTGTAATTTTGTTGAAGATCACAGCATATTCTCGGATTACTTCATACCAAAATGTACGATATTACAAAGGATTCACATAATTTTTTTCTCCCTACTGAGCAACCAAGTTTCAATTGTCAACACAAAAAACTATCTAGCAAAACTCAACGCGAGTCCCCTTTATTTCCTACCAGTTCTGCAGTTGGTCTAAGCTGGTGTCAACAGGTTTCCCAATGCAGGCCATCTGTTGCCTTCGCTTCCACTCGGGCAACTCCACCAAAGTCAGCCTCTCCACTACGTCCTTTGCAGTCTCTAAAACGCTGTGGATTTGCTTGAGGACACTCTGTAAATTAACAGCAGAAAGACTTCATCTTTATTTATAATTATCTTGGGGCATTGATGAACTCATTTAGTATCAGCCATTTGACAGATTCAAACACAGAGCAGTTTACAGAACAGAAAGCACCAGAACATACCAACGGCAACCACCACCCTTAGTCATGGTTGGCATAACTACCCATGAACCACTGCGTGTGTAATACATCATAAATAACTAGAGACGTCCCGATCCGATCACGTGGTCATCCGATCAGGCCGATCACGCCATTTTTCAGAGAATCTGAATTGGGTTTGGGTTTTTAATAAAAAAAAATATATATATATTAGTTAGGGGTGTCAAACGATTACAATTTTTAATCAAGTTAATTACAGCTTAAAAATTAATTAATCGCAATTCAAACCATCTATAAAATATGCCATATTTTTCTGTAAATTATTGTTGGAATGGAAAGATAAGACACAAGATGGATATATACATTTAACATGCGGTACATAAGTACTGTACTTCTTTATTATAACAATAAATCAACAATATGGCATTACCATTATTAACATTCTGTTAGAGCGATCCATGGACAGAAAGACTTGTAGTTCTTAAAAGATAAATGTTAGTACAAGTTATACAAATTTTATATTAAAACCCCTCTTCATGTTTTCGTTTTAATAAAATTTGTGAAATTTTCAATCAAAAAATAAACTAGTAGCCCGCCATTGTTAATGTCAATAATTACTTACAAAATGCTCATGGGTGCTGAAACCTATAAAATCAGTCGCACCCAAGCGCCAGCAAAGGGCGGCAAAACTCCGAAAAACACAACCAGTACACTTTTCACTGTGCTGTCATTTTAATCTGTTTGAGCGGGGCATTTGTGCGTTAATTGCGTCAAATATTTTAACGGGATTAATTAAAAAAATTAATTACCGCTTGTTAACGCGATAATTTTGACAGCCCTAATATTAGTATGTTAATAAAAAAAAAATTTGTTTCTCTGCATCGTGCTCGCACAGCATCTAAATCTCCCTCCTGCTGCTTTTCTTGCTTACCAAGCAGCTGCTTGTTAAAGTTAAGGATGAGCGACAGCTTTGAAAGCTCTGATCTTGCGAGAGAAGCTTGGGAGCGCTAACTTGAAAGGCGCCGAATTTATGAGCTCGTTGAGCTTGTTAAACATTAGCGGTAGTGTGTTGTGAGGCTTTCTCAGCAGCGTGAGTGGATTTAGGCGGACTCCCTCAATAAAGCATTTAATTAAGACATTTTTCTAAATTATTCTTGTTTAAAAATAGTTCAGTGGGACAGCAACATGTTTAGAATGAAAACTGTCTTTTTGTTTTTTTGAACAACACTTTTTTTCCAGTATCGGATCGGGACTTGGTATCGACAGATTCTCAAAATCAGGTGACTCGGACGCAAAAATATGCAATCGGGACATCCCAATAAATAAAAGGGAGTGCCAAAAAATCAATTATTAGATGCATCGCGATTCAACACATGACGATTCGATTACAATTCATAAATGTTCAAAAACGATGATTTGCCCTAATAACTTTATGACAGCCGCTCGTAGCGGAACAAAATTTTAGACACGTCTTCCGCCCAGACACCTTTAACGGATGCTCGTACAACGTTATGATGGATGCTGCCGGTTACTGAGCAAAAGATTTACTCCTTTTCAAATGACTGAAAAATAAATTTGTGTATGAGACAGGCAGGGACCCGGCGGTCACGCTTCTGTGCGCAAGTTATTTTTTAGAGCGAAAGGAGAAGAGATAGTTTGTTGCTCCTTGTCTTTAAGTTGTCCAGCAGTAGGTCGAAGTCGGGTGAATTGGAAAAAGTCCCTAATGTTTTGCTAAGTCCCGTGTCCCTTTATCAGAGGTCAGTATACAAACCCTCTTGAACTGGTTAGCCTTTATTGTTGTTGTTTTTAAGACGTTACTAGTTAGCGCCGAGCGCGATGCTAATTAGCGACTTCGCTAACATGCCAAGTTGTGCGTTGTTTGGTGGTGTACATAAGTTACTCCAGATGCAGAACGTTTAAAACCAGGATTAAGTACAGCGGTAACACTACAAACATGTGAAATAGTACAGAAATCTGTGAAAACAAAGTACTGTATATTGGTTAAAAGAAGTCTTATTTCTAAAGACACTTCGTTTGTTGACCGCCTGATAGACTGGATTTATAAGTAATAAGTAATGAGGGGAAAACCGGTGGTATTTTTGTGTTTATTTCTGGGACATGTTATGTAAGGGGGAAGGAGATGTGACATATTTATGTCACTCTGCTGTTGCCATAGTGTGCACTTCCTGTGGGCGTGGTATTACAGTATAAAAAGGAATCTCTGTTATGTCTCTGATATATATGATGAGAAGCACACTGAATAAAGAAGTGTTGTTCCATTCACCGTGATCGTCGTCAACACCGTGATCATCGCTCAATAATCAAATCGTAGCAACCTGAATCGTAATCGAATCGAATCGACGGGTGCCTAAGACGGCACACCCCTAACAAATAACAGTCGCGACAGTATGAATATCCAGCGGAAAAGAATCCCTTAGTAGTATTCCTGAAAATTGTAAATTTTTTGGAATGCAGCGTCTTGTTGTGAAGTACTCAAATCCACAACAAATCATCACAGCATTAATCTGCTGATGATTTGTACATGAAACCATCAAGTTTGAAAGCCAACTGCGACATTGCAATCGCAAGAGATGCGTTTTTTTGTCCAAAAGACACCGCAGTCGCCTCCACAATCAGGGATTTTCTATGCATATTTTTGGAGTTTCGAATTAATTGTTCCCACTAAATGGAGGCCTACAGAGATCAAACCAGAAACAAAGTACAACTGTGTCCCATTTTGTCAAAATCTGCTCATTTCAGAGTCCAGAGGGAATGAGCACACACACACACACACACACACACACACACACACGCACACACACGCACACGCACACACACGCACACACCCACACACACACAAACACAAAGTTCCATTTATATACTGTATAAGTATACACTGACCGGTCAATGACAGTGGTTATGTAAGTGTCAAGATGGCGTATCCACATTACCTGTTTTGTTTGCACAATAAAATTGGGATGTTCCCCCACATCCTGAGGATGCTGCTGTTCCCCTAATGACATAAACACAAAAAAAAAAATGACAGTCACACTAAAATCTACTTGCATGCTGCATACATAAAAGATAAATAAAATGAAACACACCGTGGTTAGAATTGGAATTTTCATGCAGCCTTTTCATAATGCCGTTGATGACTTCCTGCAGTAGAGTTAAATTTGAGGACATTAGTGACTAGGGGTGTGACAAAATATTAAAATGGTCAGATATCTTTCTTTGAATCCCAAAAGTTTTTCGATGTGCTCCTGTTAAGAATCGATGTATTGTTTTAAAAAAGTAAAAAAAATTAAAAAAAAAAAACAAACAAAAAAAAAAAAAAAAAAAAAAAAAAAAAAGGAACCCAAGTTGCTACCAAAATCTTCCATGAGAATAAGGGTCAAAACTAAATACGTATATATATATATATATTTTTTTTAATAAATACCATTTTGATTAAAAAAAAAAGAAAAAAAAAAACACAAATTGTGTAATATGGGCATTAAACTGTAAAATAAGGTAATATTATTATGAAAAAGATTTTAAAGATAAAGAAGATAAAAAGCATATTTCACATTTTGGACTATAAGCCGCGGGATTCAAAATGAAGGACAAAAGTAGCGGTTACGGTACTTCTCTTTAGTGGCAACAGTGAATATAACACAACTCATTTAACATAGCTGAATCCCTGTTACGACCAACATAAGGCAAGTTTTTCTTTGTACTAATGCCTTTTTATGCATTCGTAACTTAGTTTATAAGTATATTTGAGTATATAGCTGTTTTTTGTGGGAACATGTGTTTGAACGTCTTGTAAGCATTGTAAAAAAACAAAACAAAAAAACATTAGCATTATACTGCATTTTAGCTAGCGGACTTTTTCTATGCAAGTTAGCCAATTGTTCACTTGTTCTATTTAAATCCTCGTTTGTTTTTGTTTTGTTTGAGGCGAAGAGCAAGTATTTTAATTTATTTTTTAAATGAAAGTCCAATTTTCCATAGTTTGAAAAAAATTCAGGAATTTTTTTTTGTATTCGCATTTAATGACCTTTTGAAAGTGCAATCTTGAAATGTTCATTATCCGATTACTTGATTATTCGAAGTAATTGGTTCATAGATTAATCGACTACTAAAATAATTGATAGCTGCAAGCCTAGAAAATATCTTGTTTTTCTGCTCATTAGTTGTTTTATAGGATATCATAGAATGATTTCCTGACCGATGTGTTGAAAATTGTTGTATCGCCCTATCGTGAGATCATCGTTATCGAGTCTTGTATCGCAAATCGTATCGTGCGGTACCCAGAGGTTCCCACCCCTATTAGTGACAGTGTAGTGATGTTTTCAGAGGTTGAGGTCAAATACAAACCAGAAACATCTTCAGTTCGGTAATTTGAATGTCCAGTGGTATCGGCCTCGTTCCCTGACAAAAAAAAAAAAAAAATTGCTCTTACTTGTGTGTTTTAATGTCAACACATGAAACATATTGTGTAAGTAAGACTTCTTGGACACAAATAATCCCTAGAGAGACTTTATAAAGCCCATATAAATGTTCGTACTTGAATGCTTATTGTTTACAAGATATTTTTATAAACTTGTGTTTACACTGCATGTACAATTGTTAAATATGTTAAATTAAATTGATTCAGATTTTCAAATTATATAACAGTCCGCTTGTGCGAATTTATCGTTATCGAGGTAAATCTTCTCAATTTACAGTGATAAGTACTTAAGGCCATATCGCCCCGCCCTATAGCCTTGTAAAGAACTTTAGTAGTTTCAGCGAAAAAGGAATAGCTTTTTGTTGTTGTTGTGAACAACAGTTCCACATACTGTGTATCACAAAAGTGAGTACACCCCTCGCATTTCAACAGATATTTAAGTATCTTTTCATTTGACAACACTAACAAAATGACACTTTGACACAATGAAAAGTAGTCTATTTGCAGCTTATATAATAGAGTTAATTTATTTTCCCCTCAAAATAACTCAAAATATAGCCATTAATATCTAAACCCCTGGCAACAAAAGTGAGTACACCCATTAGAAACTACGTACTGTATGTCAAAATAACTTGTGACCGGAAAACAATAAAAAGAATTAAAAAAAAAAAAAAAAAAAAAAAAAAAAAACGTACATCCCTAAATGTCCAAATTGAGTACTGCCTGTCATTTTCCCTCCAAAATGTCATGTGACTCGTTACAGGAGTGCTGTCAGCATTGATGCAGGGATTGAAGAGGTGGGGGGTCAGCCTGTTAGTGCTCAGACCATACGCCGAACTCTACATCAAATTGGTGTGCATGGCTGTCACCCCAGGAGGAACCCTCTTCTGAAGACGGTATACAAGAAAGCTCGCCCGTCTCATCAGACCATAGGACATGGTTTCAGTAATCCATGTGCTTTGTTGACATGTCTTCACCAAACTGTTTGTGGGATCCTTGATCTTTAAGACAAGTAATTCTTAAAAATGTTAGTATGAGTTATAATACTTTGATATAAAAACCCCTCTTAATGTTTTCATTTTAATAAAGTTTGTTGAAATTCTTTTAAGTGATAGGTCGCCATTCTTGTTACGTCGCAGTGCGTGACGTCACCGGGCCCGCTGCCGAACTTCCAGCGTGTCACTCGTTAGCTACCCCAGCACGTCGTAGAGGCTTAGATATTAATTGCTATATTTTGAGTTATTTTGAGGGTAAAATAAATTAACTCTATTATATAAGCTGCACACAGACTACTTTTCATTGTGTCAAAGTGTCATTTTCTCAGTGTTATCCATGAAAAGATATACTTAAATTTCTGCAGAAATGCGAAGGGTGTACTCACTTTTGTGATACACTGTAAATAATGTACATCGAGATCTCATTCAGCTTAACAATTAGAGGCGTGAGACCCAATTTTCGAGTGTCCCAAACTTGCCGTGAGTTGCAATTCCTGATGGGGTACAAAATCTGACAAACACCTACAACGCACCCTTCTGTGGAGTTTCAAAATTGGCACCTTTCAAATTAGATTTCTCGAGCCTCAGGTGTAGACAAACTGGCATTAATCAGGATATAATAAAATTAAAAAATAAATAATGAATTATATGCGTTTGTAATTTTTGGCCATGCGTTTCCAAGTGTTTCCAATATTTGGTTTTGGCCAAGAATTTTTCTTTCAGTACATCCCTAGTGGGTTGCCTGCTTGTTGCCATTATACCGTGAAGAAAAAAAAAATATCCATGCTAGAACCTTGTTATGTTTCTTAAGGAGCCACTCCTTGGTTTTCCTGACAGTGTGCTTCGGGTCATTGTCATTTTGGAAAACCCAGGCACGACCCATCTTCAATGCTCTGACTGAAGGAATGAGGTTGTTCCCCAAAATCTCACAATACAGGGCCCCAGTCATCCACTCTTCAATACAGTGCACTTGTCCTGTCCCATGCACAGAAAAAAAAAACCCAAAGCATAATGCTACCACCCTACGCATGGGCAATTGCTCCATGCATAATTCCTGTATTTTTCTTTTTAGATTATCTCTGTCACAGTGGACACGCACCTACGATGAAAATTTCAGACTCCTCATTGATTTCTATAAGTGGGAGGATTTGAATAAATAGCAGGATGTTCAAATACTTATTTTCTTCACTGCATATGATTTTAATGTAAATGAGAAGATAAGAATTCCTTTCACCTGTGCTGAATGCAGAATTTTCTTCTCCTCTGCGAGGCACTCAAACAGGATAGCAGCTAGGTTCTTTGGCTGGTTCTCAAAAGTATTCTGCATAAAATAAATTGGTCATTGGTTATTTGCTCATAGAAAACACATTATAGTTTTTTCGGACTATAAGTGGCACCCGAGTATAAGTTGCACCAGCCAAAAAATGCACAATGAAGAGGAAAAAAACATACATTGGTAACTCTACATACAAAGTTAATTAGTTCCAGTACCTTATTTATAAGTCCAAATGGTCGTATGTCGAGCAGGATTTTCTCATAAGAATACATTATAATTCCATTAATTCGTTCCACAGACCAAAAACCTACACTAAATATTTAATAAATGCAGCTGGTACTATTGGAAATAGCAATTACACAGAGCAAAACAAATAAATTATGTATAAAAATCGGAATAATAATAAAATAATAGTAATAATAATAAAACGAATCGGGTTCTAATGTTGTGGCTGACTTGACAGAGTGAGAGAGGACATTTTACTTTCACTTTGTTCCGCTGCGGCGGACAGTAGGCATGTTGTGTTGCACAAGTTCTGAAATAAATGATTAAAAACCTGACGAAGCTGGCAATTTTTTGGCGATGTTACCACAATAATAATTGTCACCTTATAAAGACTGGCGAACATAGGTCGGAGCAGGACCATGGAGATCGTAGATATTCTACGGCCGCACTGTCGAGCCAGTTCACGGACGCGAACACCGCGCTCATATTTTTCTATCATTTCCATCTTCATTTCAATGGTAAGCCGCACTCTTTTCCTTTTTTTTCCACCACCTGCACTAACATTCTTGGAACCCATGTTGATTTCTCTGTCAAGAAAATCCGTCTTGCGGGAAAACAAAGAAACTGCGGCGCTGTCATAAATCGTCGTATTTCGAGCATGTCGTCAGATGTAGAAACAAATGGCGAGGCAATTTTTACGCTGGATGTCGAAAAGATTGTGGGTCGAAGCAATCGTATGTCGAGGTACCACTGTATATAAGTATATAAATAAATACACAAATACAATACATATAGAATAGAGAACAAAAGGCTGAAAAAATATACTGTAAGCTAATGTTACATGACGCATAAACAACGAATTGAGAACATGCCCGGTGTATTAACATACCAAAGCTATTAAGAGTTATTCAGATAGCATAAAGAACATGCTAAAAAGTTTAAATTATATAATAATTTGTTTATATTTTTACATATAATTCGTTTATATAAGTTGCACCCCTGGCCAAACTATGAAAAAAACTGGGACTTATAGTCCAAAAAATACGGTACTAAAAGTACAGCGGCCACTTTTCAATATGGAGCACAAAAGATGCCAACGGCCTGGCCCACCATTATGTAGTCTTTGATTCCTATAAGATCAGGTCCCTGCAAAATGTTGTTATCCCTAATGTGGCCCCTCCACTCTTCCGCCAAGTAAACCAGGAGAGAGTTGAAACAAGTCCTTGCTTTTTGCTCGTTGAGAGATGCCGAGTACCTGAGAAGGACACAACAGCACATTTTAAACTTGTACGTGCCTTAAAGAGCATATGACACCAGAAAAAAAGTCTTAAATGGCATTATTATGTGAATTAGAATCATATTTTGAGACGATTCGACTATATACAACAATTTAGCAAAGCGCAGATGACGAGAAATTAGTCTTTTAATCTGCCGGTTAGCCACGCCTACCATTATAGGGCTTTAGCGTCCCCAACAGGTGGATGACGTCAGCGGTAGACTGGGCTCATCGGTTTTACTATTCAGCTCATTGAGGGGGAATTGTTCAGAACGAGGAAAACGCGACGAAGAGAGCCGCAAAATGTCATTGTTTCAGTCTCTCTACTCCCAATATTTTTACAGGATATTCTTTTTATCCAAGTATTTTTCCCCAATAGCTATATAAATGGCTTGAGCAGGACCAGTCAGCCCGTCGAGGGGGAACTATTCACAATGAGGAAAACGTGACAAAGAGAGCGGCAAAATGTCATTGTTTCTGTCTCTTTACTTCAATATTTTTACAGGATATTCTTTTTACCCAAGTATTTTCCCCAATTGCTAAATAAATGGCATGGTCATGACAAATAACAATCTTGTGCTAAATGGAATATAAAATAATAAAAATCCATTTATTCAAGACGACATGGAAAAATTACTCCATAATGGTCAAAACAGTCGACTTCACCTTTACTGTCACACCTCCCGAACGATATTTTATGACACCTAAATCGGACATATGTAATTTCCCTTCCCCGGCTTCGGAGAATGTAAACAGACCAGAAGGAGTGACAGCTAGCCGACATGCTAACCCGAACCGAGGGACGTTTCAAAGTCTTCGAAGTGGAAAATCACACATAACTAGCCTGGATTATTTGACATGACGACCCGGTTGTCGAGTTTCTTTGTGGATCGGCAAACCGCCCGGTGGAGAGCAATTTACAGTTCGTTCCCTGGAGGAGGGTGGCTGGAGTTGTTGTGCAGCTAACATGCTAACAGCTAACTGCTAATGAGCATGAGGATAGCTTTTTACATGCCTATCAATGATCAAACGTAAGTAGTCCTTTATTTAAAGGAATTTTATAGTGTTTACTTTGTAATCACTGTATTCGTATTTGACATAATATAAAACAAGATGTTTACTCACTTCCTTGTAAGTCCAATGGTCCCACAGTAAATATCCACGGTGAATGGGAACCTTTTGAAACTCCAAAAAGGCGCAGACGCCTCTCCCGCATACAGAATGATTTTTCTGCAGCCGTTTGGCTGGCGTGATGCAAAAAATAAAAGTACTAATCCGCAAAATCAGCTGAATCCTTCGTCCTCATACACAACAGTACACTGTATAGTGAAGAGAACGTCTTCTACCGTACACGTCACAGCGCCCTCCTCCTCAATGAGAGACCGAAGCCGGAAATCACTCATTTTCATGGCGCGGGATTCAAAAAACTAAATAAATATAGCGATCGCTTCCACACACATCCAAGCGGTCCATATCATTCAGGGGCATAAAATACCGCGTGTATTATGAAATAAACATGCTTTTTCGTGTCACAGGCACTTTAAGTTTACAGTCATAGTTGAAATCCAATGTACAATTTATCATTCCGACAGTGACAATGACAGTGTGATGGCGTGCGAGTGGCCCAAAACTAGCCAGGCCGATAAGCGAGTGGGCGTGCAGGGTAGAGGGGGGGAGGAGGGGGGTTATGCCATTTTAGCGGCACGCAGACGTTTAATTTAAAAAAATTTTTAAATTAATTTATTTATTTATTTTAAGTGTTTTTAGTGTTCAAGTAAAGTACGCGGTGGCATGCCTGCACAGTCGGCCAGCACACAAATACGCAAAAAAACCAAAAAGCCCAGTCAAAAGGGGCATTTTGGGCATGTGCGGCCAAAGGGGCAGGTGCTCAAGCACCGTCCGCCCCCCCCTCTGCACGTGCCTGGTTCTATTGCTATCTCACAGCCCCTTAGTATTACAATACCCTTTAAAACAATATCTCCATTCTTGGCATGACTGTATCGATAACTTTTGGTATGCAAAGTATCACGATATATCACCATTTCGATATTTTGTTACACCCGTATTGGTCAGTCAAGAACTTACCAGTCCTGGTTCTCGATCCAAACACTCAGATGGTGTCGGATATGCCGGGGGAATCGCTTTTCATACAAGCGGCTCACTTCGGCCTGGAAGGCCGCGTCCAACCTGCAGAGCTCCTGCCACTGAGCCATCTTGACGCCCACTCATCTATCCACAGTAACACCTAGAACTGCAATCACAGGTAAATGAGGAGAATTTTTAGGAGACATATCATGACACTTTGTCTTTATAATAAGTGCCTATCTGCAGTGATTGTTCAATCATCCAGTCTGTGAAGTATTATTATTAGAGCTGTCCCGACTAGTCGATGTTGTCGACGTCATCGATGACGTAAATGCGTCAACGGGCAAAACATACTGTCGACGGGTAATGACGGTTTAAAAAAAAAAAAATTACATGCGGATAAAGTTTAGAATGGCGGGCGCTCGCGATGCAAGCGGTTGTTGCTGGCACCCCCAAGGGGGCCGCTGTTATTTCAATGTGACCGGCAATGTCAGATTGAGCAAAGAGGAAGAAAGTGTGCGAGCGAGAGAGAGGGAGGGAGATCGGTGAGTTGGGAAAGCGCTCGGGTAGCGCGGAGTTCAGTGGCTGCCTCCCCCACGTTTTTGTTTTGGTCAATAAAAGTATCCATAAAGAGCCATCCGACGCCTCTCGGTGTTTTTATGCACGCCGCCGCCTTCCTGAGGAGGAAATCAAACGAACCCAGACAAAGCGACAACAACGAGCCAAGTGAATCGCCAGTTCACTCTTCAATACGGCGAGGAGTTGAAAACACCGCCAATTACCAAAAAGGGCAGAATTGGTGACACGTGAGAGTGGCATAAAGCCAATAAAGCAGACCAGAATAGCCAGAGCCTGGAATTATTTCAAGGAAAATATGGAGGGTGCCAACGTGTGTACTCTTTGCTAAACTGAGCTCGCATACCACAGTAGCACATCGGCTATGAACGAACACTTGAAGCGCCGTCACCAAAGTATAATTTTCGAAGACAACAAGAAACAACAAGCTAGCGGATTGTAAGTCAATACAACTTTATAACGATTTTTTTTAAAAATTGAAGTTACCTTTATGTGCGTCGTATCAACGTGCATTTTTATTTAATAAAATAATTGATATATATACAGTATATTATATAATAATTCGGGCTGTCAAAATTATCGCGTTAACGGGTGTTAATTAATTTTTTAAATTAATCACGTTAAAATTGACGCAATTAACGCATGCACTGAATGAGCCGCTCTCGCATTGCCTCATACAGATTTCAATGAGGCCGTTTAAGGACATTAAGAGTGAAGAGAATGCCACCGGCCGCTTGGTGGCAGCGCAGCGCTGTTCCATACTAATGTTATTCCTTCTAATAGTGGGAGAATTAGTAGTTGTGAGACGTTTATGCTGTTGCTTTGTACTCCACACATATTTCGGTAAGTTTGCTTTCTTTTAGTGGCAATTATGTGTCTCTTGTTGTATTTTGGGTAAGATATGCACAGAGATATATCTGTTATAAAGGTGAGTGGACACAGGCGTTCTTTGGGCTGCGCCGTTTATTGGCATACGCTTCTGCAACTACTTCACAACAAACAGAAGTATCATTTAGTGAAAGCACAACAAAAATAATATTGCTATCTCTCAAAAAAATAATGTTCACAAAAAGAAAAGCACTTCAGTCTGTAGTAATGAGGCCCTATTCTCACACAGCTAAACAACAATGCAAAGTGAACTGTCATTACTCAGAGTTTGGTCACTCAATTCTTATTATTGTTATTTTTATTCTTATTATTATTATATTAACTCTACTTTTGATTGAAAATTGTACAAATTTTATTAAAACGAAAATATGAAGCGGGGTTTTAATATAAAATTACTATAACTTGTAACTATAACATCTATCTTCTATGAACTACAAGTCTTACTCTCCATGGATCACTTAAATAGAAAGAATGTTAATAATGCCATTTGTGGATTTATTGTTATAATAAACAAATACAGCACTTATGTACAGTATGTTGTATATATATATATATATATCCATCTTGTGTCTTATCTTTCCATTCCAACAATAATTTACAGAAAAATATGGCATACTTTAGAGATGGTTTGAATTGCGATTAATTGCGATTAATTACGATTAATTAATTTTTAAGCTGTAATTAACTCGATTAAAAATTTTAATAGTTTGACACCCCTAATAATATTTTTTGTTTTGTTTTAATTATTATTAAATTTATTAGGATCATGGAAGCTCCCACTTGGGGAAAATATATACATATATCCTGTATATACATAATATAATAAAAATATATATGGAAACAGCACTGGCCTGCTTACTGTAATCCATGACTGCACTAATGTTAATTACTTTATATTATAAAGTATCTTTGTGTGTATATATATAGTAGTATATTATATTTAAATTAATTGATTAATACAATATATTTATTTTTTGTTACTGTAAGGATGTGTGCCTCTCATTCAAAATAATTGTGGTAATATTTCAGTGTGCCCTATCTATTTTCAGGTTAAAACAAACAAAAGTTGAACAGTTTTCCCCCCTCCCCGAAAATGCGGAATGCACACCAGAAAAAGCATCTCAACTCACACAAAGTATTCTGAAAATGGTTGCAATTCATTTTAACATTTAGAACAATATAGACAATGACATACCACAAAAAGAGTAAGAATTGTTTTGACTCCTGTTAAAGAGGTGAAGTCTCAGTGTTTCCGTTTACTTTTTTTTTCGCACTAGTTAATGCCAGCAGCATTTGACCTCATTGTTTGTGTTCTAATATTGATATTTGTTATTTATTTATACGTTAATAAAGAATTTAGGTGTTCCAAAATGTTTTTTGTGAATTAATAAGCTTCAACAACAACAAAAATTCATTAAAGAAGTTAAAAAAAAATATATACATATATATACATATATATATATATATATATTAAGCCTGAACGATATATCGTTTAAACATCGCCATCGCGATGTACGTGTGCGCGATAGTCCCATCGCAAGCACGTGCGATAGTTTTTCTTTTTTTTTGATCCACATACGCCTCACTTTCTGGTCTGCGCACAGCCTCCTACCCTCCCTCTCCAAGCCTTTTGATCCTCTCAGTCACTGCGGCACAACGATGGCTTTGATCTGGCCAAAGAAGCAGACTTCACACAGGCATCTGTCAATCATCGTTTAACTTGTTAAACAGTTGCAAGGAAGCCGCATTGGAATGAATGTGTGTACTGTAGGGACGTTGGAGACATTTAAATGCCAGAAGTGATCATGAGGAGTTTGAAATTTCTACATGTCACTTCAACGGTCACAGCTAAAGTAGATAAACAGAAGCATTTAATAAAGCCAAGCATTTATCTGCGACAGTACTTTATTCTTGTTCAAAAATGATTTGGTTGGACAGTTATGTTTAAAACTTATCATAATTATGACATTTGAAGTGCTTAAAAACCATTTATTTATATACATTTTTTAAATCACTTTGGGGGGAAAAGTGAGAAAAAAACATGTCTTATATGTATCTCTTTCCAATGCTAAATGTGAATAAATACATTGGGCACAAAAAACAAACAAAAAATTAAAATAAAAAAATGGGGGGGGGGGGGGGGGGCGCTACTTCGCGGTTTTTCACTTATCGCGGCGGGTTCTGGTCCCCATTTACCGCGAAAAACAAGGGATGACTGTACACTGTAGTGATGGTGAGTCATCTAAAGTCTTTCCAAACAGCTATTTAAGTCATCTTGTGAAAATTTCTTGAAAAAATATATATACTAGGCAGAGGTTGCGCGAGACATTTTCGTTGTCTGTCATTTTGACTGACAGGGTCATAAAAATCCGGTCATAGTCTATTTTTACCGGTCACTTAAATTTTTAAAATGATAATGATGACATATTCAATAGTATTTAGTTTTCATTCATTTTTAATTAATATTGTAACGCTTGCTTGGCAGCGAAAAATTAGACACGGGAGTCGTGGTATTTTTCTCCCTTTTTACTCTGCTTACCGCCAACAACTCCGCCCCCAAAGAAAAAGAGGCAACGATATAGACCCCAATCACCAACGTCACACAATGATCTTAATTGTGGTTGTCAGCTCAAAATCTTCTAAATATATATTAAATGCATCTTACCAGATATAAAATGACTACTACATAGTCTGTGGTGATCGTTTGGTGCCCCGATTTCTTGTCGAATTACAGCAGTCCATCTCGCTCTCATCCTCCCGGGTCTCCCAGAATACGGTAGAACTTCAAGTCTCTGCGTCTATCTTTTCTGTTACAGCAACCAACCGCCACACACGCCTTCACCATTTTGATTATTAATATTAACGAGCAGAAAAACACGCCGTAATAGGAGGCATGTACGTAGCGGTAATGTGTAAACATGAACAGCTGACACACAATATGGCGGCTCCAGTCAGGGGGGCGGAGTTGTGGCGTCATGTGATTGGGCGGCAATCTTGTCCATCAATTGGATGACGCGCTGGCACACCGGGTGCACCAATAAGAACCTCGCGTTGATGTGTCAATCACGGTGCCGCCGCCAGACCCCGGTGACGCTACAATATTCTGACAGAAGAGCCAACGACGTCATGCATTAAGAGAGACAATAGCTAATTAATATGCTAACTTGCCACCCTGTGGTCTGGGGTGTGAATTGCAACCTGTCAAAATGACGGACGACGTCAGTTTTTTCCATCACCGTTTTAAAAAACCGGTCAACGACGGAAAATATCCGGTTAACGCGACCCCTGATACTAGGGCTGCAGCTATCGAATATTTTAGTTATCGAGTAATCGACTGAAAATTCTATCGATTAATCAAGTAATCGGATAAAACAAATATATTTTTTTAGGTGAAGAGCAATTTAGGGCTGCAGCTATCGAATATTTTAGTAATCGAGTAATCGACTGAAAATTCTATCGATTAATCGAGTCATCGGATAAAACAAATATATTTTTAGGTGAAGAGCAATTATACATATACATGAGAAAACAAGACATTTTATGTAATCTTGAACCATTTTCAGTCAATCAATGTCTTTATTTTCGATGTATATTGTTGAAAACAGCCAACAATTGCATCTCAGATGTAACTAGAATAAAAAAAAAAGACTAATTCACTGCTTTCACTCAAAAAACTTTTAGATCTTATTAATATATATATATATATATATATATATATATATATATTACCTAAAAATGCCATTACGCTTGATAACACACATCACTTAAAAGTTAGGATTTTTCCCCCACGTGTTTCAATTGAATTTCTCTTTGTGTCAAGCCATTTTTAAGTTCTAGTTAAGTTTTAAGTTAGTCTAAACTGTAAGTCCTGATAGGATTTTGAGTTTTTGCAGTGTTCAAAATAAATGTATGATACAGGCTGTATTGGAGCACATTAGGGACCAGTGCTACTTGGTGTTTTATCCAGCAATGACTACTGAGCTAAAATTGATAGTTAGCATGATTAAGTTTTTATTTTACACCCTCATCACTCCACAATGCTATGTTATGTTAAAGCCTGTATGTAAGACACGTTAGCCACGCATCGACAGTGGTCATAATTAATTGAAACCTAGCCCTCCGCAGGGCTAACGTTCCGTGAGCTAGTAGCGACAGTAACGTTAATCTTATTTATTAGCGCTTAGCGCTCTTTATTAGCGCTTAGCGCTCTACTGCTTTAAGATGGCGGCTGTTTAATAACGCTGCCCAGACGCGACCGAGTCGGTCATTGCACATCTAGTTCAACATACATGTGATCTCTATGAGACTTATCAGACGCTACCTGTACCAACGTAGCATCGTGCGGGCTAGTATTTAGCAACGTCGGCGTCGTTCGTGGCGGCTGTCGGCTGCAGTAAGTTTGTTTTTTTTCCTTCTTCCTCTCCGCACGTGACAGCGCGTTGTCCCGCATTAAAAGTAGTCCGAGCAAAACGTGATGCTTAGAGCTGTCAAAATAAACGATTACTCGAGGTGAATAAAATTACTCGGATGAGTTTTTAAACTCGAGTTACTCGAGTTGCTCGAGTACTCGTTTCAGCTCTAATATATACATTTTTTTTTAATATCGCAATATATCGCAAACCCCCCAAAAAATCGCAGCAATAGTTTTTTCCCATATCGTTCAGGCCTAATATATATGTGTATATATATATATATATATATATATATATATATATATATATATATATATATATTAGATTAGTCGACTAATCGTAAAAATAGTCGGCTGACTAATCGGGAGGAAAGTAGTCGTTTGGGACAGCCCTAATTATTATTATTAATGACTACTAGTATTGTCAATGTTAATAATGTGGAGTTTGAGTTTATGTACTTTTAAAAGGCAAGGCCCAGTGAAGGTATTTTGGCAAGGTGGAAGAGGATAATCATGGCCAATAATTTGGAAATGATATGTAATTGGTGTGTATCCGGACAGAGTTAAACTCGATAGACACCACAGTTCTGTTGTTTAAATGTGAACAGTTATCCAAACAGTTGCTTCATTTTTCAGGAAATTAGCAAACATTTTTTTTCTTGTTCAATTGCTGTTGTAACAAAATTGACAGCAACAGAGAAAAATTACTTATAACCTGCGTTTCATTTCCGATATTTTCATGAGAGTGGCGCGTTGTTTTACTCAAAGAACGATGAGGCCAAGTTTCCGTGTTTCCGTAAAAAAAAAAAAAAAAAAAAAAAAAAGTGAACAATACTTACTGCGTTTCTAAAGTTATCAGTCTACGAGGCGACGTTCGGATTTCGTCTAGGTCCAGAATGCGGCTGGTGCTTCTGAGTCACGTGATTCCCTCAAAACGACTTCTCTCCTTCCTTTCGAGAGGAGTCTGGCTGCAGCCCGCCTCTCTCAGTACCCTGCGCCGCTCTTCTCAGTACCCATCCCGCAGACAGGAAATGACGCAATACCGCAGCTCTCAATCCCCTCAGACCGGAAATGTCGTCAACCCTTGCGACGAAAACAAGTTACGTTATTTCACCTCTCGCGAAGAAAACACGGTAAGTGGCCGCATTGAAAAAAAGTTTTTAAAAGCGTATGCATGTTTAAAAATGTTAAATAGTTAAACAACACTTGCGGTGAAAATATGAAGTGTTTATTCTGAGTTGAAAAGACCGTACTTATATCTAGTATTCTTAATGTAATTTAAATAATGTCTTCCTTTACTAACTGCATGTGACTTTGCTCTACTTATATTGTTTAATACGTACTGATGAATTCAGCAGCGAATTGGCTAATGCTGCTAATGCTTTTTACATTTTTTTCCCCTCAATGAACAGTCTTCTTTGTGTAGTTTTCATTATATTGCACTCTTATTTTTCATTATGTACATGCCTGCAATTCGCAGCTCGCTGTTTTTGTTGTTGTATGGTATTGTTGTTTTACCTTCATTTGTTTTGTCTGGTCCTTTGTAGTTTGAATGTTGTCACATGATCCAAATAGGACAAGGTTGTAATTTTTTCTTGATATTGTTACTCTGCTTAGCTATATATTTTTTCATTATTATTATTTTTTTTTTACTAGCTCCTTGATCACCACCCCATTGGGAAGAAACTAAATCACGACCCCCAAATGGTAGTCTTCCCATGCAGATACAGGGATGTCACAGAGATCCAAATGGAAGTAAGTAGCATAAGTAGTAATGTACTTTAGATTTTGGACTGTGCTGAACACTTTTTTTTGATAGACATCGAACACTGTAAAACCCACTGTGCAGACAGGACCAATGGTGACAATATAAGACCATGCCGAGCTTCGTGGACGGTTCAAACTCATCCTGCCCAGGAACGGCTGGTATGTTTTTATGTCTGAGACAAATGTTGTGCTCAGTGGAAATCTGGATAGGCTTATTATTCCTTATATTAGTTAACAATTGGACATAATTGATTATTTACTCTTTGTTTATTTAACCAATCAACATTCTCATTAGCTTATGCAAATCTTGAATATAAAGAGGCCAGAAATGGTGTTGATTGTCTAAAAAAAGAAAGTTTGATTGACACGTGCTGACTTTTGGAACGTTGGCCTGAACAATGAAATGGAATCAACTGTGAATTTTGAGGATTTAGTTTCTCTAAAGAACATAATGTCACTTGTACAATTAAGTAAAATGTAACTTTTTGTGTTTGTTTTTTGCAGATATGAAATGCATATTTATAACTTGTCTAACAAGTAGCTCATTCAAAGGTATCAAAAAGTATTTTTTGGCGTGTGTAGGGTATTTTAACTATGTAGCCTACAGAATGCTTGTATGGGCTCATGTAGGTGTCTGCGTACGTTTGTATTTATATAACATATGTCCGTGTGTATAGATTATGTATTTTTCAGGGAAGGACCATATTTGTGGCTGACCCCTATGTTGTTGCAACATGGTGAAAGCCTACAGGATGTGACCCACACATGCATTTGCCTGTAAGGCTGATTAGTAACAACTACAACTTGGAGCATTGGTTCATTTTCAAAGAACAGTCAAATCATAACAAATTAAATGATCCAAATTCCAATTATTTGTGGGAAGAAAAACAGATCCAATCATGAGATCAGGGAACTATTGTTATCTCTAATGAAATTCAGTATCCATTCATATTGGCATGGCGTTTCCATGATGATCCAGAATAGCCTTGTTTGGTTTTGAAGGTATGTTCCAGTCGATCCTTTTATGTTGCCCCTTCAGTTAAAGCAGAATTGCACTCCAGATGATTCATCCAATCATTTGAAGCAAATTTCTAAAATGCCACTCTAAAATTGCGAATGTTTTGTTTCAAGGGCGTTGGCCCGGTCTCAACATTGGTAGGGACGAATATAATGCAAGTAAGGTTGCTCAAAAGTTGGTGGGGACAACTTTAGCATCCTGAAAAGTTGGTCGTGTTATGTCCCTACCGTCCCTATGCAAACCTACGCCCTTGTTTTGTTTGCATGAATCATTTAAACCTGACTGGTTGGTGTTCTTATGCATGGAAACACGTTTGTAATTGTTTAACTACTGTATTTAATATGAACCTATATTTTCAATTGCAGAAAACGTTGACAGTCAATCAACAGGGGGACATGGAAAGAGAGGATTGGAAGTGAAATAGAGGTATTTGTAAAAGTGTGTATATTCATTGATTCAAAACTTGAAGGAAGTGACTCGGTTAAATTCTTACGTTAGGGTTTTCCGGGACAGCCATAGGGGAAGGACTGTGGCATCTTCATGTTGATGGTAGGTGAGTTTAACTGTCCAATTTTGTCCTCTGTGATATTTGTATTCATTTATCCATTTGTAGTATGCTCTTTGCACTGTTCTGGATGCTCTCTTTGAGTTTAACCATTGTAAAATGAAGTTCACCGAATCATTCAAATTGGGCTACAAAATATCCTTGTCGTTATTCTTTATTTACACTTGTTTTTAATTTTTGTTAGACTGATATGCCAACTCTGAGGAAGTGGTGGTGTATATTGATAGCGGACAATTTCAAACTTGGGTGCATGGTAAGTCTTTGAAACTGTTGATATGGCATTCATAGGAAAGTAGGTGCACAGCACCTTAATTCTTTGTTGGAAAATGTGGAATACTTATTTTTGTATTTTTTCAACTTATGTGAGCCACAGGAAAGAGTTTGCCCATTGGACAGATGAGGCAAAAGCATTACTGCAGGGTGAAGTGCCACCAGTCTATCAGTTACAGAAGTGAAATTTGAATATAATTGCTGAGGTCAGCTTTTAAAGACTTTTTAGTGTCCATTACTCTGACGCACTTTTGAACATGCCCCCCTTTATTCACTGATTTATTTTAGGAAGAGGTGCAACCACAGCTCCTTCAAGTTAGTGTTGGCCCACTCCAAAAAGATATGGCGGGAAAAAATGGTAAGATTGTTTATATACCTAGTTTAATGCAATGCCTGAAAAGAAAAATCAAGTATAAAATTAACAAAGCATCATTTTTATTTTACTTATGTAATATTCAAATAGCTCTTTTCTTTCTCTTTTCCAATGAACAGTTTTGGTAAAAGGATTGTGCAAGACAGCACAAAAGCCTCGGACAGGGCTAGGGGGAAAAAAAAAAAATAAATGCAGTAGGAGTTCCCAAGCATCCTGCAGATGGAAGAGGATGAGCACGAACTACAATGTCTTGGAGCCATTCAAGTTCTGTTTCAACCATCTGGAAGATGGATTTACCTTTTTTGAGGAGATTGTTGACTAAAGAAAATATCTATTCTCTCAATAATAATAAAAAATAATAAAACTAAAAAAATAAAGTTTACCACATCAGAACTGGTTGTATTGAGTTCATTTTTCTACACTTATGAATTAGTTTTTTTTTTTTTTTCTTTTATCTCAGATGTTAGTTGTAGGTAGTTTTAATTACCTGTGATGAAGGCGGGAGTGCTTGCCGAAAAATGTCAGGTAATTAAAACAACCTACAACTATTGTCTGGGATAAAAGAAAAAAAAACAACTAACACATGACAACTTTTGTCATTTCTGTTTGAAATAAAGTTGGCTTTCCTGGAGCAGAAAGTTTAATATAGTTTCTGACTTAGTTAATTAGGATCTTCACCCACATGAATGAATTTAAGTAGCAAAATGAAAGACAAAATTGGTTTGGTTGCAACATTGAGAGAATATTACGTTTTTGATACATTAAATTGTAATGAAGCTATACTAATGTGTCCGTTCATAAAAATGTAAGGATGACAGCAATTTTGTAATAATTCTCAATTGGAGTATATTTTACAATTGACAAACTAAAGTACACACTGTGATAGGTCACAGGCGATCTTTCAGTCACTAATTAAACCTTTATTGCAGTAGTGTGTATTTTAATTTTGATGTACTGTAACCGTGTTTTTCATTTTGGTAAAATCAGCAGGCTTTAACAAACTGACCGCGCTTAAAGAGTTAATCTCCCGATTTCACCAAATCAATTTAAGGAGCATATAAATAAATTATTATTTAAATAATAATGAGTGATGCTGAAACCGAAAATAAAAGACGTGCGAAAAGAAAAGTAAACTAGTATTTACGTTCGAATGGACGCTAACTATTACGATAAAACCGGAAGCTCGGAGCTCCAGCGCAGCTTCATGTTGTCATTTCCGGTCTGAGAGCTGCGATATTGCGTCACTTCCTGTCTGCGGGATGGGTACTGAGACGAGCGGCGCAGGGTACTGAGAGAGGCGGGCTGCAGCCAGACTCTCTTGCTCCTCCCCTTTGGCTTCTTCGAACACATATATGAGCCTAGATGCGCGCTGTAAGCCAAAAGGAACAGGTCTCGTCTTTTGTCGGCCATTTTGCGTCGGGGCCATTCGCTGACCATGACATTGCAGTCAATGGAGCGTGTACTTTGATATAGTTGAATTTTCAAAACGGCTTAATTTATCATGAATGGCAGAGACTCAGTAAATTTATTTCATGCTGGAAAATAAACGTTTTTTTTTGCACCCCCTTCAATTCTGTCAGATAAAGCACAGTTTCTCCCAGAAAATGATTGAATTACTAATGCTGTGGTAGTAGTAGCTTCACTTATTTTGCTTGCAATGAACTCAAACGAGAATGTTTTTTGTTTTTTTTAAATCATTATCATTTTACCCAAAATTCCAAAAATGGGCCACACAAAAGTATTGGCACCCTTTGAAAAATCATATGATGCTTCTCTAATTTGTGTAATTAACAGCACCTGTTACTTACCTGTGGCACATAGCAGGTGGTGGCAATAACTAAATCACACGTGCAGCAAGTTAAAATGGATTAAAGTCGACTCAACCTCTGTCCTGTGTCCTTGTGACGGCCCTGGCCGTCTAATAGTTAATTTTCTGAGATTCTTCCAGTCAGCTGATCGTCGCCTCCTCCAGCTGGCTGCTTCCCCTCCCACTGTGACGACAGCTGATCGACGCAGGACGGACCGACGACGTCACCGCCGCTGATTGGCCACGGAAAAAGGCGCCAAGCTTCTCAAACCTGCCGCTGTCAACGTTCTATGAGGTCGCATTTGACAGCATTCTGCCGCGGTCCTCCTCGCCAGCTCTTTGCTCGCCATTCACGCTCGTTTGCATTTGATCGCTAGTCTGATACACTCCCGCTTTTTCGGTGAGGTCTTTTGTGTTTATTTGTTATTGGATCGTTTTTGTTCACCACTGTAAATAAGAGCACTGAAGCAAGTAAGGGTAAGTCGCCATTTCTGTTCAACCCGTTTTCTCCTGTTTTGTATAGAGTAGGAAGATAGGTTAGAAGCTGTCTTTTCTTTGTTCCTTTTACATGATCAGGGTTTAGTTAGCGGGTGGGGTTTAAGTGTAGCTCCTTTTGTTTGTTGTTTTGGCCTGGGCTTACCCTGAAGTCACGCTTCGCCGGCATTCTGTATATATTAATTGCGAGTTTGATTGTTCTGTAAATAAATTTGTGTCCACTCGTACATTTGTGTGGCTTGTTTTATGTTACACCCTTCGCGAGCCATCTTTGGCACGTAACAGTCCTTGTGTGTACAACATTGAGCATGGAGAAAATAAAGACCAAAGAAATGTCTGAGGACTTCCATCCATCCATCCATTGTCTTCCGCTTGCTCCGGGGTCGGGTCGCGGGTGCAGCAGCTTTAGCAGGGAAGCCCAAACTTCCCTCTCCCCAGCCACTTCAACCAGCTCCTCCGGCAGGATCCCAAGGTGTTCCCAGGCCAGCCAAGAGACATACTCTCTCCAGCGTGTCCTGGGTCTTCCCCAGGGCCTCCCGCCAGTGTGACATGCCCGGAATACGAGAAGCAAAATTGTGAGAAAGCATGGGCAATCTCAAGGCAACAAGTCCATCTACAAAGACCGGAATGTTCCTGTGTCTACCGTGCGCAGTGTCATCAATAAGTGTAAAGCCCATGGCACTGTGGCTAACCTCCCTAGATGTGGACAGAAAAGGAAAATTGACAAGAGATTTCAAGATTGTGCGAATGGTGGATAAACAACCTCGACTAACATCCAATCAAGTTCAAGTTGTCCTGCAGTCTGAGGGTATAACAGTGTCAACCCGTACTACCCGTTAGCGTCTGAATGAAAAGGGACTCTATGGTAGGATACCCAGGAACACCCCACTTCTGACCCAGAGACACAAAAAAGCCAGGCTGGAGTTTGCCAAAACTTACCTGAAATAGCCAAAAACGTTTTGGAAGAATGTTCTCTGGTCAGATGAGACAAAAGTAGAGCTTTTTGGGAAAAGGCATCATCATAGAGTTTACAGGAAAAAAACAAAAACGAGGCCTTCAAAGAAATGAACACGGTCCCCGCAGTCAAAAATGGCTTTGCTGCCTCTGGCACTGGACTGCTTGACTGTGTGCATGGTATTATGACTAAGGGTTCCAACTAGAGATGTCCCGATCGATCGGGTCCGATCACTTCGTTTTCAAAGTATCGGAATCTGCAAAAAAATATCGGCCATGCCTTTTTTTAATATATATATATTTTAATGAAATCGTTTTCTAATAGTATTTAATGTTACAGACAAATAATATGTTACACTCATCCAGAGTCTTTAGTTTAGCCATAAAGTAAACATCTCTAGTTGGAACCCTTAGTCAATTTTGAAACCGTAGCCCCAGTTTAAAACCTCAATTTGGCATTTAACACTAGCTTAAAACCCTAATCATAGTTTTATTCGGTACCTTGGAAGCTGAACCCTATTTTCAAACCCTTCAATTTATTTCATGCTACGTCTTGTCTTCCTGTATCTCAGTTCATTCAACGCCAACGTCTTAAATTTTCATTTGTCGTCAGTGCTTGTCAGCTAACTCTAGCTACTCAAGTCTGTTCTAGGTGTGCCTTTTGGTTTTGTCACTTTGCTGGAATGTGGTATGTGTTTGTGTCGCGCCTCATTCAACCATGATACATTTTTATTCCAGATTACATTCTGTATGCACTGTTTTTGCATTTATTCAACACAACAAAGAGTTAAAATAAAAGGCAAGAATACAAAAACTAAGTAGAACATGACTGCTGTTTGGTGTTGTAGTTGGGTGGCATCTTGTTTGTTAAATTGACTCCTTTTTTAGTCTGAGTGTAGAGAGTTAATCTGAAAAATAAAGAAAAACATCACATTTAGCGTGACCAATAAACGGAAAGAGTACGTCCAATTGGACAAAATGAGACTTAAGTGTGTTGAAGCTCACAGCACGGAAGCACATCATCCATGTCGCAGCATAGAGTCTTGTTGAGCATGTCAAACGCTCCTGGCGTCATTGGGGGCTCGGGCGAATCACAAGTAGGCGATGGGGGGCTCGCACTTGAGCTACTGCAGAAGACAGAAGGATTGGGGAGAACTATTTTATCGTTGTAATTGAGACTAACTGGCACATTTTGGGCATTGAAAATGAGGGTTCTTAAAGCAGAAATGTGAAGTAATTTCATAATATGCCAAATAGGGTCACAATTAAAGTAATTAAACATTGTCCAACAAATAAAGCATGAAAAAATAATTTATATGTTGTATATTTGACAAATTAATCGCGTTTCCGAAGTTCGAGCTTGAAAGGGGACGAACCCGGAAGTGACACGCCACACCAGGAACAGCGATGGCAGCTCCATACATACGGCCGCCATACAAAGCCCTTCAAACAATGATTCAAACAGCGATATAAGCGATAGATCGAGCACAAGGGAGGAGATCCAAGTTTTTGAAGAGTTGGAGGAAGAAGGGGAGCTTGGAATTTTATGTTGAACCTAACATGTATTAGCCAGACGCTAATCAGGATGCAAACAATGTGCCTAGACTACCTGACATGGAATGGATACAAGACCCATCGAGATTACAAGATTGGTAAAATACAGGCTGTTATTATTTGAAGATGCAGGCATTTACACGTAATTTTATGTTTTGTCTATCTGATGACATTGTTAAAAAAAACAATAATCAGACTTCATGTTCATTTTGGCAGATCCGGCAGCTCTCGTGCATATAAAATAATATAAAAACGTTGGGGGGAAAGAAGGAGATGAGTCGTTGATGGCTTTCTCCACTTTATTGTGGCAACAATAAGAAAACAAAATAATAGCGGACTGCCGCCACATTCGACAGCGAAGTTTTGCTTCTCGCTGATCTCCTCCTCGCCTCCTACTACTCCAGCGTCTCTTAAACGGATCGTGCATAGTGTCTTGTCATGAGCTTTTTGTTTACAAATGTATCGAACAAACGACGTGCTGACAACTTTGTTTTTTTATTAACACATGGAGCTAAGGGCCCAAATACACCAGATGCATGATCGTTGCGGTTCTGGTCCGTTCCCATTATATCCTATTGTTCAACGTATAGCCGCGTCAGTGCTCCGGATTGCCTGCGGACTATCTCCGGTGTGCCGCAGCCCACCGGATGGTATAGGCTATTTTCTATTTTTGCCGGACACGCATCCGACAAAATGGGCGGAGCTGGGCCTGGACGTAACAGCCCAGTTGCTTATTCACGGTTTAAACACCAGCAAACATGGACGAAAAACGTTTCATCATGGAGGTGGAAAGTCACAAAGTGATATACGATGCAGCAAATCGTTATTATAAGGACAGCATTAAAAGGGAAGCTGCAAGGTGTCCTATTATGTGTGTTTTTCTGGCAATGATATCAAACACACCACGTGCTGACAACTTTGAGAGAGAAAAAAAAAAAAGCAGCATATCTGGAAATTGGCTCCACTGCAGAAATTCTCGTGCCCGGCGCACACACAATGTCGGTTTGTATACAGAGTCGAGGGGGAAAAGTACGAAAGAGAATAAAGAGACACCCTCAAGTTTCGACCTGGTGGTCTATTCAAGACGTTTCTCTTTCTTTCCTACATTTTACTTGACTTTTCATAGTAAACCCAACAGTTTGCGCTGGGCACAGGAATCTGCAGTGTTGAGACACCAATTCCAAGTACGCAGTTTTTTAGTTCATGTAGTATATAATTCGCTATCCATTTTATAAATATTACAGATTATTTGACAGTTGTTTATCACAGCTCTATCAGATGTAATGTGCCATAAAATCTAAATGTGCACAAAGATATAAACCCACCGACACAACAAACGGCAAAATAGGGCCCCGCCCCCCTACCCCCCACACATGGAGCCCTGATCTCAACATGATGCAGTCAATCTGGAATTAAGAGACAGACATAACTAAAATACCAATATGCAAATTAAGAAAAAATGTGCTCTCTCTCTCTCTCTCTCTGCTTCTCTGATGAGTAAAGACTCCGTGTGTTTTTCATTGTTTTAAATGGCACATTATAGCGCGCGATCACGCGAGCGCTCAAGAGGGAACGGAGTTGGCGGACAGCAGCCGGTATGATTTGCCTGTTTTTGACGTACTGCGTGCCACGCAGTCAACACTGAGCCGGACCGGAACCGCAACGATCATGCATCTGGTGTATTTGGGCCCTAACAGTACAACACAGCTCGAGGCTCTCGGGAGGAAGTGGCGTCTAATGGCGTGAGGAAATGTAGTTTTTTCACGCAAGCGAACAGTTTACAAAGCACCACTTCAGTGTTGTCCCGAGACTACATTTCCCATGATTCACTGCGTGACCTGCGCGCTCGCTGATTCGCTGCCAGACTTTAAAAGCAACACGCTTGTTGTTGTCACCTGTCAGCGGCTCTCGTACGCAAAACACAAACGAGAAAGCTATCAAGCGATCACCGTTAAAGAAATGCCGAACCGTACAAATGCAATGCAATGCATGAAGCATAAAGGTGGAAATACATAATAGAAATACAAATAAATGTGCACAAACTCACCGGCGTGTGTGTCTCTTACGGCAACGTGACCGCGAATTACCGCGACGCCGACCCGCTTATATGCACATCCACACCCCTTTCCTGATTGACAGTGGATTAACCCTTTCGGACAAGATCGTAGATGACGCACAATTTAAACACGCTTAACCTAGCGAACGCAACCACAACTATCATCGGGGATTGCCACGAGTTAACTTTCGGCTAACGTCGCTAGCTTATACTGTTCATTCCGCAACAGTTGGCAGCTCTGCTTTGACAAAGTCATCAGTCATTTATCCATAAATTACACTTACTTTTTGGCAAATCCTTGATCATAAGCAGACCGGTTAAGGAAGCAGGCATCTTGAAAGTGTTTGCAGCAGAGGACACTACTCGATGATGGCGTGAAATTCCTTCGCTTCGTGCGAACGAAAGATGTCCATTTACGCGCCCTGCTATCCTTTGGCCACTCATACAACTTTTCGTTTGAGTGAGAACAAAACATCGCCACACACTGCCGTGGCATCTTACCAAGAAGCAATGCAACAAACAATACTGTTCTATGGCGGATTTCCCTCGCACTTCCCGGTGTGACGTAATTTCCGAAGATTTCCGAAGATTGCCGAAGAAAAGCATTTTCGTTGTCAAGGGCATTGCTATGGGTTAAACAAAGAATCTGGAAGGGTTGCGTTAAAAAAAATAACGAAACTATGCTTATAACTGTTTAGCCATTGATATTATTCAATGGCCAACCTTACTCCACATTTCCGCTTTAAAATCTCCGACCAAATTAAAGATGTGCGAATTCTGTGTTTGTAGCGCCATGATATGGACTCTGACAAACGAAGATTGAACTGTGGAAACGTAATAAGCGGAGTTTAAGGGGGGGAGCCCCCCCCAGTGGCCGAAAAGTGCCATTGCATATAATTGACTTTCCTATAGACCCTACCCACCGACGTCACAAAATCACGTGCTCGCTGTATGGTTCCGCCCACTTGTCCGTCATTTTATGTCTGTATTATCAATGGTCTCAATTGATTGAGCAATTTATAATGCATTTCATGGAAGACCCGGTGCTTTCGGATGCCATAAACTCACTTGATGCGTTGCATAAAAGGCATTATGTGGAAAAGCTTCAGTTTATCCATTCGCCAGATCCATATTTGATGCCTAAATCGATGTTTTTCGACCCGCTGTCTCCGCCGTATTTGCCTGACATCTGCTAGCTACCCTGAACTGTACAACTATCTTGTCCACACAAAATCAGCCTATTCTCACGAAAGTTTGAAAAACTTTAAGAGCTTGGAGGCTTATAAATACTTCGTTGCTGGTTGGGTGAAACAGGTCCTCGTCCACGAAAATTCGGCAGGAATCTATCTTGTGCTTGGAAAGGTGAGTTACGAAATTTTCAATTCAAAATCTTTTGTTATTACTAACATCCACTGTCAAGTCTAATGTATTTCATGTCGTTTGTCAATGGAGTTAGGGCTTTTAATGTTTATATGGTTTAGCGATAGCACTCTCACTACATACATACGTGTATGTTGTCGGCGATTAGCCTAGCAATGATCTTAATTGTGGTTGTCAGCCCAAAACCCTCTAAATATATATTAAATGCATCTTACCAGATATAAAATGACTACTACATAATCTGTGGTAATCGTTTGGAGCCCAGTTTTCTCGTCGAATTGCAGCAGCCCATCTCGCTCTCTTCTCTCCGGGTCTCTCGGAATCCGGTAGAACTTCAAGTCTCTCCGTCTTCTCCGTCTATCTTCTCTGTTATTGCAACCGACCGCCACACACGCCTTCACCATTTTGATTATTAATGTTAACGAGCACAAAAACACGTCGTAAATAGGAGGAATGTACGTAGCCGTAACAGGGAAACATGATGTGTTGACGGACAATTGGGCGGCACCAGTCAGGAGGAAGGAGTTGTGACGTCACGTGGGTAGGGTCTATATACAGTACATAAAAGTTGTAAAGCAAGACAACAAAAATGAATGAAATGAACAAAAAAAAAAAAAAGATTTTTTTTTTTTAATAATGGGTCAATATTTTTTTAACAGATCATGTGACTAGCACCTTAGAGGGTCATTTGCTTTGCATATTATTAAAAAAAAAATAGGGGAGGGCAAATTTATTTTTCAAATGATTTTTTTCTTTGATTGAAAATATACTGTATATATTTTAATACTTTTTGGGGAATTGAATGAATTAGACACAAATGCCCTACCCATAATATGGCCCAAAAACAAAAATTATTGCTGATATCAAATAAAACTTTTTAAATTAAAAATTAAGTGTTCAAATGCAAATTTTTGAGTCCCAAATATTTTTTCGCATTCAAAAACTTTTTTTCTATGATTGAAATTTTTCTTTTTTTTTTTTATTGAAGTGATTTTTATAAAATAAAAATAAAAAAATAAAATATATTTTTTTGTATGAAACAACTTATTTTTTTGATTGAATATTAAACACACAAATGTCCTTGCTAAAATGTGGCCCAAACGCAAAACAACATTACTTCAATCAAGAAAGTTAATTCAATCAAAAAAAATAAATAAATAAAATATTTGACTCCTATCCCCCCAAAAAATTCTAAGAAAAATAGCTTTCGAATGCATTTCTTTGAGTTTCAAATTTATTTTTGCATTCAAACACATTTTTTTGATTGAAGTGACTTTTTTTGAAAATATAAATTTTGATTGAAGCAACTTTTTTTTTGGATCGAATAATAAAGACTCAAATCTACTTCCATATGGCTCTGCCCAGGGGATACAATTTTTGACTGAGGTAACTACATTGGCACGGCATCGGCGGGCGCACCATATTCAATGAATGATGATCTTGGCGAAAAGTATAGCTGTCCTGCCAGCAGCCTGATTTAAAATTACCCTCAAGAATGATGGGAAACACAAAAAACGCACATTTTCAACTTATTATTATAAATATTCTTGTAAGTTAATTTTATTGTTGACACTGCGTTTCGGGGTCATCAACATGTTGTCCCCCCCGGCCCCAAAAGTCAAACTCCACCTATGACTGTCTGCGACAAACTTTGTTCCTACGTCACATGAGACTAGTGCTGCAACGAATAATCGATTAACTCAAGTAATTCGATTAGAAAAACGATTCGAAATAAATTTTGCTGCTTCGAGTATTTGCTTATTTAAAGTGGCGTTGTAATGGTTTGTTCCTAAAGTGTTTGCATTTAGTTTTATTGATTTGGGTGGATACACTGCCCTTTAGTGGCAACAGTGAATATGATATAACTCATTTCACGTGGCTGTATCCAGATGCTCCCTGTTAAGACCAACATTAGCTAAGTTAGATCCTAATTTATTTATTTATTTTTTTACCATTTGCGGCTCAGCTCAGGTATTTTAATTTTTCAAGTTCCTTATCCAATTATTTGAACTAATTAGTTCGTTGATTAATCGACTACTAAAGTAATCGATAAAGTTGCACCGATACCAGTATCGGCAGGGGCGCCGATCCGGCCCGAATTGGTGGTATCGGTATCGACGAGTACCAACATTTAGGGCGCCGATACCATTTACTGGCATCAATTGAAAGCAAATATACTGTCCTCCCCACATGAGCGAACTTCCCAAATTATTACCTTTGTATGTCTTTGACTCGAAATTACCACACGAAAGTTACACCTTCGTCTTCAATATTGCGGATGAACACTACAACGAATATCCGCGATGTTGAGCTGCTCATTTAACATGGTATTCATAAACGATTAGCATGCGTAAGCTAACGCTAGCTGTTTTAGCGCCGATGGGATCAGAAAGGTTAAGACCGTGGGAGACTCAGCAAACTCATGGTTTCATGATGAACAATGAGTGGCAAATTAAGAGCGCCGTACTTCAAACTCGTCCTGTTTATGAAAGTCGATTGTAATATGTTGGTGTTGTGCAGTAATGAGCAGAAGTGACTTCTGTGGCCAGAAAACACTCAAGCGGCGCAGCGCGCACACTAGATATAATCAAATAACAATCTAGATGTCCAATGTTAGATCCCATGCCAACTCTCGCGCGCACACAGTAGATATCATCAAATAGCAATCTAGATGTCCTACATTAGATCCCATGCCATTAGCTGCGTGAGCCCAGAGCGACGCGTAGTCCATAGACTACAATGATTAAATAGAAACCGCCATGACTGAATGGAAGTTAAGCAGGCCAAATCAATCCATACCAGTGACTATAGATAATGCTGCAAATACTGTTAATTCAGTATATGTTACAGATGGACTCGGACCACAAATAGGATGTTTAAATATAGCTGCTAAGAGAGCTGCAGCAATCAACAGTGTGACCCACTTTACAAACAGTAAAAATTGTTCTCAGCACTTATATACAAATTTTTTCTTCAGATCAGTAAGAAGTAAGCACATATATATTATGCACTAAAATGCTTGTTTATATGATGGCACTGTTATTTTTGCTTGTTAGCAAAAAAATAAATCAATTTAAAAAAATAAAATAATAAAAACAGTTGTATTTTCTCTTTCAGAGCATTAAATGCATTGAATTGTATCGAAAATCGTACCGAACCGTGACTTAACTGTAACGTTGCATCCGTTATACGCACACACATATAAATATATATACAGTGATACCTCAGCTCACGAACATAATTGGTTCCCAGAAAGTGTGTGTAAGGCGAAAAGTTCGTCTTCCGAACATTTATTTCCCATAAGAAACGATTAAAATGAGAATAATCCGTTCCCAGGTCCCCATAAAACATAATTTTCTACTAAATAAGCCTTAAAACTACACAAAAATATACCTTATTTTATGTATAATAAATGTGCTATTGTATTATAATTAAAGAAATAAACTGTACTGTAGAATAAAGTCGTTTTATTTACCTTTGTGATGGTAGTTGATGGCTTGATGGAATGGAGTGGGAGGAGGAGGGAGGGAGGGAGTTACTGTTTGGAAGGAGAGTGTTACCGGCAAAGTGCGCAGTTAGCGTAGACTCCAGCGCTGTGTCCCACATATGCTTTTGGTTGTTAATAAAAGTGCCCACAAAAAGCCATCCGACGCCTCTGGGTGTTTGTATGCACGCCGCCACCTTTCTGGAGAGGAAATCGGGCGAACCGAAGACAAGCGACGACAACGAGCCAACGTGACTCGCCGGTCCACTTCTCACTACGGTGGGAAGCTGAAAGCACCGCCAATTACCAGTCGAGGGCGAATTGGTAACACGAGTCACCTTCCATAATGACTGTAGGTAACTCTTTTTCGGTCCCATAATAGCAAAAGTACACTCAATATGGTCCAAAATGTCTATCAAACACAAACCACGTCCGCACTCAACGAAAGGGAGGGGACGAACTGGGACGCCGTGGGCGTGCGTCAGCTTCTCGTGGCGCTGTTCGACCGCGGGGTTTCGTTCGTCCGCCGAAAACTAGTTCGTCAGCAGAGACTATATGCTCGCGAATTTAATGTTCTTGAGGCGAAAAGTTCGTGAGCTTAAGCGTTCGTGAGCTGAGGTATCACTGTATATATTTATGTTTTTTTTTGCAAACAGAGTGGTATCGGAATGGTATCGGTATCAGTCGATACTGCACAGCCAGGTATCCGTATCGGGCCCAAAAAATGGTATCGGTGCAACACTAGTAATCGATAGCTGCAGCCCTACATGAGACCAATGTTACAATGGGATACATTCGCAGTGGGTGCTCACAATATCAGTGATTTTAAACAAACTAACACTATACTATACGATGAACTTACCGCATTTCAGACCAGGGGATCAGGGTGGACGGTATGTACGGATTGACTGGAAAATGAAGAAAATGAAATAAAGAAAAAAAATCAAATTGAATTAAAAAGTACACACACATATATATATATATATAAAGTCCCAAAGCGAGAATAATAAAATGGAACTTGTGCCTTTGCTGGGGAGTTTGTTGTAAAGCTGTCCAAAGGCTTCATCTTTGGGAATGTCAGGATAGAGGAACTTGAGCGGGTTCTCGTGGACCACCCTGTCCGAGATCACCTTGTAGTCACGGATCATATCGGGAAAGTGGACCGCGTTCAGCCGGCTTTTGGTGTAGGGCTCCACAGAGTTGAACGACGGCTCCCCTGTTCCACAAAAAAAAAACACCGTTACATCAGGTAACAAAAATCTTGTATGTTTCAGAGTGGTCACCATAGTCGTTGTGTTGCACCCATGTGAAAGTGATTCCTCCGAGATGGCTCTCGCTAAAGCGTAGGAGGAAAGTGCCAGACTCTTTCCCTCTCAACAGAGAGCGCTCCATCTCTTTACTTACGAAACCCATGATGTAACTGTAAGGACAGGGAGAGTGAACAGTCATGGTTTTTTAGAAGAGTCATCTGGAGTTAAATTTTGGTGTCCATATTGATCAAAACACGAAAAGATCCAAGCTCAAATTTGAAAAGTCATTTTAGTAATGCCAATCAGAACAATCACAACAGAACATTTGGAAATATACTAGGGCTGTCAAACGATTAAAATTTTTAATCGAGTTCATTACAGCTTGAAAATTAATTAATCGTAATTAATCGCAATTCAAACCATCTATAAAATATGCCATATTTTTCAGTACATTATTTTTGGAATGGAAAGACACAAGACGGATATATACATTCAACATACGGTACATAAGTACTGTATATTTGTTCATTATAACAATAAATCAACAAGATGGCATTAAGATTATTAACATTCTCTAGTAGTTATTAAAAGATAAATGTGAGTACAAGTTATAGAAATTTTATATTAAAACACCTCTTAATGTTTTCGTTTGAATAAAATTTGTAAAATTTTCAATCAAAAAATAAACTAGTAGCTCGCCATTGTTGATGTCAATAATTACACAATGCTCACTCATGGTGCTGAAACCCATAAAATCAGTTGTTCCCAAGCGCCAGCAGAGGGCGACAAAACACCAAAAAAACACAAGCTGTCATTTTAATCGGTTTGAGCGGGGCATGTGCGTTAAATGCGTCTAATATTTTTACGTGATTAATTTAAAAAATTAATTACCGCCCGTTAACGCGATAATTTTGACAGCCCTAAAATATACGTTACTAATTTTGTTATTCAAGCTCTCAAACTGATTTCTATGTCATCTCAAAACAAATTTGCAAGTTAATTTGTTTGGTCTCATTTTGATTTGCATGCTTAACAGCCCAAGCAAAGGGGAAAGCTATATAACAGAGGATTACTTTTCATTCCACACAGGCAGCAAGTGCTTTCTGATCAATTCCAGGATGGAGTCCAACCATATCCAGAAACTGAAAGGTTTGCCTGGAATATTCTCCTAAAAACAAAAAAGTTTACTTTGAATTATACAGTCAAGATCACGGATTTTCAAATACAAATTACTGGTGCACGATAATTATTGGTCCGATAGATATCAGTCCGATAATAGGAATTATGATGTAATTCCGATAAATCCAATAATATTCATAATAGGACCGATAATATGTACTGTTCTGGCTTTGCATTTTACACAATAGTATGGGAAATCAGTTGACCATTTGCGGGGCATTGCTCCCACCTGCTGGTCAGAATAATTCAATGCACCTATTTTTTGTTACAGTAGTTCGGTTCTAGGGCTGCAGCTATCGAATATTTTAGTAATTGAGAAATCGACTGAAAATTCTATCGGTTAATCGAGTAATCGGTTAAAACATTTTTTTTAGGTAAAGAGCAATTATACATATACATGAGAAAAAAAGACATTTAATCCAATATTGAACCATTTTCAGTCAATCAATGTCTTTATTTTCGATGTACATTGCTCAAAACAGCCAACAATTCCATCTAAGATGTGACTAGAAAAAAAAATATCACTGCTTTCACTCAAAAAACTTCTAGATTGTATTTAAAAAAAACATTTCTCACCTAAAAATGTAATTACGCTTGATAACACACATCACTTGAAAGCTACGTGTTTTTCCCACGTGTTTCAATTTAATTTCCATTTGTGTCAAGCTATTTTAAAGTTCTATTTAAGTTTTAAGTTAGTGTAAACTGTAAGTACTGATAGGATTTTGAGTTTGTGCAGTGTTCAAAATAAATGTATGATACCTGCTGTATTGGAGCGCTGTTTTTTTACAGATTAAATAAAGCCTGTATGTATGACACGTTAGCCACGCATCGACAGTGGTCATAATCAATAGAAACCTAGCCCTCCGAGGGGCTAACGTTACGTGATCGAGTGACAGTAACGTTATATTTACTAGCGATGAAAAGAGTACTGCTTAAAGATGGCGGCTGTTTACTAACGCTGCCCAGATGCGGCCGAGTCTATCATTTCGCATCTAGTCCTAAATGCATGCGATATCTATGAGACGCATCGGACACTATCTGCTACCACACTAGCATCACGCGGGCGTAGTTTTTAGCAACGTCGGCGTAGTTTGTAGCAGCTATTGGCTGTGGTACGTTTTTTTTTATTTTTTATTTTTTTATTGCTTCCTCCTCTACGCACGTGACGTCAGCGCATTGTCCCGCATTAAAAGTAGTCCGGGCAAAACGGGATGCTTAGAGCTGGCAAAATTAAACGATTCCTCGAGGCGCATAAAATTACTCGGATCAGTTTTTAAACTCAAGTTACTCGAGTTGCTCGAGTATTCGTTTCAGCTCTATTTGGTTCAATCACGTACACATTGTTCTAGCGGTAGCATTGACAGTTGTGAATGCTGTCTGTTACGTTTCCGCCTCGGAAATATATGTACAGTAAGTATTTAATGTTTACTATTACATATACAGTGGGGAGAACAAGTATTTGATACACTGCCAATGGGTTTTCCCATTGGCAGTGTATCAAATACTTGTTCTTCCCATTGTAGATGTGCAAAATATGTTTACTTCTGTGGTGAAGGGTCATATGTACAGAACTTCATAAGTTGTGTTATAGAAGTCAGCCAATGCTTTAGTAGCTCAAGCTAGTGTGCTATGCTATACATATAATACTTGTGTATATAAGTGTATTGTGCAGTTTGTCGTATATTGAGTATTGAATATGTGTATATTTCTGTTGTACTTTCACAATATTAAGACGGGTGTCTTCCCATAAAAGCAAGAAAAGACCAAGCCTTGTAGTTCAACTGGGACCGTGTGCTTTTACACACGGTCCCAGGCTTCAACTGGGACCGTGTACTTTGGTCAGATGAGACCAAGATTGAGCTTTTTGGCAACAAACACTCTGAGTGGGTCTGGCGTGCCACGAAAGATGCGCATGCTGAAAAGCACCTCATACCCACTGTGAAGTATGGGGGTGGGTCAGTGATGCTGTGGGGCCGTTTCTTGGTATGTTGACATAATTATACATGACAAATAGTTGGAGGTGCTGCTGGATCCGGTGGCCCAAGCCCTTGCTCGTTGGGGCAAGGGCAGCTGGTTGGGGGCCCCCTACTGGTTGGGGGCCTAAGGCGATCGTCTACTTTGCCTGAATAGTAGATCCGCCAATGGACGTAGCCATTTAAAAATCAGTGCTCGCTTGTACAAATTACGCCGAAACTGTAGAACTTGACAGGTATGAGTGGCTAGAAATTGCCTTCATTCGCTGCTCAGATTGGTTGAATTAAATGACGACAGATCACGATAGCTTGAAAAGAGGGTTTGCCCTCTCCGTGTGTGTTTTTTTATTTTTTTTTTATTTTGTGGAAGATAAAAAAAAATACACAGTACAGTCTAATCGAGCTAGGGCGGGCACAGCAGTCTCTCAGGGCGGGGCCGGACCCTAATGCCCGCCCATGCCACCGGGTCTGGTACAGCGGTACCTCTACTTTTGAACGTCTCGGCAAACGGAATTTTCAGGTTACGACACGACTCAACGGGAAAATACTGCCTTTTGTTACTTATGAAATTTCAGGATATGTGAGGCAAAATTCAGTACAGAGAAAGCAGCGAACAGGGAGGGGTTAGGGCAGGGGTCCGGAACCTATGGCTCGCGAGCCATATCTGGCTCTTTTGACGGCCGCATCTGGCTCGCAGACAAATCTTTAATTATAATAATAAAAAAAAAAAGCCTCGTTTTACTCCTCGTTATACATGTCGTTGCGTCTATCTATCTATTTATCTGTCTATCAATCGGATTGGCAATGCAGATGAGGCAGACACTGATTGAGTGGGGCCGCTGTATTTTGCTGTCAAAAAGAGCGGCCGATGTGCGCATGTACGTAGTAATTTTCCCACGGTTTTTGTTTCGTTTTCCCCGCTAATTTTAAAACTCATTTTGAGAAGATGGCAAAAAGAAAAAAAATACGAGGTGTATCGTACTTTTCAGCAGGAATGGACAGAGGAATTTGCCTTTGTGGAGAGAGCAGGTTCTGCGGTGTGTCTAATGTGCAATGATAAAATTGCATCTATGAAAAGCTCAAATATAAAGCGGCACTTCGACACCCGCCATACTACATTTGCATCGAAATGGATGATGAGTCAACGGACGAAAGCAATTTATCACAGTTCAGCGTGATCGCAAGGTATGTTGTCGGTGACACACTACATGAAGAAAGTCTGGCAGTTTTGACTATGCAAGGAACAACATGAGGGGAGGATTTATTCAAGTCCTTCATTGAGTTCGCTAAAGAAAAAAATCTACCAATGGACAAACTTGTTTCGCTGTGCACTGATGGTGCTCCGTGTATGCTTGGAAAAAACAGAGGATTCATGTCGCTTCTTCGTGAACATGAAAAGAGACATATCCTAAGTTTCTCAATGCCTGCATGAGGCTTAACCTCATCAAGTATCAACCAGACTACAAAGCCATCAGCAACACCATGCAGCACCGGAAGTCGCATTAATGGTAAGAAATATTCATCATTAATTAGCAACTGCATAACAATGTTATTAAAAAGAATTCAGACTTCTTGTACTTAAAAAATGTTGAAATTACATAAAATGCACACATTACTCGTATTTTTAGTTTTAAACATATTGTATGGCTCTCACTGGATTACATTTTTAAAAAATGTGGTGTTTATGGCTCTCTCAGCCAGAAAGGTTACCGACCCCTGGGTTAGGGTTTACCTTACCTTCCAAAACTTAGACCAGTAGACTTGATCACTATTGGAGAAGTGTTGACCTGTAAACATTGATAACAAAAATCACAAATTAGTCCATAGTATCCCCAAAAAAATCTTTCAACCTTTTGGTAAAATCACAAATTAGTCCATATCAAACAGACAAAACCTCCATCTTTCAACCTTTTGGTAAGCTTTGACATAAAAAGGCCAATCATACCGAGGAGCTTCTCTCCCAACATATTGAGTTGGTCCTTGTTGAGGCCTAGATTGGAGTTGGCGGAGAACTGCCAGCTGAGAACCTCGGAGAGCTGAGCCCACGTGGCTCGTGCCGGATTGCTGAAGAAGGCCAGGTTCTGCGGAAACGCGGCGAATTAAAAGCAACATAAGGCTATGACGATAGGGTAAGATGATATCGATAAGTGGAAAGATTTGCTGACCTTGGGTTCGTCGTTCAAAAGGTTGTACCACATAACAGAGGCCCATGCGCCAGGCATCTGACTCACATTCGAAATGACTACCAGTGGCAGAGAACATGTCTGGAAGCATTCACAGTTTATGAATCTGCCCATTAACAGTGGATTGATAAAAATGGGTTCATACCTCCAAATCAATATCAAGGCCCAGGATTGTGAAGTGGGCCTCAAAACTGAGGGAGTGAAGTTCTTCAGTTACAGATAGCAAACTCTAAAATACAGACAACACAGTGAGTTCCAAACCAACAGATATTCAATCAAATATTAGGCTTTACCTCATTATGTGTCTTTGTAGAATTGCTTTTCTTCTCCTTCAGCTGTTGAGATTGAGAATTGAAAAAAAGTGAAAAACCACAGTAATACAGCCTACATATTTAAGCCAACTGAGCTGCATGTAATTTTATTTTATAAGTAACCAGAGGTGGGTAGTGTAGCGAACGTTTTAATCAAGTAAGAGTAGCGTTACAAAAGTAAAAGTAGCCATCCGAAAAATTGACTCAAGTTCAAGTAAAAAAAGTACGCGCTGTAAAGAATACTAAAGTAATGAGTAACATCGCGGCTGTGTTATACAGTGCCTTGCAAAAGTATTCGGCCCCCTTGAATCTTGCAACCTTTCGCCACATTTCAGGCTTCAAACATAAAGATATGAAATTTAATTTTTTTGTCAAGAATCAACAACAAGTGGGACACAATCGTGAAGTGGAACAACATTTATTGGATAATTTAAACTTTTTTAACAAATAAAAAACTGAAAAGTGGGGCGTGCAATATTATTCGGCCCCTTTACTTTCAGTGCAGCAAACTCACTCCAGAAGTTCACTGAGGATCTCTGAATGATCCAATGTTGTCCTAAATGACCGATGATGATAAATAGAATCCACCTGTGTGTAATCAAGTCTACGCATAAATGCACCTGCTCTGTGGTAGTCTCAGGGTTCTGTTTAAAGTGCAGAGAGCATTATGAAAACCAAGGAACACACCAGGCAGGTCCGAGATACTGTTGTGGAGAAGTTTAAAGCCGGATTTGGATACAAAAAGATTTCCCAAGCTTTAAACATCTCAAGGAGCACTGTGCAAGCCATCATATTGAAATGGAAGGAGCATCAGACCACTGCAAATCTACCAAGACCCGGCCATCCTTCCAAACTTTCTTCTCAAACAAGGAGAAAACTGATCAGAGATGCAGCCAAGAGGCCCATGATCACTCTGGATGAACTGCAGAGATCTACAGCTGAGGTGGGAGAGTCTGTCCATAGGACAACAATCAGTCGTACACTGCACAAATCTGGCCTTTATGGAAGAGTGGCAAGAAGAAAGCCATTTCTCAAAGATATCCATAAAAAGTCTCGTTTAAAGTTTGCCACAAGCCACCTGGGAGACACACCAAACATGTGGAAGAAGGTGCTCTGGTCAGATGAAACCAAAATTGAACTTTTTGGCCACAATGCAAAACGATATGTTTGGCGTAAAAGCAACACAGCTCATCACCCTGAACACACCATCCCCACTGTCAAACATGGTGGTGGCAGCATCATGGTTTGGGCCTGCTTTTCTTCAGCAGGGACAGGGAAGATGGTTAAAATTGACGGGAAGATGGATGCAGCCAAACACAGGAACATTCTGGAAGAAAACCTGTTGGTATCTGCACAAGACCTGAGACTGGGACGGAGATTTATCTTCCAACAGGACAATGATCCAAAACATAAAGCCAAATCTACAATGGAATGGTTCAAAAATAAACGTATCCAGGTGTTAGAATGGCCAAGTCAAAGTCCAGACCTGAATCCAATCGAGAATCTGTGGAAAGAGCTGAAGACTGCTGTTCAAAAACACTCTCCATCCAACCTCACTGAGCTCGAGCTGTGTTGCAAGGAAGAATGGGCAAGAATGTCAGACTCTCGATGTGCAAAACTGATAGAAACATACCCCAAGTGACTTGCAGCTGTAATTGGAGCAAAAGGTGGCGCTACAAAGTATTAACGCAAGGGGGCCGAATAATATTGCATGCCCCACTTTTCATTTTTTTATTTGTTAAAAAAGTTTAAATTATCCAATAAATTTTGTTCCACTTCACGATTGTGTCCCACTTGTTGTTGATTCTTGACAAAAAATTAAAATTTTATATCTTTATGTTTGAAGCCTGAAATGTGGCGAAAGGTTGCAAGGTTCAAGGGGGCCGAATACTTTTGCAAGGCACTGTATTTTTTTGAAAAAATGGTGTAGGCCTGTCGCGATAACAAATTTTAGTAGGTGATATATTGAATCATAAATTATTGCTGATATGCGATATAACTGTCATTTTTTTTCACCAATTCAACCACTAATGTAGTGATAATAAATCATAATAAATCACCCATTCAAAGGCAATATATTTTTATACAGTGGGGCAAATAAGTATTTAGTCAACCACTAATTGTGCAAGTTCTCCCACTTGAAAATATTAGAGAGGCCTGTAATTGTCAACATGGGTAAACCTCAACCATGAGAGACAGAATGTGGAAGAAAAGAAAAAAAAAACAGAAAATCACATTGCTTGATTTTTAAAGAATTTATTTGCAAATCATGGTGGAAAATAAGTATTTGGTAGGGGTGTAACGGTACACAAACATCTCGGTTTGGTACGTACCTCAGTTTTGAGGTCACGGTTCGGTTCATTTTTTGGTACAGTAAGAAAACAAAATGCAAAATACAAAGGTGCTAGTTGTTTATTACACACCTTTGTGCTTTCAACAATAGGAACATTAGCCTATACAAAGCTAGAATTCTGCTAAAAAAGTAGCGGGTATTTAAAGATAATCCAACAACAATATGCCTTCAGACCCCGCGTGTTGGTCAGCTTTTTTTTTCTGAAAGAAAGACAAAAAAAGAAGTCTTGTGCTAAAGAGAAAAGAAATCCCAATGACAAAGATTTTAACATCTATTTTTCAAATGAAATGCCTCAATGAATCATTTTTATTTCTTATGAACGGTTTTCAAAAGCTTTAATAGTGGATTTTCTCAAGTTAAAGCGCCACACAGAAATGAATAAATTTTATTGTGTAAGCAGGATCTGTGTATTATTCTTATTATTTAATTACAGGTGTTTTAGCTTTCTTCAATTTATTTAACTTAAATGGGCTATTATTTATTATGTGTTTATATTTTACAAATGTGATGTATTATTCATTTATATTGTATATTTTATGTTGTATAACTGTAGTTCCTATATGTGAATATTAGTTCCTACTTGTTTTGTTGTGGTAGGAGGGTTTTGTATTGAAAGCGGGGCCTTGTTGGTTATTATTATAACAGAGAAGACAGCAGTAAATCAACAAAGACAAGTCAACCGTGCCCCGAGCTACCAGAGTAGAGAAGACGGAGTAAATATAATCTACACAAAGAAACTGTAACCCGATCGACTCACAGCCTCGAAATGTAAGGGTTACATTACATCAGAAACTTGTTCGGTACGCCTCCGTTCCGAACCGAGCACCATGTACCGAAACGGTTCAATACAAATACATGTACCGTTACACCCTTAAACTGACATGTGCCAAGTGCACGCAGCACACGCACGCACAAATGTATGCACGCACACATGCGGCGATAAATCGCAGCCGGGAAAATTACCGCCCTCATTTTTTATTACCGTGTGATTCATTGACTTATTGCATATCGCAACAGGCTTACAATGGTGTATTTTTGTCGTCAGCATGTCATCTATATTGTACTGTAATATAACCTATTATTAGACCATATTAGACCCCCCCCCCAAAAAAAAAAAATCATAAAAATAATCAAATTCAGACTTAAAAAAATAATACATCACCCTTCCAAAGAGCATGAATGTCCTCTAGTGGAGGAAAAAAACATATTTCTTACTGGTAAATTGAAATAATCATCTCTGGTTTTCATAAGACCTCCAACAATAGGTTTGTGTGCTGTCATGTGATTGTACTGTTACGTCGAATTGGTATTATGGAGTCATGTGATTACTATTGCGGCGTCCCATTGGTGAAACTGGTAGAACCACTGTGGGCATCTCTGGCAAAAATAAAGTAATGTAACATCTAATCTGGGGAATAAATGTAACGACCCTAGTGTAGCCCAGAGTAGTGGTGTAAGAGTAGCATTTCTTCTTCACAAATCTACTCAAGTAAAACTATTCTTAGAAGGACATTTTTCTCAAAAATGACTCGAGTAAATGTAACGTGTTACTACCCACAACACGTACCGCATGTCTAAAATCCACTGATAAGCAGCCACTGGTGAAGTCCTCAATATCCATGGCTTTGGTGGTAGTGGTCACGATAAAAAACTGACGACTTCTAGGGGTAAAAATGGCATAAAACAACAAAACCTTAATTTTTGAATGTGTTTTTAAATTAAAGGCAAAGGCACTGAAACATGATCATTCATTGCTAGCTCTCACACTTGAAATAGATTGGACGTCTTTCCGCATCAGTGCCAGTCAATGAATTAAATAGGATTACATCCATTGTCTTGCTTTTGACAGGTGCAATGAGTTTGGAAGGACTCTCAAATGACGCTAACTTCCTTCTACTCTGCAAACAACAGCAGAACATCCTGTGTTGTGGTTTTCTGTACTTACACTCTGCCAGGAGGGAGGTCCCTAAACACACAGAGATGTGGAGAAAAAAATTAGAAGGGGTAACAGAATTTTTTTGCTGTTACAATGGTTGAAAATAGCATCGAATCCTTACTTGTCAAATGTTGTTTTCACCTTCAGACGGTAGTCATCAACTGGAAGTTTAACCAGGAGCCTGAGTGACGGAAAATGTCAAATCAAATCTCGCTATCATTTTTAGACTAAACTGGCAACCTACCTGACTTTAGTGCTAAATTGGACTCCGGTCTTGATGACGAGAGGTTTCTGAGGATGTGTTGACATGCAGGGCTGCTTCTCTACCAAAAATGAGCTAACAACAGACCTCATTTACAACTTACTATATGTATTTAAATGTACAGTGGGGTAAATAAGTTATTAGTCAACCACTAATCATGCAAGTTCTCCCACTTGAAAATATTAAAGAGGCCTGTAATTGTCAACATGGGTAAACCTCATCAACCATGAGAGACAGAATGTGGAAAAAAAAAAAAACAGAAAATCACATTGTTTGATTTTTAAAGAATTTATTTGCAAATCATGGTGGAAAATAAGTATTTGGTCAATACCAAAAGTTCATCTCAATACTTTGTTATGTACCCTTTGTTGGCATTAACGGAGGCCAAACATTCTCTGTAACTCTTCACAAGCTTTTCACACACCATTGCTGGTATTTTGGCCCATTCCTACGTGCAGATCTCCTCTAGAGCAGCAATGTATTGGGGCTGTTGTTGGGCAGCACGGACTTTCAACTCCCTCCACAGATTTTCTATGGGGTTGAGATCTGGAGACTGGCTAGGCCACTCCAGGACCTTGAAATGCTTCTTACGAAGCCACTCCTTTGTTGCGCTGGCTGTGTGTTTGGGATCATTGTCATGCTGAAAGACCCAGCCACGTCTCATTTTCAATGCCCTTGCTGATGGAAGGAGATTTTCACTCAAAATCTCTCGATACATGGCCCCATTTATTCTTTCCTTTACACAGATCAGTCGTCCTGGTCCCATTGCAGAAAAATAGCCCCAAAGCATGATGTTTCCACCCCCGTGCTTCATGTTCTTCGGATGCAATTCAGTTTTGTTACTCCTCCAAACATGAGAACCTGTGTTTCTACCAAAAATTTCTATTCTGGTTTCATCTGATAATAACACATTCTGCCAGTCCTCTTCTGGATCATCCAAATGCTCTCTAGCGAACCGCAGACGGGCCTGGACGTGTACTTTCTTCAGCAGGGGGACACGTCTGGCAGTGCAGGATTTGAGTCCCTGGTGGCGCATTGTGTTACTGATAGTAGCCTTTTTTACAGAGAGCTGGGACCACAGTGGGTCATTCATTAGGTCCCCCTGTGTGGTTCAGGGATTTTTGCTCACCGTTCTTATTATCATTTTGACGCCACGGGGTGAGAGCTTGCATGGAGCCCCAGATCGAGGGAGATTATCAGTGGTCTTGTATGTCTTCCATTTTCTAATAATTGCTCCCACAGTTGATTTCTTTACACCAAGCATTTCACCTATTGCAGATTCAGTCTTCCCAGCCTGGTGTAGGTCTACAATTTTCTCTCTAGTGTCCTTCGACAGCTCTTTGGTCTTGGCCATAGTGGAGTTTAGAGTGTGACTGACTGAGATTGTGGACAGGTGTCTTTTATACCGATGAGTTAAAACAGGTGCTATTAATCCAGGTAACGAGTGGAGCCTCGTTAGACCTCGTTAGAAGAAGTTACACCTCTTTGACAGCCAGAAATCTTGCTTGTTTGTGGGTGACCAAATACTTATTTTCCACTCTAATTCGGAAATAAATTCTTTAAAGATCAAACAATGTGATTTTCTGTTTTTTTTTTCCACATTCTGTCTCTCATGGTTGAGGTTTACCCATGTTGACAAAGACAGGCCTCTCTAATCTTTTCAAGTTGGAGAACTTGCACAACTGATGGTTGACTAAATACTTATTTGCCCCACTGTATGTATGTAAATATACAGTACAATTTCTGCTTTGGAGTACAAGTGAACCATACCTCTTGATTATGTGATAGATAAGGTATTTAACGCGTTCCTCCATCTGAGGCTTCTGCATGGGGATGGGGTCGCTCTCGTAAGTGACTTTCAAAACCAACTCTGCAAGTTTGTCCAGTTGCCGCTTCACCTGGAACAGACTCTGTGCTGTCAGAGTGAACCTGAACAGGAAAGGAAAAAACAGATTACAGATAAGATTCAGAGGTGGGAAGAGTAGCCAAACGTTTTACTCAAGTAAGAGTAGCGTTACTTCAAAATAATATTTCTCAAGTAATAGTAGTCATCCCCCCAAAAAATACCCAACTCCAAGCAAAAAGTATTTGGTGAATAGTAATGAGTAAATGCTTACAATGTCATATTTTTTTCTCATCAAAACGTCATACATATGAACTGTACTATAACATATACTGTATATAGAGATGGGAATTGATAAGATTTTACGATTCCGATTCAATTATCGATATTGCTTAACGATTCCATTCTTTATCGATTCTCTTATTGATTCTAATTAGAACTAATCGACTGTATGAGGTTTTAGGTTCCATACGTTTTATGGTTCATTCGCTTCGGGGTGTCGGTTAGAACACGAGCGGAGAGTGGAGTTGGTCTTTGGCACTTTTAATACAACTTGGCAACATGCACAACTATATACTTGTACTTACTATGTACTTTATATTTGCACTGCTGCACTGCCACCTATTTTTTTCCCTCTGTACTATGTACAGACTATTAATGTGTTTTCGAATGTTGACTGCTAATGTTATACATTAACGGCCACATCATGCTGTCCTCTGAGCTACCTATATCTTTGCTGCTGTAACACCGAGAATTTCCCCATGGTGGGATCAATAAAGGTCTTCTTATCTTATCTTATATACAGGCAATGGCACTTGATATGTGAATCACTCAATGAGTAGGTGGGAGCATGCGTGGAAAGATGTTGATGTATTTGTATGTCAGTGAAAGATTGGAATTTATGGACGTACTAGTATGTGTGGTTCTGAAAGGAAAGAAAATTAGTGCTGATGCAATAAACAATGCAATTTGAGTTATTTGACTGTAAAGCAGTTAATAACACACATACAGTTGTGGTCAAAAGTTTACATGCACTTATGAAGAACATAATGTCATGGTTCTCTTGAGTTTCCAGTTATTTCTACAACTCTGATTTCTGTCCGATAGAGTGATCGGAACAGATACTTCTTTGTCACAAAAACATTCATGAAGTTTGGTTCTCTTATGACTTTATTATGGGTTAACAGAGAAAGTAATCAAATCTGCTGGGTCAAAAATATACATACAGCAACACGAATTAGCAATTTCTTGTGAGTGATTATTGACTTGAACAATCATTGACTTGAACAAGTCAGGAAAGTCACTTGGAGCCTTTTCAAAGCAGCTGCAGGTCCCAAGAGCAACAGTGCAAACAATTGTTTGTAAGTATAAAGTGCATGGCACTGTTTTGCCACTGCCACGATCAGGAAGAAAACGCAAGCTATCACCTGCTGCTGAGAGAAAATTGGTCAGGAGGGTGAAGATTCAACCGAGAATCACCAAAAAGCAGATCTGCCAAGAATTACAAGCTGCTGGAACACAGGTGTCAGTGTCCACAGTCAAGCGTGTTTTGCATCTCCATGGACTGAGAGGCTGCCGTGCAAGAAGGAAGCCCTTGCTCCAAAAGCGGCACCTTAAGGCTCGACTGAAGTTTGCTGCTGATCACATGGACAAAGATAAGACCTTCTGGAGGAAAGTTCTGAGGTCAGACGAAACAAAAATCGAGCTGTTTGGCCACAATGCCCAGCAATATGTTTGGAGGAGAAAAGGTGAGGCCTTTAACCCCAAGTACACCATGCCTACCGTCAAGCACGGTGGTGGTAGTATTATGCTGTGGGGCTGTTTTGCTGCCAATGGAACTGGTGCTTTACAGATAGTAAATGGGAAGAAGGAGGATTACCTTCAAATTCTTCAAGATAACCTAACGTCATTAGCCCGAAGACTGGGTCTTGGGCGCAGTTGGGTGTTCCAACAGGACAATGACCCCAAACACACATCAAAAGTGGAAATGGAATGGCTAAATCAGGCTAGAATTAAGGTTTTCGAATGGCCTTCCCAAAGTCCTGAGTTAAACCCCATTGAGAACTTGTGGACAATGCTGAAGAAACAAGTACATGTCAGAAAGCCATCAAATTTAACTGAACTGCACCAATTCTGTCAAGAGGAGTGGTCAAAGATTCAACCAGAAGCTTGCCAGAAGCTTGTGGATGGCTACCAAAAGCGCCTAATGGAAGTGAAAATGGCCAAGGGACATGTTACCAAATATTAGCGCTGCTGTATGTATATTTTTGACCCAGCAGCAGGGGTCGCGTTAACCGAATATTTTCCGTCGTTGACCGTTTTTTTAAAACGGTGACGGAAAAAACTGAAGTCCATCCGTCATTTTGACAGGTTGCAATTCACACCCACAGGGTGACAAGTGAGCATATTAATTAGCTATTGTCTCTCTTGATGCATGACGTCGTTGGCCTTACTCGGAAAAATGTTAAGGCAACTGAGTGTTTGCCTTGCACGGCCAGACTGTTCTCCCTGTATTTTTCAAACACTGAGAGAAAAGTCTGGGACACAGCCTCTCGAGAAGGTACAAAATCAATCGACAAATCAGATTTGTTTATTTGCGTGACGTGTTCTTCACGAGCAACGTCACTCTTGCGCGCCGAAAGTCGTCTCTAGAACAACACGGATGGCGAACGGGAGGGCCGAGAATATGTTCCAATCCGCGGTAAATTCAGTTTTAAATAAGCTAAAACACAACGAGTCATTGACAAGTCTGTCTCTCGCTAGCCATGTTGAATAAACTCCGTTCTCCTCGTATGTTTACTTCCGCACGCAAGTCCCTCGTCCTGCCCTTGTCGCTTTGCCAGCGGCACGTCTGCCCGTCGCTGATTGGTGAACTCCGCTGTCTGTTTGCCTCTTGTTAAGTGTAGAAAAGGCTACAAAGTTATGTGATTGTTTGCTTAAGATGTTCACAGTTGCTCGTTCAATGCCTTCAGCATCATTTGATTCCCACATTTGGTTGACGTAAACAGGTGAAAAGTTGGATTGCGCATGCACCGTACCAAAATGCGGATGTCAATAGTAAGAAAGTCACGGGTGGATGCACGACAGGAGCGTGCGTCTAATTGTGTGTTAGTTCATTGCTGTGCGTAAATGCAAAGTGAGTATCACAAGCAGCATTCATATTTACGTAGACAATTTGTTATGATTACCTTTTGCTGTTGTTATGAGACTTCGTCCGATTGTTTTGCGTGGTAGTCCGTTAGCGTGTTGCTATGCTGCGATTCTAAAATAGCGACAAGTTGCGGCATAGCGCACCGGAAGTAGAGTGAATCCGCCTTCACATTAAGTGCCCGAAACCGGAAGTGCTTAGCTGGAGCGTAGAAAATAGTTCAAGCTTAACTTCGAATATTCCATCTACATGTTTGAAGGTAATTAAGTTGAATTTAAGCAATGTATATTTATTTATTGTTTCTTTTCATGTGTTTTGTACAGATAAACCACACACACAGATACACACATATATACCCACAAACACCTACTCAAGAATATAACCATTTCCACATCTACATGGACAGTTGGGATGAATGGACTGTATAAAGTTGATTTAAGAGGATTTGCATTAAAGAAAAAGGAGAAATCCAGCCACCTGTCCAAGTGCCGTGATTGCCTCTACTTTGAGTGGGCCTTAAGTGGTGTTTGGCCAACACACTGATGTGAACACAGCTAAAATCAACCTGAATCAGCGAGAATCCAGTTTTCTCCACTACATTAAGCTTATTCGGACAGAATATTAATTAAAAATGAATGAAAACTAAATACTATAGAATATGTCATTATTATCATTTTAAAAATGTAAGTGACTGGTAAAAATAGATGATGACCGGATTTTTATGACACTGTCAGTCAAAATGACAGACAACGAAAAAGTCTAGCGCAACCTCTGCCCAGCAGATTTGATCACTTTTTTCTGTTCACCCATAATAAAGTTATAAAAGAACCAAACTTCATGAATGTTTTTTGTGACAAAGAAGTATCTGTTCCAATCACTCTATCAGAGAAAAATCAAGAGTTGTAGAAATAACTGGAAACTCAAGAGAGCCATGACATTATGTTCTTCACAAGTGAATGTAAACTTTTGACCACAACTGTACATGACTCGCAGTGTAATGAACAGAAAGGGGGTGGGGGGGAGTGTGCGTACAAGCCGGAAGTTCTTATCATAAGAACTTTATGGCATGAAGAGGAAATACTGACATTCGTTCATGGATGCACAAAAATGAATACTTCCTCTAAAAGGTGGCCGTTCTCTGCTCGAAATGCGCACCTTACGCCTATTCTCGGTCCCAGAATACACAGCGCGCATGACGTAGAACAATAACAGTAAATGGACTGGTTGCTATGGGAACGAACCAGCATACCCATGAAATCTTTCTAACAGGAGTAATTAAAATTGCTGATAAAATCGTTTAGGATTATTTTAGATGCATCTTATAGAGTATTCGACGAGGAATACAATGGACCCATTAAAACTTTTCACCATTTCTTTCAGTAGTCTCATGAACAATGACTTGGCCTGTGAATGAATACCACTGCTTTATGACTCGGCGGCAACTCCTGCTACTTTTAGGTGGTTACACTGTGAGCATTCATGTTGTGCTATTTGCATGCTTGTCGATGTGTATCGTGCGTCAAATCCGTGACATTGATTGTACTGTTAGGAATCTATAAGAGAATCATTAAATAATCTGCCAAACGATTCCATGGAATTGATACACGCGGAACCGGTTCTCTATAAGAACCAGTTCTCGACTCCCATCCCTATATATATATATATATATATATATATATATATATATATATATATATATATATATATATATATATATATATATATATATATGTATATATATATATATATATATATATATATATGTATATATATATACACAGTATATATATACATATATATATACATACACATATATATATATATACACACACAAAAATCATAAAATTCCGACTAAAAAAATCTATAGAAATGAAACATCAATCTTCCAAAGAGCACGAGTGCCCTCTAGTGGAGAAAACATTTCCCACTGTGAAATTAAAACAATCATAGCTCCGGTTTTCCGTGGTCTATCGGGGCCAAATAAAAACGAATTAACTAATTAAAACTGTCAACTATACTCGAAATCTGCGTTTTCGGGTATAGCTGACAGCAACGCTCAATGTCAAATCATTAAGTTTTATATATATATACATACATACATACATACAGTGGGGAGAACAAGTATTTGATACACAGTCAATGGGAAAACCCATTGGCAGTGTATCAAATACTTGTTCTCCCCACTGTACATACACACACACATATGTCGGAAATCACACACAAGGCTGAAAAAGCAGTTTCTGCTTGTGTACCCCTCTTTAAATATTGATACAACAATATGTCTATATGCTGCTATAGCAGTTTTATGGCGCATTACGCCCCAAACAATTTTTCATTTGTCCGTTTTACCCTGGAGACCCCCGTTTACAGACACCGCGCAACCGCTTTTGTTTCAACCCAGCCATAAAAAGAAGGTAAGTAATTATATTTATTATTCGAAATGTGTATAATTTTTAGCTTGGGGAAAAAAAAAAAAACTTAAAAAATTATTCACTCGCATATTTTAAACTTTTAAACAAATTATGTCACAGTGAAAAAAATAGTGTCTGGAAATAGGTCACGGATAGCTACCTTATAACTATCGCTTAATTGTATTTTTATGTTACTGTCACATTTTCCCCAATATTTTAGATGATAAATAACTGACCCCCCCACCCAAAAAAAAAAAAGCTTAAAAGGGTAAATATTTGAAAAAGAAAATCTCGACCATTTTCCTTTTTGTCCGTGACTTCCGCGTCGCGACCCTTGTTACATAACCGTGTTTCACCCATAAAATCCAGACAAATTCCGGCTGTGGCCATTCACAGCTGTGTCTTGACACCCGGTGATAAATGCTACATGGAGTTTTTGGTTTGAAACAAGGTAAGTATGCAATAATATCTCTTTAAAATCAGCGTTGTCTTTAATGTTGCTCGCTGATGCTGCACCTCAAGTTAACGGAAAGCCACAAAAAGACATACATTGCAGTCGAACGCTAGCGCGACAATTATGGCCATAGCAGGCTAACTGACTTGTGTGCTATCCATTACCTTTTCGACCCTTGTTGCCGTTTGGATTGCTTATTATGGGATGAGATTGATGTATTAGATACATTAGATCAGGGGTCCCCAAACTACGGCCCGCGGGCCGGACACGGCCCGCAGCCACATTTGGTCCGGCCCCCAGAACCCAAAAAAAAAAAGGTAAAAAAAAAAAAAAATTCCCCCCCCCCCCCCCCCTCAATAGAGTTATTTATTTCCTGGCTTTTTTCTGTGAAGAACCGAGTAATGGTTATTTGGTTATTATCTATTTAATTAATACAGTATTATTATATTACATTATATTATATTATATTATATTATATTCAGGGGTGCACATAAGTGGTCCGCACATGCGTACTGGACGTAGACAAACGCGCTGGCCCTCAACGGCTTCCATACGCTTTTGCGTACCGATGGCTGACCACTCTATTTGCGGCGGACACGAGAAAATAACTTCTCAAAATGTCGAAGAGGCAGGCCATACTGAGTTATTACTTCCGTGTTCCCCCACCCCGTCAAAAGACAGACAGACGACAGAGACATCACCGGAGCTACCGAAAAAAAGGACTTTTGCTGAAAAGTGGCTACAGGAGGTACATGGCTAGAAGCGAATGATGCTCGCACGGAAATGCGGTACAAAATGTGCCGTGAGAATCCCAATGTCGCCGATTAGAGCAACGCATTTTATATAGGGTCAAAGAATTTCAGCCATCCAAACTTTGAAAAGCACGAAAAAAACAGAGCATGTGGCAATTAAGCAAACTATCGATGTCAAACAGGACCCCACTCGCCCTATGGACATGTGGCGGAATAGGGCGGAATAAAGGTAATGAACAGCGACATGCACTGACAAACGTGTTTTTGCTCGCATTTTACAAAGCTAAACATGCACGTTCAATGAGGTCTTATGAGGAGGACATCCCACTTTTAAAAAGGCTTGGAGTTAATGTGGGAGCCGCATAATGCCCTTTATTTTGAATTGGTGCTTTTATGTTTATTTCTTTACATTTCACTTCAAAGTAATGGCAATTTTGTTGTGCCAGTTGATGTTAATCAAGCATTAACTGTTAATATAATTAATCAAAGTTAATTGGCTCTAAGTAAAGCTTGTCATAAATTTATCGCATCAGGTGGGTCGGCTCTCAAGCTCAATGAGGACCAAGTCACATCTCCAGGTCCTCCTCTGAGAACCTGGGCAAAAAAATTATGTGCACCCCTGATTATATTATATTATATTATATTATATTATATTATATTAAGGGCTGTCAAAGTTATCACGTTAACGGGCGGTAATTAATTTTTTTCATTAATCACGTTAAAATATTTGACGCAATTAACGCATATGCCCCGCTCAAACAGATTAAAATGACAGCAGTGTCATGTCCACTTGTTACTTGTGTTTTTTGTCTCCCTCTGCTGGCGCTTGGGTGCGACTGATTTTATGCACCATGAGCATTGTGTAATTCTTGACATCAACAATGGTGAGCTACTAGTTAATTTTTTTGATTGAAAATTTTACCAATTTTATTAAAACAAAAACATTAAGAGGGCTTTTAACATAAAATTTCTATAATTTGTACAAAAATCTATCTTTTAAGAACTACAAGTCTTTCTATCCATGGATTGCTTTGACAGAATATTAATGTTGATGCCATCTTGTTGATTTATTGTTATGATAAACAAATACAGTACTTATGTACAGTATGTTGAATGTATATATCCGTCTTGTGTCTTATCTTTCCATTCCAACAATAATTTACAGAAAAATAAGGCATATTTTAGAGATGTTTGAATTGCGATTAATTACGATTAATTTTTAAGCTGTGATTAACTCGCTTAAAAATTTTAATCGTTTGACAGCCCGAATTACATTATATTATATTATATTATATTATATTATATTATATTATATTATATTATATTATATTATATTATATTATATCATTTTTATTTTATTTACTTTGGTTCCGTGAAGAATCCAGAAAGGGTTATTTGATTGTGGCTATCTGAAAAACATTCATTCATTCATTCATTTTCCATGCCGCTTTTCCTCACGAGGGTCGCGGAGGTGCTGGAGCCTATCCCAGCTAACTACGGGCAGTAGCAATACATTTTTATATTTAGGCACTCCTGCATTCGTCACACTTTTTCTGTTACAAACTGACCCCGGCCCCTCATCAGAGAAGAGAAGGGTTATGTGGCCCTCACAGGAAAAAGTTTGGTGACCCCTGCATTAGATGCTTAAATCATAAAGCCTAAGGCTAAATACAATAAATAGTGTTATGTACTCACATTTATATGTTGCTTTATGCATATGAAGCCTTTTATTCTCAGTAGCTCGCATTCACATTCTTTGATCATAATTGAAAATATATTTTAAAAGCCCACTGCAAAAATTAGAATCTAATGGAATTGGAATTTAACCCCTAAAATTCTTGGAAATGTTTTTCTTTGCACAGATTAAAATCAAGCCAAACCAAAAAATGTATGCAGTAAAGTTATCATTAACTATACAGATAATTCCCCTTTTAGCCATGTTTATTTACAAAAAACAGGGCTAAATTAAAACTGCATTTATACTCACATACGTCAATTTCCTTTATTATTGAACATCCACCCACATGTCATGGTGCATGCATATTGATTATAAAAGACTTGAGTAGACAAAGGGGGATCATCTTGAAGTGTACGTTATTTATTATGTACCAGGATGGGTGTCCGAAACCTTTTTTTGACAGAAACTTAAAGAAAATTTCAAAGGTCTCAAAAATGATTCTGATTACATTACATTCCCAATTGCCTCCAGTATTGTCTTGAGCAGGTAAAATGAATTTTCTATAGAATTTGAGTCCGGTGGTGAATTTTGATTTTAGTTCAGGAAAGTTTGTGCCGGAAAATTTAGACTTGTTTTTATGCCCTAGGAGCAAATTAGCTACAAAATGTCTCCACTAAACAAACCCGCTACGATCCTTTCATTGTCATCGATATGGATTACCAATTCTGCAGCTGGTCCAGGCTGATGATCAGTGGACTCCCAATGGCAACCATTTGCTGTCTGCGCTTCCAGTCTCGGAGCTCGGCGTCCAGCTGAGAATTCATCAGGTCGTCAATCTCCTGGATGACAATGGCCATCTTGGACAAAATCTCCTAGCAAATGAGTTGAACAGGAAGGAATTCATGGATTTAAATAATTTTTAAGAAATCTTTTGAAACTGTTTTTTTTCCTCTTTTTTTTTTTTTTAAAACATTGACGAGACTAAACATGCGGGGGCGGGGGAAGGGGGTAATATTGTACAACTGGTATTCAAGGTGCTTAGTTCAGGTAAATCAAGCTATTTTCATTAATTAGACATTGATAATGAAGTTTTATTGATCATCTTAAATTTCAGTGGGATCTGCAATCATAAAAGGACACTGTTGGAATTAATGTGCATACAGTTAACATTTATGCTTTCCTTATAGTTAGGTACCAGTGTAGTTAGCTTTTCCTTTGTTCTGGGCCATGTGGTCCTCATGTGATCTACTAAATGTCCTATGATGCCTTCCTGACCCCTCCCATCCTATTGTTTTCGCCTAAATAAATAAGGTTGCTTCACAGCAACTGGGGGGAGCAGCAACCGACCTCCACCAAAGCTACATCAGCTTCCTGCGTGTTCTTTGTAGCCAAGCTAGATGTACATAAACCTAGCTTCAAATCTAACAGACACCCATAAAGGTCTCAAAGACCCATGCCTGAAATTAAACAGGATGTGGGCTACAGAATGTATTTACTGTGGTATGAAAAAGTATCTGTACCTTGGGAATTTCTCACATATTCTGCATAAAATCCCCATCAAATGTGATCTGATCTGTGTCAAAATCACACAGATGAAAAAAACAGTGTCTGCTTTAACTAAAACCTCCCAAAAATGTATAGGTTTTAATATTTAATAAGGATAATATGCAACAAGGACAGAAGGGGGGAAAATAAGTAAGTGAACCATCACATTTAGTATTTTGTGGCCCCCCTTTGGCAGCAATAACTTCAACCAGACGCTTCCTGTAGCTGCAGATCAGTCTGGCACATTGATCAGGACTAATCTTGGCCCATTCTTCTCGGCAAAACTGCTGTAGTTCAGTCAGATTCCGGGGATGTCTGGCATAGAGTTAGGTCATTAAGTCATGCTACAGCATCTCAATGGGGTTCAATTCTGGACTTTGACTTGGCCACTCTAGAATGTGTATTTTGTTCTTCTGAAACCATTCTGAAGTTGATTTACTTCTGTGTTTTGGATCATTGCCTTCTTGCAGGATCCAACCTCTTTTTAGTTTTATCAGTATGATAGACGGCCTCAGGCTTTCCTGCAAAACATCCTGATAAACTTTTGAATTCATTCTTCCATTAATGATTGCAAGTTGTCCAGGCCCTGCGGTAGCAAAACAGCCCCAAATCATTATGCTCCCTCCACCATGCTTCACGGTGGAGATGAGGTGTTGAGGTTGGTAAGCAGTTTCATTTTTCCTCCACACATCACGTTGTGTGTTACTCCCAAACAATTCAACTTTGGTTTCATCAGTCCACAAAATATTTTGCCAAAGCTTCTGTGGAGTGTCCAAGTGGCTTTTGGCGAACATTAAACGAGCAACAATGTTTTTTAAACGGCAGGGGCTTCCTCCGTGGAACACCATTCTTGGCCATAGTTTTACATATAGTTGATGTGTGCACATAGGTATTGGACTGTGCCAGTGATTTCTCTAAGTCTTTAGTAAACTCTCTAGGCTAGGGTTCTTTTTAACCCTCTGAGTATTCCGCCCTAAACTCTTGGCGTCATCTTTGGTGGACGGCCACTCCTTGGAAGAGAAGCAACAGTGCCAAACTCTCTCCATTTGTAGACAACTTCTCTGACTGTTGATTGATGAACATCCAGACTTTTAGAGATGGTTTTGTATCATTTCCCAGTCTAATAAAAATCGACAATCCTTGATCATAGGTATTCAGACAGCTCTTACTTATTTTCCTCCCTTCTGTCATTGTTTGGATGCTATCCTCATTAAAATATGAAAACCTATAAATGTTTGGGTGGATTTAGTTAAAGCAGACACTGTTTTTTCATCTGTGTAATTTTGACAAAGATCAGATACCATTTGATGATTATTTTATGTAGGTTCATATACTTTTTTCATACCACTGTATTGCCAACATTTTGTCAAGATACCTTTCTTTTAAAGTCAAGTCGGTTGAGTATTTCCTGTAGTCTCGTTACTTCCTCTTCCATGAGCTCACACTTCCTCTCTGATGGATCTGCGACATGTCAACACACCATTGTGAGTGCGCGGTAAAAAGTCACACTCTTCAGTTTTCTTTTGTTTTTTTGCGTGACCGCCAAACCTCGAGACTTCAGAGTCTTGTAGCGGAAATCAAAATCATCTTGCATGTTTTCGATGTATTTTACTCCTTGGTCCATCATCTGTTCACAGTTCATGTTTTTAAAATGTTTGTAGGCCATACGAGTTAATGTGTCATTGGATTTTATAGTGAGTTACCTGCACACTTGCGGCAATCATCCTGATTCGTTGGTCCATATTCTTTTGCCTCTCAAGGGCCACTGGATTTTGTAGCGATTTCTCTATGGGACCCTGGTTAAAAATGTTGGATGAAAAATGCTATTTCCGGTTTTCAGTAATGGCACAGGACAATATGATTATTCATCTTAATGGAATTTCGAGGAACACACCTGCTCCTGCATGCAAGAACTTGAAAGGATCCGCCGCTCTTCTTTGAGGCAGTTGGAGATCACTCGAGACATAGCCGCCGGGTTGTTGCCATATTTCACCTGCAGTCACGCATAAGGAGGGTGGGAACTGGGAACCTCTAAGAACCTCACGATACAAGACCCACGATAATGATCTCACGATAGATCGATACAACACTTACCGATATACGAGTCAGGAAATCATTCGTGTATATTCAACAAAACAACTAATGAACAGAAAAACAAGCTGCTCTGAATTTGAACGAGTTTATCACTAGTAGACGACCAATCCATTTGACGTGACGTTTTTTTTTTGTTTTTTTATTTTGCTAACAAGCAAAAATAACAATGCCATCATATAAACTTGCATTTTAGTGCATAATATTTGTGTGCTTACTTCTTACTGATCTGAAGAAATTTTGTATAAAAGTGCTGAGAACAATCTTTACTAGAGGCTTGCGAAATTTCCAATATCTTAGATTATTCGCGATTCGGCCGTGGAAGATTCAAGAACGATTCACAAACATCCAAATTCCGATTATTGAATTATACCAGGTAAAGCGGAAGTAAAACACAGTAGGCGCGGTCTTTGGGACGCAATGAGGAACGGATCGAGAGTAAATATCATGTTCAACTCATGCCGCTAGATAAAAAAACAATCATACCTGAATGCGGCCGACAGCTGCTACAAACAACGCCTAGTTGCTAGTTGCTACAAACATACGACTACAGTAGATATCATATATATGCAGAACTAGATGCAAAATGACAGACGATGGCGGTGTTAGAACATGTATTATTGAACAGAGATGCGAAATGACAGACTTGCCGGCGTTAGTAAACAGCCACCATCTTAAAGCAGTACACTTCTCTAGAAGGCTCTTTTGTAGCGAACCTAATTAACTTTTTATCTAAAATACTCCTAAATCGGAAAAATCTTGTCTTGAATCTATCTTTAAATGATGAAACAGTTTTAAAACTTTGACATGTCAAAAGTAGACAGAAGGGAACTTATAGAATAACGGGAGCAATTTTAACAACTTTAACGGTTGATTCACTACATTAAATTAATTAAATGTAGTTTAAAGCTGCTGATACAGAATGGGGACTGGAGTATTTTATTCACTGTTATTTTTGTATATTTGTTTACTGTTATATGTTAACTTGATATTGAAATAGTAGTTTGGTTTAGGCTGAGAGGATTTTTGAACAATTTTGGAACTAATGTACAAAAGTTTAAATAAATAAATAAATAAATAAAATTAAATTAAAAAAAGGAGGGGGTGCATCAATAATCGTTTTATAATCGAGTCGGAGCCTCTGAATCGTAATCGAATCGCTAGGTGCCCAAAGATTCCCAGCTCTAATCTTTATTGTTTGTAAAGTGAGGCAGGGCACACTGTTGATTGCTACAGCTCTCTTAGCAGCTATGTTTACCACATGAGCAAACCTATTTGTGGTCCAAGTCCATCTGTGTTACGTACTGAATAAACAATATTTGCAGCATTTTCTATAGTCACTGGTATGGATTGATTTGGTCTGCTTAACTTCCATTCAGTCATGGCGGTTTTTAATTCATCGATGTGGTATACAGTGGGGCAAATAAGTATTTAGTCAACCACTAATTGTACAAGTTCTCCCACTTGAAAATATTAGGGAGGCCTGTAATTGTCAACATGGGTAAACCTCAACCATGAGAGACAGAATGTGGAAAACCCCCCAGAAAATCACATTGTTTGATTTTTAAAGAATTTATTTGCAAATCATGGTGGAAAATAAGTATTTGCTCTATACCAAAAGTTCATCTCAATACTTTGTTATGGACCCTTTGTTGGCAATAACGGAGGCAAAACATTTTCTGTAACTCTTCACAAGCTTTTCACACACTGTTGCTGGTATTTTGGCCCATTCCTCCATGCAGATCTCCTCTTGAGCAGTGATGTGTTGGGGCTGTCGTTGGGCAACACGGACTTTCAACTCCCTCCTCACCCCATGGCGTCAAAATGATAGCAAGAACGGGGAGCAAAAATCCCAGAACCACACGGCGGGACCTAGTGAATGACCTACAGAGAGCTGGGACCACAGTAACAAATCCTGCACTGCCAGACATGTCCCCCTGCTGAAGCCAGTACACGTCCAGGCCCGTCTGCGGTTTGCTAGGGAGCATTTGGATGATCCACAGAAGAGGACTGGTAGAATGTGTTATGGTCAGATGAAACCAAAATAGAACTTTTTTGGTAGAAACACAGGTTCTTGTGTTTGGAGGAGAAAGAATACTGAATTGCACCATAGCCACGTGAAGCATGGGGGTGGAAACATCATGCTTTGGGGCTGTTTTTCTGCAAAGGGACCCGGACGACTGATCTATGTAAAGGAAAGAATGAATGGGGCCATGCATCGAGAGATTTTGAGTGAAAATCTCCTTCCATCAGCAAGGGCATTGAAGTTGAGACGTGGCTGGGTCTTTCAGCATGACAATGATGCCAAACACACAGCCAGGGCAACAAAGGAGTGGCTTTTTAAGAAGCATTTCAAGGTCCTGGAGTGGCCTAGCCAGTCTCCAGATCTCAACCCCATAGAAATCCTGTGGAGGTAGTTGAAAGTCCGTGTTGCCCAACGACAGCACCAAAACATCACTGCTCTAGAGGAGATCTGCATGGAGGAATGGGCCAAAATACCAGCAACAGTGTGTGAAAAGTTTGTGAAGAGTTACAGAAAACGTTTGGCCTCCGTTATTGCCAACAAAGGGTGCATAACAAAGTATTGAGATGAACTTTTGGTATTGACCAAATACTTATTTTCCACCATGATTTCCAAATAAATTATTTGAAAATCAAACAATGTGACTTTCTGTTTTTTTCCCCCCGCATTCTGTCTCTCAGGGTTGAGGTTAAACCATGTTGACAATTACAGGTCTCTCTGATATTTTCAAGTGGGAGAACTTGCACAATTAGTGGTTGACTAATACTTATTTGCCCCACTGTATGGACTACGCGTACCATGATCACTCTGGACTCACGCAGCCAATGGCATGGGACTTGGGGGGATCTAACGTAGTACATCTAGGTTGCCAATTGATGATGTCTAGTATGTGCACGCGAGTGTTGTCGGGGCATTAAAAAAGTTAACAAATGCCACGTCTGCTCATTACTGCACCCAGTGGCGGACTTGGCAATTTTGGGGCCTAAGGCGAACATATCCAGGGGCCCTCTTCATGGGCCAGGGGTCAAAAAGGTGAGAAGGGTGTGGAGGAAATATGTTCCGGTACACTATGGCTGTCCTAGACGACAAATTTTCTCCTGATTAGTCAGCCGACTAGTTTTACGATTAGTCGACTTATCTAATAATTTTCTTTCTTTTTTTTTTTTTTTCTAATTTAGCAATGAAATTTTCGCTGACACGTATTAATTCACAAAACCATTTAGGAACACTTAGATTCTTTATTAAAGTACAAATATTTATGTAAATAACAATAATTAATCACAAATAAACAATGAGGTTAAAAGCTGGTAGCATTTACTAGTGCAAAAGAATGGAAAGTAAACAGATTCAGAACACTGACTTTGCCTTTCCAACATTATTCAAAACAATTCTTTAAAAAAAATCCTCGCATTATTATTATAGTATACTCATAAAGACCTCTCCTTGATCCAGCGAACGTGGATTTGTGCTTAGGGCAAGATAATCTTTCGCAATTAACAATATTTGAAGCTATCTGTTTTTCCCCTTCATTCAAGCGACTCAAGCTTGTTTTCTCACTCTGCGGCTGTAACACTCGACGAAGTTGCTCTCCCAGCTAATCCTAGGCTAACATTCGTCTTTGTAAGCTTTTAGTTAGTTTGTATATCGAATTTGAAAGGAAAATGTGTTTTGTTTCTGGCAAACTTTTTCATGGTGCTAATCTGTTGAAGCTACTCACTCATGAAAAAATACAATTGTACAACATTTTAAATGTATTCATTTTGTATATTCCACCTACCACGATTTGAGAGGTCAATAAATTGAAGAAAAAAACGCCTTATGTTTGAAGTATTTGTTTTTGGGTTCGCTGGCTGTCTAGCCGATAGCGTCACTTTCACACACAGTCACTAACGGGATGGGGTGAGCGCTGCCGCGCCACGCCACTTCTGGTTGCATTTTTGACACATGAAAAATAGCGAATACCGTACTACGGTCTGACGGAAAATTTTAGTGGTTTTGGAACCGCGACGTTTTCACACCATGGTTAACCGTGAAACCGGTAACCGGCACATGCCTAGTTGTGTGTAATGAATCTAAAATATATGAAAGTCTAATGTTCATCAGTACATCACAGAAAATAATGAAATTTATCACAATACGCTAATTTTTTGAGAAGGACTAGTAGATTACCTTTTGGGATACAAAGTATTGCGATACATTGCCGTTTTGATGTAATGTCACACCGCTAGTCACGCATCATAAGAGAATAACTCACAGTACACGTCAAGTTGAAAACATTGTGTTTTCTTACTTCTGCAGACCTGAAAGTATTGCGTTTGAATGTATACACGTCACTGATTTAAGTATAAAGGTTGTGTGGTTAGCTTCATCTGAATACATTGACTCACTTTTAGCAGATGAGTAAGACTGGAGAGTACCTGCAAATTAAAAGCCTTTCATTTTTTAACATGTCTGTCCTGTTTGTCGCTTTGAAACAGAAAAATTGTTCATCGGTAAATATGTCTTAGTCATTGTGAAAACAAATTCAGTTAAATTAAAGAAAGTAGAATAACACAAGAGAAATAGAACACAAATAAGACCTTTTTGTATGCTTAAAATGAATAAAAATACTAACAAAGAGTAATTAAAAATGCATTATTTTTAATGTAAAAAAATAGTTATTTCAAAAGACATGTGATTGGTTAGTTTTTTTAATAGAAATTTTTCGGCGAGAGTTGGAATTGTTGCCATCATCATTATCATTTTTAACAATTTTGTGGTGGTAACAATTTTAAAGTTAAAAAACAAAAATAGTATATATTTGGAGAAAAGGTTTTTTTATTTTCAAGCCGCAAAAGCTTGTTTGGAAAATGTTTCTATATTTTATAATTAATAATACTTTATATAATTTCTATAATTTATCATTTTTAATATAATTGTCTATTTTTTTATATTAAAAACTATCTAAACCCATTTAAAGAAAAATAAAATTGTGTGTGTATTTAGAAGGAAAAAGGGTTTATTTTGGAGGCGCAAAATACACTTGAAAATGTTGCATATTTCCCAGAATAATATTTTGGTATATTTTTGTAAGTATTAATGAAATTTAATTTCAAAATTCATGTACAGTACATGGATGCCTAATTAAATGCAAATTATGCTGATGTTATTTAGTCACATTTTTCATGAAACACAAAAAAACTGAAACATTTGTTGAAATTTTGATATTTACAAACATCTTTAATCATCTTTGTGACAGTGACGATATTTGAGAAAAAAAATTCTGCATATTTTAAGGTGAAAAAAACCCCATACATTTTCAAGGTTATGGGGATGACTTTTTTTCACCAGTTAATGACACTTTTGAAAAATTAAAACTGGCACATTGACATGATTGCAGCTTCTGAGAAAAAAATTTAAAAAACACTCCATTAAGAGGTACTGAAAATACTGATTGAAACAGTGTTTAATGGGGACTTGTATGCAATTTTTAATTGGGATTTCTTTCCTCCACTTTCTACCATTTTAAATGTATATAATTTCACTCTAGCTCGTAAAAAAAAAGGGGAAGTAGCATATAATTATTGCTGTTTCTGAGAACCTAATTTAACAAGGAAGGAGTAGGCATTAACAGAGGACCATATTACTCACTCATATATAATCTCTTTTGTCTCCCTTGTTTCCTGATACTTCTTAACCTAGTTTATGTTCCCAGGTTACAGAAAACAACAAGTCATAGAATGCTAAATTTGTCATTCAAAAACGAAACTCATTTTTACTTCCCTTTGCACTCTAGTAAAAACACCTTACAACATACAATGGGGCAAATAAGTAATTAGCCAACCACTAACTGTGCAAGTTCTCCCACTTGAAAATATTAGAGAGGCCTGTAATTGTCAACATGGTTAAACCTCAACCACGAGAGACAGAATGTGGAGAAAAAACACAGAAAATCACAATTTTTGATTTATAAAAAAAATTATTTGCAAATCATGGTGGAAAATAAGTATTTGGTCAATACCAAAAGTTCATCTCAATACTTTGTTATGTACCCTTTGTTGGCAATAACGGAGGCCAAACGTTTTCTGTAACTTTTCACAAGCTTTTCACACACTGTTGCTGGTATTTTGGCCCATTCCTTCATGCAGATCTCCTCTAGAGCAGTGATGTTTTGGGGCTGTCGTTGGGCAACATGGACTTTCAACTCCCTCCACAGATTTTCTATGGAGTTGAGATCTAGAGACTGGCTAGGCCACTCCAGGACCTTGAAATGCTTCTTAAGAAGCCACTCCTTTGTTGCTCTGGCTGTGTGTTTGGGATCATTGTCATGCTGAAAGACCCAGCCACGTCTCATCTTCAATGCCCTTGCTGATGGAAGGAGATTTTCACTCAAAATCTCTCGATACATGGCCCCATTCATTCTTTCCTTTACACAGATCAGTCGTCCTGGTCCCTTTGCAGAAAAACAGCCCCAAGGCATGATGTTTCCACCCCCATGCTTCACAGTGGGTATGGTGCAATTCAGTATTCTTTTTCCTACAAACAAGAGAACCTGTGTTTCTACCAAAATGTTCTATTTTAGTCTCATCTGACCATAACACATTCTCCCAGTCCTCTTCTGGATCATCCAAACGCTGTCTAGCGAACCACAGACGGGCCTGGATGTGTACTTTCTTCAGCAGGGGGACACATCTGGCAGTGCAGGATTTGAGTCCCTGGGGGCGCATTTTGTTACTGATAGCAGCCTTTGTTACTGTGGTCCCAGCTCTTTGTAGGTCATTCACTAGGTCCCCCGTGTGGTTCTGGGATTTTTGCACACCGTTCTTGTTATCATTTTGACGCCACGGGGTGAGCTCTTGCATGGAGCCCCAGATCGAGGGAGATTATCAGTGGTCTTGTATGTCTTCCATTTTCTAATAATTGCTCCCACAGTTGATTTCTTTATACCAAGCGTTTTACCTATTGCAGATTCAGTCTTCCCATCCTGGTGCAGGTCTACAATTTTGTCTCTGGTGGCCTTCGACAGGAGTGTGACTGACTGAGGATGTGGACAGGTGTCGTTTATACCGATAATGAGTTAAAGCAGGTGCCATTAATACAGGTAACGAGTGGAGCCTCGTTAGACCCCATTAGAAGAAGTTAGACCTCTTTGACAGCCAGAAATATTGCTTGTTTGTAGGTGACCAAATATTAATTTCCACTCTAATTTGGAAATTGATTCTTTAAAAATCAGACAATGTGATTTTCTGTTTTTCTTTCCACATTCTGTCTCTCATGGTTGAGGTTTACCCATGTTGACAATTACAGGCCTCTCTAATATTTTCAAGTGGGAGAACTTGCACAATTAGTGGTTGACTAAATACTTATTGCCCCACTGTAAGAATGTGTACCTGTAAATGCTGCTGTATGAGCTTCATGTTGTGTCTCTGCAAAAAATTGAGTTCCCGAGAGAGGGCCACCTCCAGTTGGCACAACAGGTCGGTGAAGAGAACCGCCGCCAAGGAGTCGTTGCCAGCCGCCGAGTCCCTAACAGATAAAAAAAACATTTGTGAGAAGGGTGCATGTGCGCCACTCAAATCCCAAAGGCGAATTTACAAGTTCTTCAACGGGGTTTGGCTTTTATACATTTATCAATATGAGTAGCAAAGACATTCATTCATTTTATCTTCTGAACTGCTTATCCTCGCGGGGGTGCCGGAGCCTATCCAAGCAAACGATGCACAGGAGTCAGCTACACTGCCGGCCAAAAGTATTGGCACCCCTGCAATTCTGTCAGATAATGCTCAATTTCTCCCAGAAAAGGATTTGCAATTACAAATGCTTTGGTAGTAATCTCTTCATTTATTTTGCTTGCAATGAAAAAACACAAAAGAGAATGGAAAAAAAAAATCAAATCATTATAATTTTACGCAAAACTCCAAAAATGGGCCAGACGAAAGTATTGGCACCCTTTGAAAAATCATGTCATGCTTTTCTAATGTGTAATTAACAGTACATGTTACTTACCTGTGGCACATAACAGGTGGTGGCAATAACAAAATCACACTTGCAGCCAGTTAAAATTGATCCTTTGAAAAATCATGTCATGCTTTTCTAATGTGTAATTAACTGTACCTGTTACTTACCTGTGGCACATAACAGGTGGTGGCAATAACTAAATCACACTTGCAGCCAGTTAAAATGGATTAAAGTTGACTTAACCTCTGTCCTGTGTCTTTGTGTGTGCCACATTGAGCATGCAGAAAAGAAAGAAGACCAAAGAACTGTCTGAGGACTTGAGAAGCAAAATTGTGAAGAGGCGTGGGCAATCTCAAGGCTACAAGTTCATCTCCAAAGACCTGAATGTTCCTGTGTCAACTGTGCGCAGTGTCATCAATGAGTGTAAAGCCCACGGCACTGTGGCTAACCTCCCTAGATGTGGACAAAAAAGGAAAATTGATGAGTGATTTCAACGAAAGATTGTGCGGATGGTGGATAAAGAACCTCGACTAACATCCAAACAAGTTCAAACTGTCCTGCAGTTCAGAGGTAAAACAGTGTCAACCCGTACTATCCGTTGGCGTCTGAATGAAAAGGGACTCTATGCTGAGATACCCAGGAAGACCCCACTTCTGACCCAGAGACAAAAAAAGGCCGGACTGGAGTTTGCCAAAACTTACCTGAGAAGGCAAAAAACGTTTTGGAAGAATGTTCTCTTGTCAGATGAGACAAAAGTTGTGCTTTTTGGGAAAAGGCATCAACATACAGTTTACAGGGAAAAAAAACGAGGCCTTCAAAGAAAAGAACCTGGTCCCCACAGTCAAACATGGTGGAGGTTCCCTGATGTTTTGGGGTTGCTTTGCTGCCTCTGGCACTGGACTGCTTGGCTGTGTGCATGGCATTATGAAGTCTGTAGACTACTAACAAACTTTGCAGCATAATGTAGGGCCCAGTGTGAGAAAGATGGGTCTCCCTCAGAGGTCACGGGTCTTCCAGCAGGACAATGACTCAAAACACACTTCAAAAAGCACTAGAAAATGGTTTCAGAGAAAGCACTGGAGACTTCTAAAGTGGCCAGCAATGAGTCCAGACTTGAATCCCATAGAACACCTGTGGACAGATCTGAAAATGGCAGTTCGGAGAAGGCCCCCTTCAAATCTCCAAGACCTGGAGCAGTTGGCCAAAGAAGAATGGTCTAAAATTCCAGCAGAGCAACGTAAGAATCTCTAAAGGTTGTGCTACCAAGCAGGGTCGGCCCAGCCTATACGCAGACTATGCAGCTGCTTAGGACCCCTGACCACTAGGGGGCCCCCAATCTGGTAATTGTTTAATTTATATTCTATTTTGTTTACTACAGTTTGCTTTATTTGACTTTTGTGAGTTTTGATACTTGATTACAAGCTTAAAAAAATTAAAGTTCTTCCCTAACTTCTTTCTTTCCTCTTTTAGAAAAAGGTTTGGTGCTATCTACTGTAAGTACTGACAATCATTTGGGGTGAGAAGTTTGAAGTATGCAGTGCAACAAAATCTGATTAATATACAAAAATATGGACGTATGGGTTGGATTGCATGTATGGGTTTCACAGTACACTGTGACGAAATGGCGGGCCAAAAATATGGGCCCCTTTGCATTATTTTGCTTAGGGCCCCCAAATGGCCTGGGCCGGCCCTGCTACCAAGTACAAGGCTGAGGGTGCCAATATTTTTGTCTGGCCCATTTTTGGGGTTTTGTGTAAAATGATCATGATTAATTTATTATTTTCATTCTCTTTTGCGTTTTTTCATTGCAAGCAAAATAAATGAAGACATTACTACCAAAGCGTTTGTAATTGCAGTCATTTTCTGGGAGAAATTTAGCATTATCTGACATAATTGCAGAGGTGCCAATACTTTTGGCCAACAGTGAATATATATATAATCTATATATATAATTTTTAAAAAATTTTTCGCAAAATAACATGGTGATTTCAGTATGACCTTTTTAACTATTTCGAGAAAAAAATATTTTTAAATCCTCCAATTTTATTTTTTTAAATATGCAATGTTTGTCTTAAATATGTTTTTTCTTGACAATATGTTTTTTTCTCGAAAAGTAGGCAATATTTATTTTTATTTTTAAAACAAAGCTCCAACATATGCCTTTTTCTTCCGAAATTTCTTAAACATATCAATGTCTCTCATGAACAAAACACTTACTTCCTCAGTAAAATAATCCAATTTTCAAATTATACACTACTGTTTTGTTTTACAGAAAATACAAAAAAAAAAAAAAAAAAACAATTGCATTTACCAATCCTGAGCCTCGATCCACCCAGCAAGACCTTGCCTGATGTCCATTGGGAAATTGTCATCATACAAATAGTCCACCTGTTCCAGGAGTCTCATCTCCAGCTGCTGAATTTGGTTCCACTGGCTCATACCGCACACCTGGATTAAAACTGTAGTGTTTTTTAAAGTATCAATCCAGACGAGCAGTTGTTGTATGCTCGTTACTACTTGATGTGTTCTTCCGTCGGTGTCGTTCACCCTCTGCACTTGCAGTTTACACGTCTCTCTTGTGACTTTCGCTTTCTGTGGTGTTGAATTCAGGAAGTCACGTTGATGCGCTACTTGGAAATCAATTACAACCACAAAGCGACGTATCGCCTTTTTTTTTTTTTTTTTTTTTTTTTTTTAATAGTGAGATAAATAGCTAAACACGTTAGTAACGTTATAAATGGTGTATATTTGTTAAAATCTGAGATTTAAAAAGGTGTTTTAAAGAACGCTTTACTTGTGCTGTGGCCTCCGGTGCCGTTGATGTCGCTCTTTCCTCGTTCCCACCGTTGTGAATACTGTAATGTCATTTCACTTTTTGGCAAATAAAAGCTCGAAAGCATTTCAAAAACTCAATGTATGGTTATAAAATCCTGGCGTTTTAAAAAATTATATTGCAAGTGGCCTTTATGTTAATGTTACTTCTTCGAAATACAACCGTAAAAAATATTTGGCTCAGTACGAGGATATGTAAACGTGTCCGCCATATTGAATGTGTCAGATCTGCCTGTAGTAAACTAATAAACAGTGTTGTTAATCTTACTGAAAAAAAGTACTTAATTATAGTTACAAATTACTTCTCCCAAAAAGTAATTGCGTTAGTAACTCAATTACCTGAATGTAAGAGTAATTAGTTACTTGGCAAAGTAATTGGTGATAATTACTTTTTTTTTCCCCTCAAAAAAAAAAAAAAAAAAAAAAACATTGGCCACACTATGTGAAGTTTTTTGTGAAAGTTTTTGGTACAATTGGCCCGAGCCCAATTCTTTACCCTAATTTACCCTTTACCCTGAATCAACTGTTAAAAGTTGTTAAAATTGCTCCCATTATTGCATTAGTTCCCCTCTCTCTACTTTCGACATATGAAAGTTTTAAAACTGTTTCATCATTTAAAGATAGATTCAAGTCAAGATTTTGCCGATTTAGAAGTATTTTAGATAAAAAGTTACTTAGGTTCGCTAGGAAGGTTCTCTACAACAGAGCCGTCCTAAAAAGTCTACTGCTTTAAGATGGCGGCTGTCTACTAACGCATTTAGTGCCATGTCTGTCATTTTGCATCTAGTTATATCTATATACAGTACATGTGATATCTACCATGTCTACCATATCTACCATAACATGCGGGCGTAGTTTGTAGGCTATCGGCTACAACATGTATTATTGGAGCTACCTAGCATCGCGTTTGCTCGGCGTAACAACTTTCTTGCGTCCTCCCCACTCCTGCTTTGCTGTCTCGGTGAGTCCGTCTCCCTCAGACTTTTCGACCAATATAGTAACGCATAGTAACGCATGCCTTTCCGTCCTCAGTAACGGTAACGGCGTTGCCAAGATGAGAAAAGTACTTAGATTACCCACTACTGAAAAAAATAACGCCGTTATATTGTAACGCTGTTATTAACAACACTGCTAATAAAGCATGCAGAATTTCATCAAACGACAAGATACAAAGTACAGAAGGTCAAAACCTTTCATTCAGACATTCACTAATATAACTAGGATCAGAATTTTTGTTTTTGTCTATGTAATTCTTATCACAGTAAATTTCAGTTACATACATTATAAAAACATTTGAAAAATACCTAGCATTAGGGTTGCCACCTTTCAGAAATAGAAATAAGGGACGCCCCCGTCGCGCCCAAAGCCTTACAGCCGAAAAATGGGGGCATCCCCCAAACTCCTAAAATGCATAGAAATGTATGTATTTTTAGATGCGAAAACTGTATTGTGCACTATGTGGGCATGGCAGTTTCCTTAGTTGCAGCAGACTGTTTTGTTTTTTTCTGCAGGTTAGTGAAAACGAAGTTATGGATATCGTAATTAACATTTGTGTTGTCGGCACTGAGTCCGGTCTCGTGATCTATTGACAAGCCAAATTTCTTAAGGGAATGTTGCAGGAGAGCTACAATTCCAGCAGCTGACTCGTCTGCATTCTCTATGAAGTCCAGCATTTTGTTGGTGACCCCAGACTCTGGACTGAAGTACTGGACAGCAAGGGGAAACATCTTCCTGCTCAATTTATTCGAAGCACCGGTAGGTATGGAGAATGGGATGGGTGACGTTAAGATCTTGAGCACATCAGCCACTGCCTTTGAACCCAGAACTTGTTTCAACAATGCCTCTTGCTTTGTTCTCCCCAAAGTCATTTTCTTCACCATTTTGGAATAACATAAAAATCCTCTGATTGAGCCTGTGTCCACAGTCAACACTATTGTAGCTCTGGCCACGTTTTACTGTGTGGTATACCTGTGTCACCTCAGCTGCAGTAATTTAGAAGGTAGGCGTGCGATGATGTCAAATTATTGCTTTAATTTTGGTATCACAGTTAATCAATCAATAGATAGTCCTACTGCGAATATATTGTGGTGACCTTTTGTGTGACATAATTCACCCACCGTACTTGTGTGTCTGTTTGGCCGAGCGCGTTACCGACTGCGTCACAGTCACGTGACAGACACTATAAAGAGCTGCGCGCGTTCCGGCTCATTAGAGAGAGTGCACGAGAGTTCAGCACAGTTACAGCTGGACACAGCAATTGAGCTAGCGACTCTATAAACATTGCAGACCGCTTCAATATGCTATTTATTCAGTGTTTATTTGCTGTTAATCTATTAGGAATAATTCCAAATGACGAGCATTAGTTAGCATAACAAAAGAAGATGTTCTTTATGGGTACATAAATCAGTGGCGCCTCCAGAAATTTTTCATAGGGGTGGCCAGATGGGGCCACTAAAAATCTTGGGGTGGCCAAAAATAAAAGCCATAATTTCAGGTTTTCATTATATTATTGCAGTAAAAAGGTCAGGGGAAAACTATCAGAAAGACTTAAGGACACGGCTACTGATATACTTTGGTGTATTGTGTAATATTTGATGTTACTAATGATTTAATGTGCATAGTCCATAACTGTCCAGTCAACATTTTGAGTTCCACAACAATTCTGTTTTTATTGCGTTGTGTATATATTAGGCATAAGGTGTACATTTAACTAGGGCTGTCAAACGATTACAATTTTTAATCGAGTTAATCACAGCTTAAAAATTAATTAATTGTAATTAATCGCAATTCAAACCATCTCTGAAATATGCCATATTTTTCTGTAAATTATTGTTGGAATGGAAAGACAAGATGGATATATAAATTCAACGTACTGTATATAAGTACTGTATTTGTTTATTATAACAATAAATCCACAAGATGGCATTAACATTCTTTCTGTGAAAATGATCCACGGATAGAAAGACTTGATTCTTAAAGGATAAATGTGAGTTTGTTTTGTATATTATGACTAAATATTGCCATCTAGTCTATTTGTTGAGCTTTCAGTAAATGATACTGTAGCAACTTAACTGTTCTGCCCGGATGCACGATGGGAAGTGGTGCAACCATGACTGTGTGTGGTGGCTGCAAATGCTATATCTTCTCTGCGTTGGGTACACTACAGGATGTTAAGAAAAAGATCAACTCCTGTCATTCGTTCCCACGTCGCTTCCCACAATATTTATAGTTAGTGTAAGCTTTTGCCAATTAAAATCACGGCCCCAATGAATGCTTGTATCTAATCCACTCACTTGACACTGCCTCTTATCTCTGTATATAAGTAAAACGGCGCTATTGTAGGCTGTTTGCGGCAATGCGTGAGTGAGTCGTACCGCAAATTCGTTAATTACGATAAATATTTTCACGTGATTAAAAAAATTAATTACCGCCCGTTAATGCGATAAATTTGACAGCCCTACATTTAACAAAATAAAATAAATGCATTCATTTGGGATGAAATGTATAACTGATGCTACAACAATCTAACGATATACTGGCAAGCGGGGTGGCCAATGGGGTGGCCAACCAATTTATAGGGGTGGCCGTGGTGGCGCCACTGACATAAATCCATTCCATATTGATTGATAAAAAATGCATTAAAAAAAAAAAAATCAACATTCCTGAAAATAATCAACCATAGTAGCAACTGAAATAGCCTAGCTATGCTCCTATCAATGCAAGATGTATGAAGGTAAATATAAATATAGCCAGTATGTTATCCATGTACAAGAGCATAATAACATACCAAATCAAGCTCAGGGGATGTTTCAGGTACAAAGAATTGTGACAAAGGCTCTTCTGGGATCTTATATTCCGTTTGTGGAGGTCCCCTGCAGCATGCTGTTTTACACTTCCGTGAGACACTGCAAAAACTTTCCTGCCTGCCTTGCAGTTCGCGTTATAATCATAATCAGTGACTCTATTGAGCCACTCCAGTCTATTTTTTGGAGACGTTTCCCCTTTTGAGGATGACGTGGGGTGTCCTGAACTTCTAATGTTGAAGAGACATGTTAGTTTTGAAAACTCGCGGGGCGGTGCACTGAGCAGAGAGAGCGAGGTAACTAGGCAACGAACCCGGAAGTGGAGCGCAGTGCAGGGCAGACAGCAGCGGGCAGGCAGATAACTAGCTTGCTGTCTTTAATATCTCCTACCCTTTTTGTTCGTTATTGTTGGCTCAGTGGTCACTCATGAGCGCAGGTGTGTGTTTGTGTGTGACAGACGTGCATGGGCCGGGCGCACCACCGCCCGCCACGCAGGAGCCGTGTGTCAGCTCGGCGTGCTGTTTTGTTTTCTTGATTTATTGTAGTAGTGAATTGAGTCCCGAAAGTACTGTAATATCAGCCTTTAACCAGTGTTTAACCAGTTTATTTGTATTTTAAACATACTGTCGCCACTGAGTCAGTCACCGTTTTCGAGTCAATCATTTGAGTTCGCTGCCACAAATCAGTGAAGTACCAAGTCTTAGAGCTGCAAGTTTCTCAGTGATGTGGCTAACTTGGTCAGTCACCGTAATCATCAACTGAAACATCTACAAAATGGTCAGTAGCAGTATGCAGTGTTTGTCATGAGCCCGCAATCTTGAGCCAGTCACCCAAGTCCACAGATTCATTATCAGAATTATGCAATCACTATAAAGCATTTTGTGAAATGCGTTTAAAATACAGTAATCATCAAACAATTTTGCTAACACAATATCATTCAAGTGTGAAGGCCAACAAGCATCTTAATATTTCACAATGCTTGTAATAAAAACTCATTCAATGACATTGACAGCGACAGAAGTCAAATATCCATCCGCTTACAGAATAAGTATTAAAAACACCAATGCTGACCCGAAAACGATTGGACACATGGGTCAACAAAATGGACTGTGCCTCAAACCACATTTACTCAATGTGGAAATGGGAGCTCCACATCCAAATCTGTGTTGAACAAGCTCCTAGTCAGCTTCTGAAAACCAGCAGACTATACACAGTATGTTGTGGGCTCATTCATTCAAGTTCACGTTTCTGTAGGAGTTTTTTTCCATTTCTTCTGTCTCAATCCAAAAGCTTGGAGTGCTCTATCCGTGTAATCGTCCAGTCTGGCGCCACCCCTTTGGTAAACTCCCTTTGAAATCTGCAAGCATTCAAAGGAGGGGAAAAGCAACATTTCCAAAAAAGTATTTAAAAAAACAACATTATTACGCACTTCAATTCATTATCATTGTTGAAACTCACTCATAGTTAGCGGTTAGCAGCCTCTTGCTTTCCGCCTCCCCCTCTCCTCCGATGGCCACCTTAAAGACACGGGTTCCCTCCAGACTATCTTCTGGCAGACGGGCACTGGTCAGGTACCAGAAACGCATCAAAATACTCACAAACCGTCTCCCTGAAAGACAATACAGTAATAAGTACAAAAGTAAAACACTGTATTGCATTACAGTTTACAGGCTAACCCTTGTCATCGTAGTAGATCCCTACATCGCCCGGTGTGGTGTACATGAGCTCGTCAGGCCTCGCCAACAACGCCGTCTTGTAGTTTGGCGGGAGAAGGCCGCATTTCTCCTCCAGCTTTCCTATTAACTGAAACAAAAACAAAAAAAATTAAATAACACCAGATTGATTGTACCACATACAGTGCTGGCCAAAATTATTGGCACCCCTGCAATTTTGTCACATAATGCTCAATTTCTCCCAGAAAATGATTGCAATTACAAATTCTTTGGTATTAGTATCTTCATTTATTTTGCTTGCAATGAAAAAACACATAAGAGAATGGAAAAAACCCCAAAATTAAATCATTATCATTTTCATCATCATTCAAAACTCATCATCAACTTGTAGAGAGTCAAGAATCTGCATTGGACAAGGTGGTGATGCTGGAACTTTTGTTTGGTACTGTTCCAGTGAGATTTACAAATATGACTGCCTGAAGAAAACATCAAAATTCCCTCAGTCCTTGATGATATGGGGCTGCATGTCATGCAAAGGCACCGGGGAGATGGCTGTGGTTAAATCTTCAATAAATGTACAAGTTTACATTGAAATTTTAGTAAGGGTGTAACGGTACATGTATTTGTATTGAACCGTTTCGGTACAGGGTGCTCGGTTCGGGACGGGGGCGTACCGAACGGGTTTCTGACGTAATGTAACATTTACTTTTCGAGGCTGTGAGTCGATCGGGTTACAGTTTCTTTGTGTAGATTATATTTACTCCGTCTTCTCTATTATAATGAGGACCAACACGGTAGGACAGTAAATAACCCAGAAACGTCAACAGCGCGACAACGTGACCGCTGCGAGAACGCAGTGAAACATGGGCGTTAAAGTCAATCAGCCAATGCACACCAGTCGCAGTGCGGCCGCGTGTTAGAAGCGTCCCAGAAGCTGCTCAAGGCGACGCACGCGAAAAGAACGGCAGAGTTTATTATTTGACGCAAGACGCGGCCCTCCTGCGTCAATACTACTAGCTAGGATCGGGCAGACCGGAAGTCACTCGTGCAAAAATACGATGGATCCGGTCGATTTTCAAACTAATATGCAATCGTAACCCACTTTTTGAGTCCATCAGATCTCCTGAGTGGTAGATCGGGGCACAGTTGACTTGTCTTTGTTGATTTACTGCTGTCTTCTCTGCTATAATAATAACCAACACTGCCCCGTGTTCAATACAAAACCCTCCTACCACAACAAAACAAGTAGGAACTAATATTCACATAGGAACTAAAGTTATACAACATAAAATATACAATATAAATGAATACTACATCACATTTGTAAAATATAAACACATAATAAAATAAATAATAGCCCATTTAAATAAAATAAATTGAAATGAGCTACAACACCTGTAATTAAATAATAAGAATAATACACAGATCCTGCTTTCACAATTAAATTTATTAATTTCTGTGTGGCGCTTTAACTTGAGAAAATCCACCAATAAAGCTTTTGAAAACCGTTCATAAGAAAAATGATTCATTGAGGAATTTCATTTGTAAAATATATATTAAAATCTTTGTCATTGGGATTGCTTTTCTCTTTAGCACAGGACTTTTTTCTTCTTTCTTTCAGAAAGAAAGCTGACCAATACGCGGGGTCTCAAAGGCAAATTGTTGTTGGATTATTATCTTTAAATACCCGCTACTTTTTGAGCAGAATTCTAGCTTTGTATAGGCTAATGTTCCTATTGTTGAAAGCAAAAAAGTGTGTAATAAACAACTAGCACATTTATATTTTGCATTTTGTTTTCTTATTGTACCGAAAATGAACCGGACCGTGACCTCAAAACCGTGGTATGTACCGAACCGAGATTTTTGTGTACCGTTACACCCCTAAATTTTAGACAGCTTTCTTATCCCATGCCACAGAGCTAAAACTATCAAAGCATTCCTTGGAGAAAGACTCATCCAGTCAATGTCATGGCCTGCAATTAGCCCAGATCTCAATCCTATTGAAAACCTGTGGTGGAAATTGAAAAAAATGGTCCACAGCAAGGCTCCGAACTGCAAGTATAATCTGGAAACTGCTATCAGAGAGTTGGGACCAAATTGATGAAGAATACTCATCAAGTCCATGCCTGAGAGACTGCAAGCTGTCATAAAAGCCTGAGGTGGTGCTACTAAATACTAGAGATGTGTTTTGATTGTTATTTCTTTGTTTGTTTCTCATGATTCCATATTTTTTTCCCTCAGAATGGAATGATTCCATATATATTTCCCTGCACTTTCTCTATAAAAGTAACAGTTACTGACCACCACAATGTTTTTATTCATGTCTTTTAGTGTTTCTGAATGCTAAAGAGTTGCACTTTTGAACTAATTCATTAATTTTTCAAGCTTTTTATCCGAGTTTGTTCTACATGATAAAATGGCTGAGTGAGTGCTCCTCCGAGACTGGTGATTCCATACTTTTTGCTAGGGGTTGTATATGGTTTTGATCCGTCTCGCAAAAATCAGATTGCCGTGCTTTGTGACTGTTTACACTACAAAAGAGCAATCCAGTTTCAATCTGAATGGGATAAAATCGGATTTGGGCTGCCAGTCTGAACAAGGCTTTTCATGCCTGATATTCCACACAATAGGTTCTGCTGCTGTGACGTCACAGTGCACTTACGTCATTGGCCACCAGCCCTTCGAGAGCAGCAAACTGACATTGTGACAGCAGCTTGGAAACATGGAAGAAAGCCTATAAGAAAAAACAGACAGTAAAATTACCAATGAATGATTAAATAATAATCCATACGATGCTAAAGCTTTATATTTGACTGACACTTGACGTGTAAAAATGAGAGAATTCTACAGTCACCTACAGCCCGGTAGTGCGTATAAGGTCAAGTGTATGTTCAATAACCTGTTTCGCCCCTTCCGTGAACTCCTCGATGTTGAACTCGGAATCAAAATAGGCTCTAATGAGGAAATAGTAGACCCGCGTTCGGAGCCAGATGAAAGGGTTGGGGATACCGACGACCACCACCTTCTGATGGGGCTTTGGGTCGCCGCGGTCGGAGCTGTACGCCCGCAGAGCAAGCGCTCCTCCGACTCCACACGGAGGTAGGACACATAACCGAGTTTTTATACACCGCTTTAGGTGGAAACTTTGGTGGTTTGTAAAGCGCCTAATCCCTGATGAGGAGGGAAATCTACAACAACTTCTTATTATGAAGTGCGCCATCTTGTGTCCACAGATTTCCGGTCTTTCAACTTCGAGCTTCCGGTTATTTATTTTTTTAATATATAAGTTTGTATTTTCTCAGTCAGTACGCATATTTAAAAGCATATTTGCATTCAATTACGATAGATTATTATTCCCTCAGATTTTATAGTCAATTTATAAGTGCATTTTGATGTTGAAGAACTATTGTATCGGTTGTTGTTTCTGTTAGAACATTCTGAACATAGCACACATTTTCCTGTCCGTCTTCATTTTTTTATTAAATATTTGGCTTTGAAAGTCTTAAAAAGTCCATTTAAATCTAAATTAAACTTTAATTAATAAAATGAAAAATAGTTACAAATGTGATAACGATTTCAACATTAATCCGAATTTGATGCAAGGTGGAACTCTTGTTGCTACCGGAAATTTTTGTTTGTGACACAAAAACAGAACAGCCTTGCACTGACTTGTGCAAGTGTGTTTTTGCTACAATTTTGTGACAATTTGTGTTCATATGGCGACTCAGAAGAAAATAGCAGTTCCGGTATTTACAGAGGTCGACCGGGATGTTTTTCTACAAAAGATTTATCCACAGGTAATACTGTCAACTTCACTCACTTCAACAGTATTGCTTTATGCTGCTTACATAGCAACTTTTTGCATTTAAGCAAACAGCATTATTATTTTCCAAAGCAAAATCAGTTTTTAATTTTAATCAATTACAAAAATAATCATTCTTTCATCAAGGACTACAGAAATTAGTCACTAGTTAATATTATTCAAAGCAACACAAGGTAACTTTTTAACCTTCATAAAATATTTTCATACCATTTGTGATGGTTTGTCGACTGACAACTAGTTGAATGACACCTCTTTATATCGTGAGGGGGTCTGTATGGCTTTCTCCGGCACTAATTAACTCTGAAGAAGGTTGCAGGAACATGGCCGCACACAAAAAAAAACCCCTCCCTTAATTGACTCAGAGTGAGCGTGAGCGGCGATTTGGCTTTTTTAAAATTGGCGTAAAACCAAAATGAAGAGAAGTTATCCTTCTGGAAGCGACAAAAGAAAGAAAAAAAAGCAGAAGAGGAGAAAAGAAAGCAAGACAGTGGTTACTGTAGTTTAATGTCCTATTGTAGTAGAAGCCGGGCACTTTGAGTGTCCTAAAAAGCGCTCTATGAGACCGAGGCGTTATTATACTTTTATTAAATATGCTATTGCTCCAAGTCCAACTGTCCCCCTTACTTGCACACGCTCGAAGGGCCCCATGTAGCTTGTTGCCTGGGGCCCCCGGGGATCCTTGCTACGCCTCTTGAGTACAGGATGACACTGTTGTACCCTCGAAGTGCAGGACAGCTTGTACTTGTTTGGATGTTAGTCGAGGTTCTTTATCCACCATCCGCACAATCTTTCGTTGAAATCTCTCATCAGTTTTTCTTTTCCGTCAACATCTAGGAAGGTTAGCCACTGTGCCATGGGCTTCACACTTATTTATGACACTGCGCACGGTAGACACAGGAGCAGTCAGGTCTTTCAAGATGGACTTGTAGCCTTGAGATTGCCCATGCTTCTTCACACTTTTGCTTCTCAAGTCCTCAGACAGTTCTTTGGTCTTCTTTCTTTTCTGTATGCGCAATGTGGTACACACGAGGACACAGGACAGCGGTTGAGTCAACTTTAATCCATTTTAACTGGCTGTACATATTTAGTTATTGCCACCACCTGTTATGTGCCACATGTAAGTAACAGGTGCTGTTAATCACACAAATTAGAGAAGCATCACATGATTTTTCAAAGGGTGTCGATACTTTTGTCCGGCCCATTTAGGGAGTTTTGTGTAAAATGATAATGATTGAATTTTTTTCCTATTTGCTTTTGTGTGTTTTCATTGCAAGCAAAATAAATGAAGATATTACTACCAAAACATTTGTAATTGCAATCATTTTCCGAGAGAAATTGAGCATTATTTGACAGAATTGCAGGGGTGCCAATACTTTTGGCCAATAGTGTACACATTAAACATTGGCCCGTCTTTCACTTGCTGGCGTGACGCCCCTCCCCAACCGAACTTTATGCCACACTAAGCCACACGGTTGCTAACCGTCATATGCTTTGTTTAGCCACAACTGGATTCATTACCTTATTACTTTTCATCCTTCACACAGTCGCTGGAAACAGAAATGTTGTTTAATCCATCTGCAGGCGATATTATGATTTTATGACACTATGCGGATGTGCGCTTGTCTTCATGGGAAACGCAGCGCTGGTCCTCATGGGAAACACTACCACTTTTGTCCACCGGCGTCGCTAAAATCAACCAAAACTGAAAAGTCATCAGGTGTTGCTTTAATGTTTACTTACAGCAGATTTACTTTTAAGAGGAAAACACACTGTGGACAAATTTTAGGTCAACAATGTCGCGAAACGATTCATCACTCATTAATTAATTTGATTATCGATTAGTTGCTCATTAATCATGGCATCCCCTATTTGAAACATATTTTTACTCCCAGCGTAAACCAGCCGTGCTGAGAGGCGTGTGTCTAGGTCCCTGTTTGGAGAAGTGGACCGTGGAGTATCTTGCCCAGAAAGGAGGCGACAAGGAAGTGAAGATCCATGTTTCTAGAGTGCCTCAGATGAACTTCCTTAACAGAAACTTTGTGTACAGGTGAGGCTTATCCATACCTGTCAACCCAAGGCAGTTGGCAATTTTACAAATAGTGACGTATGCCCTTACAAATTGATGGCTAATCTTACAACGTTTTATATAGCGTGCAATATGAAACAAAAATAAAACTCAATTTTTAAAATAATATGAATTTATTGGTAATATTGTCACATATAACCAGGTTCAATCAAACAGCAATACATCGTGATTACCAAAATTTAACAGTGACTTTTGTTATAATTGTGTCAGGAAAGCTCAAGTTTGAACTCCAAGACAAGTGTTACCTCGATAGCTCGGTTACAGAAATGAATACGACCCCAACCATGGATTGCTTTTCTTCGAAGGCTTTATAAACAAGAGCTCTTGGGTACAAAATGATGTGACCCAGCCAGAAGCTGTGATCACCCAGAAAGTACGAAGCTGTACAATAGAAGCTGGACATTTATACTGTTGAAAAGGGCGGTGCCGAAGCCCACCGTGAAACGAAATTTTACCAAGAAACGAAACTCATCATCTCACAAGCCTGGGTATTTTTCCATACAAAAACATCTTTGAGCTGAGACCTTGAGCACCGGTCCCGGCTGGAAAAACAATAAGAAAACTGTCCTCCCTTGTATTTATTCAGGGCATATTGAAAAACAGGAACATAACAGTCCATATTTGGGCATATGGTGATACAGTCAAGGCCATACAGTCAAGGCCATGAGAAGGCACACTCAACAGATTAATGCTATAATGTTCTCATGCAAGCATAACAAAAAGCATACAAAATATGATGTATAATGGTTGTGTTTTAAGCATGAATAAAATTCTCTCAGAAATTGTATGTAGCACTTTTGGCAATTTCTATCATGTCTTTTGATGGCTGCACTTCAGCTCGCAATTCAGTTTGACTTGAAGGTAGTTCGTTAGTGTGTCCATTTATAAATTAAAAAGGTCAAATGATAAAATTAGCTTACCAATGCAATCTTTGAGTCGGGGAACATGTCTTTTGCTAATTCTGAGAAGTGATCAGCAATAGTTGCAGGCAAATTGTGTTCGTCAACAAATTGGCAGAATAAAATCTCCGCTTTCGTCACTTTTGTTGGAATTCGCCCCCCCGGCCAAGCCACACGCTGGAGTGTGCCAACCTGGAAGGCGGATATTCCGCGTGTTCATATCTGATGTTAACCCTTTGTACTGACTCCATGTTCCAAAAGTTTGAAGCAGACTCACCGAAAGCAGGTTGACAATTTATTCGTCTACAATGGTCAAAAAACAAGGCAAAAACAGACGACGGAGGAACAATGCTAAATCCAAAACAAGGCTACATAGAAAATGTTTCCGAGCAGCAAATCTGTGTTATGTCAGTGTCGAGTGTTTTTTAAGTCCGTGGTGGAGTAGGCCGGGCCGAAGGTGTGTCCGGGCGTTGCTTTTGGGACCTTCCTTCTGTGGCCTGTTTTAGGCAGTTTAGGTTCGTGCGCAGATGGGACGTAGTTGTCACAGCGCCCGACGCTGGTCTTGACGTCCCAAGCGCCCGCTATTAACTTTGCTATCCGGGCTGGCGCTACTTGTTTTAGGACAAAGTGCGCTGGTCTTTGTCCTTGTTCGTTGTCGGGAGAACTGATTGCCCGTGACGCACACGTTGGGCTTCTGTGATAAGATGGCGTTGTGTATCTATTCTGCATCTTTAAACTATGGTGTGCTATTTATTTTATATTAAGTGTGTTAGAGTAGTGCAGTCCTACAGCAAGTATGAGAAATTATACTATTCCCTGATTGATTATATTACGTGTGTTCGAGTAATGCAAACAGTTAGACGGTGCCTACGAGAAACGGTACCATTTTTTCATTTCCCCCTCATGAGCTCCGATAAGGTGATTCACTTTACTGTGTCAAGGGCATGAAGTGAAGTCTGCCTAAACTATAGTTACATGAATGTGTTAGACTAATGCCTTTTTGACAATTGGTGTGTGCGAGAACGGTACCTAATCCCTTCACTTTTCATTCTGCAGACTGCAACTTTATGACCAGTGTTGTTAATCTTACTTTAAAAAAGTAATTATTACAGTTACAAATTACTTCTACTACAAAAAGTAATTGAGTTAGTAACTCAGCTACCTGAATGTAAGAGTAATTAGTTACTTGGCAAAGTAACTGGTGTTACCTTTCATGTTTTTTTTTTCATTTAAAAAAAAAAAAAAAAAAACCATAGTAACCTTTGCTATGTTTGGAAGTCATTTAATGTTGTGAATCAACCGTTAAAGTTGTTAAAACTGCTCCCGTTTTTGCATTAGTTCCCTTCTGTCTACCTTCCGCATGTGTAAGTTTTAAAACGGTTTCATCATTTAAAGATAGATTCAAGTCAAGATTTTGCTGGTTTATGAGTATTTTAGATAAAAAGTTACTTAGGTTCGCTTGGACGGTTCACTATAACAGAGCCTTTCTGAGAAGTCTACTGCTTTAAGAAGACAGTTGTTTACTAATGCTGCCGAGTCTGTCATTTCGCATCTAGTTCTATATTCATATCATATCTAGTGTAGCTTCAAGTGGGCGTAGATCGTAGGCTGTCGGCTACAGTCAGGAAATATTGGAGCCACCTAGCCTAGCATCGCGTTTGCAACAGCGTCACAACACTCTTCCCTCCTTCCCACTCCCGCTCTTCTTTCTCCGTGTCGCTACTTTTCTCGCGTCATTCAACCAACGTAGTAACGCACATTGTCTCGTTGCCGAAACGGTGACATAATCCAAACGGAGAAAAAAATATATAAAGCGTACAGATTTTGAACGTAGGGCGTACTCATTTAAAAATCAGTGCTCACTTGTACAAATTACGCCAAAACCGTAAAACTTGACATGTATGCTTATCTTCACTTTCTCACTAAAGAATATACGTACGCTGATAGTCAAAAGTTGTCAACATGTCTCACGGGTGGCAGGACTCTTCCTTTCGATGAGTTCGTGAGGAGGACATCAGAGGAGAAACATGCAGACTTCTTCTTGTGCGAGGTACATCTGGATCCAGTTGATCATGTGACAATCTGACGAACCCTTAATATCAAAAGTTTCATTTCAGGATGAGAGCTATTACCTTCGGTCCCTGGGAGAAGATGTCCGAAAGGTATTCAAAAAAACATTTTCATCAATTCCTAGTAAATCTGAAATTAGTATACAACAGTGTTTTTTCCCTCAGGATCCCGCCGACTTGCGCAAACAGTTTCCCGAGCTAGCCGACGACTTCCACATCCCCGACTTCTTCGAGCCAAGTAACTTCTTTTCCAGCGTGTTCCGCATCAGTTCCCGCCATCTGCAGCTGTGGACGCACTACGACGTAAGTGCAGCAGCCAGGCCGCAAATAACCTTGACTGTTTAAGATTCATGCCTTAAACTTTCCAGGTGATGGATAACCTTCTGGCTCAGGTGACGGGGAGGAAGAGAGTGGTTCTCTTCAGCCCCCAGGATGCATTGCACCTCTACATGACAGGCAAGTACAAAAATAGCGTACCGCGTGTAACACGTCACCTTTGCTCATTAATATTCATGACGTTAGCAACTGTTGCTAGGGGGGTCAAACTCGCATTTGTCCCTCATGCTAGATGCATGTAAATAGTATACGAACGAGATGTTCACTGAGCTAAACCTACCAAATCTGTCCGAAAATGATGTCCTTGGTGACAAATTCACTGGTAAAGATGTGGAAGAACATACAAATATTAAGTTAGAGATGGCTTGAGTGTCGAGGGTCGAAAAAGACTGGAAAAAGAGCCGACTCGATCCAGAGGTAGCTTTTTATCGACACCTTTTTCTCGTGTGCATTGCCTTACGCCACTGTCAATGACATTCTCCTGTTTCAACATGCTATTCTTTACCACCACATGCCCTGTTTTTCTTCTATAATACCGTATTTTCACGACCATACGGCGCATCGTATTAAAGAGCATATGACACGAGAAAAAAAGTCTTAAATGGCATTATTATGTGAATTAGAATCATATTTTGAGACGATTCGACTATATACAACAATTTAGCAAAGCACAGATGACGAAAAATTAGTCTTTTAATCTGCCGGTTAGCCACGCCTACCATTATAGGGCTTTAGCGTCCCCAACAGGTGGATGACGTCAGCGGTAGACTGGACTCATCGGTTTTACTATTCAGCCCATTGAGGGGGAATTATTCAGAACGAGGAAAACGCGATGAAGAGAGCCGCAAAATGTCATTGTTTCAGTCTCTCTACTACAATATTTTTACAGGATATTCTTTTTATCCAAGTATTTTTCCCCAATAGCTATATAAATGGCTTGAGAAGGACCAGTCAGCCCGTCGAGGGGGAACTATTCACAACGAGGAAAACGCGACAAGAGAGAGCGGCAAAATGTCATTGTTTCTGCCTCTTTACTTCAATATTTTTACAGGATATTCTTTTTATCCAAGTATTTTCCCCAATAGCTATATAAATGGCTTGAGAAGGACCAGTCAGCCCGTTGAGGGGGAAATATTCACAACGAGGAAAACGCGACGAAGAGAGCGGCAAAATGTCATTGTTTCTGTCTCTTTACTTCAATATTTTTACAGGATATTCTTTTTATCCAAGTATTTTCCACAATAGCTATATAAATGGCTTGAGAAGGACCAGTCAGCCCGTCGAGGGGGAACTATTCACATCGAGGAAAACGAGACGAAGAGAGCGGCAAAATGTCATTGTTTCTGTCTCTTTACTTCAATATTTTTACAGGATATTCTTTTTATCCAAGTATTTTCCCCAATTGCTAAATAAATGGCATGGTCATGACAAATAACAGTCTTGTGCTGAATGGAATATGAAATAATAAAAATGCATTTATTCAGGACGACATGGCAAAATTCCATAATGGTCAAAACTGTCGACTTCATCTTTACTGTCGCACCTCCCGAACGATATTTTATGACACCTAAATCGGACATATGTCATTTCCCTTCCCCGGCTTCGGAGAATGTAAACAAACCAGAAGGCGTGACAGCTAGCCGACATGCTAACCCGAACCGAGTGATGTTTCAAAGTCTTCGAAGCGGAAAGTCACACATAACTATCCTGGATTATTTGACATGACGACCCGGTGTTGTGCCGAAAAATAGCCGCCCCGCACAACACCGGCGGAGAGCAATTTACAGTTCGTTCCCCGGAGGAGGGTGGCTGGAGTTCTTGTGCAGCTAACGTGCTGCTGCTAATGAGCATTAGGAGAGCTTTTTACATGCCTATCAATGATCAAACGTAAGTAGTCCTTCATTTAAAGAAAGTTTGTAGTGTTTACTTTGTAATCGCTGTATTCGTATTTGACATAATACAAAACAAGATGTTTACTCACTTCCTCGTAAGTCCAATGGTCCCACAGTAAATATCCACGGTGAATGGGAACCTTTTGAAACTCCAAAAAAGTGCATACGCCTCTCCCTCATACAGAATGATTTTTTCTGCAGCCGTTTGGCTGGCGTTAGGAGAAAAATAAACGTATTAATCCACAAAATCTGCTGAATCCTTCGTCCTCATACACAACAGTACACTGTAGCGTGAAGAGACGTCTTCTACCGTACACGTCACAGCGCCCTCCTCCTCAATGCAAGACCGAAGCCGGAAGTCACTCATTTTCATGGCGCGGGATTCAAAAAACTAAATAAAAATAGCGATCGCTTCCACACACATCCAAGCGGCCCATATCATTCAGAGGCATAAAATACCACGTGTATTATGAAATAAACATGCTTTTTTGTGTCACAGGCACTTTAAAGGGCGCATTCAAATTCTTGTGTGCTATTTTTGTATTTAACACGCACACAGGCCGCACCGGATTATTGGGCGCGTGGGCGTGCATGCATGCACTGATGCTAAAACATACAGTAGCATTCACGCTAGCTTGCACGCTAGCAAACACACGAACGTATCAAAAAAAAGGCAGCGGAAGCAAAACTGAGTTCGATTGTACTTTATTAAAGAATTTTAATAAGCACTCACATTTTTTTGTCAATCCACAAAGCCATCAAAGTCCTCATCTTCTGTATCTGACATGAACAGCTGGGCTAGGTGTCCATCAAACACGCCAGGTTCCCCCTCTTCGTTGTCCGAGTCAGTCTCATTGCCATGAGGCTCCTCCTCGGAAATAATGCCGGCTGTGTGCAAGCCGACACATTAGCCCAAGCATCCACAATCCATTCGCAAATTGTGGCGTAACTCGCCCGGCGTTGCCTTACAGTCTTTGTAAAACTGTGTTCGCCATTCGTCATCCATTGCTCCCACGCCGCACGCGACTTGACTTTCAACGCCCTGTTTACAGCGATGTCCAGCGGTTGCAGTTCCTTTGTCAAGCCTCCCGGAATGATGGCTAGCTCCGAGTTCATCAGGCGGACTTCGTTTTTCACACCAGGTGTGAGATGTGCGTGCATGGAGTCACAGATCAAGAGGGATGGTGAAACATGGAAAAAACCATCCGGTTGCTTCACGTAAACCTCCCTCAGGCACTCTCTCATTTTCTCCTCGTCCATCCAGCCCTTTTGATTGGCTTTCACGACGACTCCTGCAGGAAACTTTTCTTTCGGCAACGTCTTCCTTTTGAAAATCACCAGTGGTGGCAGTTTCTGTCCATTCGCATGGCAGCTAAGCACAACAGTAAAAGATGAGTTCTCGTGCCTCGTTGTGCGTATCACTACCGTGCTGGCCCCTTTCTTCTCCACGCTGTGGCTCACCGGGTTGTCAAAAGTGAGTGGCACCTCGTCCATGTTCGTGATATGCTTCGGCTGGATGCGTTTGTCGGTAATCTTTTTGCTGCGGTAGGAGCGGAAGATGGTCAGCTTTTCCTTGTAATCAGCTGGAAGTTGCTGCGCCAATGTACAGTGGGGAGAACAAGTATTTGATACACTGCTGATTTTGCTGGTTTTCCCACTTGCAAAGCATGTAGAGGTCTGTAATTTGTATCATAAGTTCTCTTCAACTGTGAGGGACGGAATCTAATACAAAAAACAGAAAATCACGTTGTATGATTTTTAAACGATAAATTTGCATTTAATTGCATGAAATAAACATTTGATACATCACAAAAATTGAACTTAATATTTTGTACAGAAACCTTTGTTTGCTATTACAGATACCAAACGTTTCCTGTAGTCCTTGACAAGGTTTGCACACACTGCAGCAGGGATTTTGGCCCACTCCTCCATGCAGATCTTCTCCAGAGCCTTCAGGTTTCGGGGCTGCTGCTGCTGGGCAACACGGACTTTCAGCTCCCTCCATAGATTTTCTATCGGGTTCAGATCTGGTGACTGGCTAGGCCACTCCAGGACCTTAGATGCTTCATACGGAGCCACTCTTTCGTTGCCTTGGCTGTGTGCTTTGGCTCGTTGTCATGCTGGAAGACCCAGCCACGACCCATCTCACTGAAGGAAGGAGGTTGTCAGCCAAGATCTGGCGATACATAGCACCATCCACCCTCCCCTCAATATGGTGCAGTCGTCCTGTACCCTTGGCAGAGAAGCAGCCCCCCAAAAAATGATGTTTCCTCCTCCATGTTTCACGGTTGGGATGGTGTTCTTGGGGTTGTACTCATCCTTCTTTTTCCTCCAAACACAACGAGCCGAGTTTAGACCAAAAAGTTCAATTTTGGTCTCATCCGACCTTATGACCTTCTCCCACTGCTCCTCTGGATCACCCAGATGGTCAGTGGCAAACTTCAGACGTGTCTGGATATGTACTGGCTTCAGCAGCGGGACCTTTGCGTGCGCTGTAGGATTTTAATCCATGACGGCGTAATGTGTTTCCGATGGTTTTCTTCGAAACTGTGGTTCCAGCTCTCTTCAGGTCATTGACCAGGTCCTGCCGTGTAGTTCTGGGCTGATCACTCACCTTCCTCATGATCAATGATGCCCCACGAGGTGAGATCTTGTATGGAGCCCCAGAACGAGGCAGATTGACCGTCAACTTGAACTTCTTCCATTTTCTAATAATCGCTCCAACAGTTGTTACCTTCTCACCAAGCTGCTTGCTTATTTTCCTGTAGCCCATCCCAGCCTTGTGTAGGTGTATTATTTTATCCCTGATGTCCTTACACAGCTCTTTGGTCTTGGCCATTGTGGAGAGGTTGGAGTTTGTTTGTTTGAGCATGTCAACAGGTTCTTTTTTACAGGTAACAAGTTCAAACAGGTGCAGTTACTTCCGGTAGTGAGTGGACAACAGGAGGGGTTCTTATAAAAGAACTCAGAGCCGAAATATTTACGAGTTGGTAATGTATCAAATGCTTATTTCATGCAGTTAAATACAAATTTATTAGAGATGCACGATAATATCGGTCACCGATAATTATCGGCCAATAATGGCAATTATGACGTCACACAGATAATCCGGATAAAACGAAATTCAACCGATAATGCAATCCAATAATTATATACTTGATTTAGCCACCAAATGTGCGCAATCAACAGTTTTGTCCAATTCTGCTGGTTTTAAGGAGGTGTTTTTGCAGTGTAGTAATGTGATATATATTAGGAATGGCTTAGTTTTAAAGGCATTTTTGTGCAACTTGGGTGTTTACTCTCTAAGACAGTAATAGTTGCCAAAAGCTTACCATTACACAATGTCATTGCCATTGTTTAGTTGTTGGAATTTACTACTTGTTCACATTTGATGTGGAAAAAAAATAGCACTAAATTACATTTTTGCACAGTAACATTTGATCTTTGTATACTTTAAAATTGTACATACATATTTGAATAGAATTATCGGCGTGACATTATCGGTTACCGGGTGGAAGGGGCTGGAAATTATCGGTTATCGATATCGGTTGAAAAATGTATTATCGTGCATCACTAAAATTTATTATTTAAAAATTATACAATGTGATTTTCTGGATTTTTGTATTAGATTCCATCCCTCACAGTTGAAGAGAACTTATGATACAAATTACAGACCTCTACATGCTTTGCAAGTGGGAAAACCAGCAAAATCAGCAGTGTATCCAATACTTGTTCTCCCTACTGTAGTTCTTGTCCGGATGGAAAGATGACGCCGTTTTGTGAATCGAAAGCACCAGGACGGACCTCCTCGAAAATGTTCAATTTTCATCTCTTGCGCCAGCGTGTGTGCCTTCATTCGCATGGTGACTGTCGAGACGCTTCTCCCAGCTGCTCTTTGGTTGTGAATCCACCTCTCGAGTTCATTTTCCAGGTGAGGCCACTTCGCTTTATTTCCGCGGAAACTCAGCTTTGTTTTCTTGACTTGGCTTAGCTCGTTTTCAGCTTTCTCCACTTGCGAACCATTGACTCGTTGATGCTGAATTGTCTCCGCGGCTCGATTTCCATGTTGCTTCGCGTAGCTGGTCGCTTGGAGCTTGAACTGGGCTTCGTAAGCATGTCTTTTCGTCGGAGTTGCCATTTTTGGGCATCTTGATTCAAACAGAAGTTGATTTGCCCAATACATGTAACTCAATTTTATACGGTACCTAATGGCGGCCCGCCCCCTATGATGAGCACCATTCACACCTCTAATGGTTCTCATGCTGCTTTCACTCACGTCTGCCTTTGGTACACATATTGGGCGCACTGCATTATTAGGCGCCCAGCCCATTTTGGAAAAGAATTTTGACTTTTAGGTGCGCCTTATGGTCGTAAAAATACGGTACATCCTCGGGTCATCTTACGTCTCTGTCCGTTCTTGGGGATAATTTGGGCCTTAGCACCCACAGGCGCGAAGGCCCTATTGGAATGCAAAGGATTATTATTATTCTTTTTTCAGGGCAAATGAAATTGGCCAGTTTGGAGGCATGAACATGCACGAAAACTCACCAAAATTTGCACATACATGCGGCTTTGTTTAAATTTCAATATTCTTGCGACGTTACAAAAAAATGTTACAAAATGGCTCAGTGGTGCCCCTTCGAAATGTAAGAAAAGGCCTCTCCATTTAGGTTTTTTCAACATAGAGCGATGAAATTTGGGGAGTCGATACCCTATGCAAAAGTGCTCCAAAAAGTCTCTTGCACCCATATTCAATACCTAACAGGAAATTCGGTGTTTTGGATCGAATGTGAATTTTTTTTATCGATTTACAGGGTGCACATTTGAGACCATGTCGCCCGGGGAGTTAGTTGGATCCTTCTCAAAATTGGCGAGACTGTTCATGAGACATATGAGATCCTAAGTTTTCAAAATGGTACATTTTCATTCATGGGGTGCCAAACTTGACCGTTTTTCTGGCAAAACCACAAATTCAGTAAATGACTAATAGCGTCTTGATACAACGTTCAATCTTTTTCAAATCTGGCATGTATGTGGAAAAAAATAGGCGAGTTTCGAGCAAGTTAGGTTCTCATGAGAAGATGAAAAGGGGACGATCTGCCACAACCCTGACCTGCGTGCTGTCAGAGTTTGCGTGACGTCCGTGATGCGTCAAACTGCTAAGGGCCGTTCAGTCCTGCTTGCAGGCGTAGTTTGTACTGCTATTTTTGTGTAGCGATCGCAAATGCTACTCAGTGATAGCCAACGAACACTTTTAAAATTTTCATTAATAACAAATCTTAATTCTAATAATTTATTTACACTTCCCCCTACTAAGGTTGTTTCTTTACAACAGAAAAAGTAAAGCTGTTAAATCTAGAACCTACCCGTAGGCATGAACAGGCTTACTACAAAAAGACCAAGGCCAAAAATGGCTAATTTATTTAAATATCCGTATTTTAGAAAAATAGGCCTACATGATGTGTTGAATGTGTGAATGTCATGAATGTTTACTGCATACGAAGGAAAATGGCTTCACCTTGCTGGCATTAAACTGGTCTTTTGGACATCCGCACAAGTTGATCCATTGTTCACATTTTTTCCTCGAGTTTTTGGCTTCGGGAAATGTATAAAGAAAACATCCTTCATATGTGGTTGGTCGTAATGTAGAGTCATTTCTACAAGTTCCATAGCAGCAGTGTTTACTCAGTATGTTCTTTTTTAAAGATTACCAGCAGAAAACAAGCAGTACTAGCATGGGTTGTGTGCAAACGCGCTTCTATGTTGACCCTCCCTTCCAGTTGACGACGTCACGCAGCCTTGGGGTCTAAAAATAGCATTCATGCGGTACGCTATTGTGAGTTTGGCATGTGGGCTCCCTCTTGTGGTATGTGAAAAAATTGCCTTGCGTATGTTCATTGATTCCACCTAATAGGCAGAAATGGGTAGTAATGCATTACATTTACTCAGTTACAGTTACCTGAGTAATGCATTTACTCTGTTACAATTACTTGAGTACATTTTTGAGAAAACTGCACTTCTTAGAGTAGTTTTACCACACAATACTTTACTTGAGCAGATTTGTGAAGACGAAACACTACTCTTACTCTGCTTCTTTGGCCAACACTAAAGTCACTTTTTTCCTCTTTATTCTACATATTGAATTTATTTTTGCCAGACATGCCAACAGTAGCCGTCTCAGTTTCACCAATGAGACGTCGCAACAATAACCACATGACTCCATTATACCAATCAGAGGCAACAATGTTTTTTCTCCACTGGAGGGCACTAATGCTCTTTGGACAGGTGATGTTTCATAGTTCTGGTCTGAATTCCATGATTTTTGTGTTATCTTTTTGGTCTAATATGGTCATATAATAGGTTATAGTACAGTAAAATAATAGCCGTTCATGTAGATGAAGTTGTGCTGAGGAAAAAAAAAATACCATTAATTTAAAAAAAAAATCATATTGTAACCAGTTACTCACAATGTTACTCATTACTTGAGTATTCTTTTAAACGAATACTTTTTTTGCTTGTACTTGAGTACATTTTTGGGTGACTACTTTTACTTGAGTAGTATTATTTAGAAGCAATGCTACTCTTACTTCAGTAAAATTTTGGGCTACTCTACCCCCCTCTGCCATTAGGTGACAAATCAGAAGTCTTAGAAATTGACTCGCCGGACGTGAACTTGTATCCCGAGTTTGTGAAGGCCACGAGATATGAATGCGTGCTGGAGCCTGGAGATCTGCTCTTTATTCCTGGTAAGACTGCCATAATTTCATTAGTACTATCCATTTTCTAATTCCTTTGTTTGGCAGCCATGTGGTTCCACAACACCCTGGCGCTCCAATTCGGCGTGGGCGTCAACATATTCTGGCGCGAGTTACCCGCCGACAGCTACGACAAAAAGGACCCTTACGGCAACAAAGACCCAGTAGCCGCCGGCCGAGCCCTTCAAGCTCTAGAGAGAGCGTTGCATTGTCTGGACGAACTGCCGCCCCAGTACCGAGACTTTTACGGACGCCGCATGATTCAGAGAATCCGCGAACGGACATTCTGCAACCGTACAAGTCCAACGGCGGCTTTGGAGTGATTTTCCCTTGATAAAGTTGGATTGAAACACTGGCAGAACTTAAAGCTGTGAGGAAAAATGTTTGGACTTTGTTACCCATATGCTGGGGATACTTGTATTGGTTTGGGGCTTATTTGGTTCCCTCATAGGTGTTCACCAAAGTACACCACCTTGTAGTTTTTTTGTTTGTTTCTTCTTTTTTTTTTTTACATTTGTTGATTTTGTGTCATCTAAACAAGTAAAACTGGACCTGCAAGTTACCCAAAGCTCCCAGCAATCAAAAGTAAACTGAAAGTATTTTATATCTGAATCTGATAAGCCTATGTGTGGTTTCTTCAACTTGGCCCAAAGAATCAGAGAGCAAGAAACTAACCACGCTTATGTTTAAAAAAAAAAAAAAGTATTACAATGGGAGTTTTTCCCAAAATATGAGCAGTCACCTTGCTGATTTAATCATCTTTTGGTCATCATTAACATAAAATACAGTGAGACACAGTGGCGCCATGCAAATCAAACAAACCTCAGTCGATTGTTTCCTGGCCTCTCACGAACAGCAAGGACAACCCAAAACATTGACGCGGTGAGACAATCTGTTTTGAGATCTCGCCGACGGTCTGCCCGCAAACACGCATCTACTCTTGGGTTGTCTGCTCGTTCTGTGAGACGAATCCTCCATGAAGAATTGAAATTTCATCCCTACAAATTAGCAATGGTGCAGGAACTTAAAGGGTATGTAACGGCAAAGGGGGTGTGAGACATCAATAGAACCGTTATGTGCCAAGATAACAAATATTGATAAAGTTAACAAAAAAATCAATCACATTAATGAGCAATTATCGAAAATGACGAACCTTTCCGAAAGTGTTCTGTAAACAGCCGAATGGGGCGGCAACGTCACAACAAGTGATTGACAGTCGAGGCGGAGCCAGGTGCCATTGTTTTTTATCGACGAGAGAGTAGCGTTCGGGTTTGTTTGACCAAAACATCACTAAAATGGTTCAAAACTGATGTGCTATGTGGTGTACAAATAGCTATTTATCGGAATATAGTATCCATGAGTTCCCGAACGCGAAAAAAAAAAAAGCTGGACTACGCAGACAATGGGTAAAGTTCGTCCGTGCAAAGAGGGCTAATTTTCTAGACCCAGCCTCCGGCACGGTTTTCTGTTATTTTCCTACCTGAAAGCTTCTCGAACTATGGACAAGTGAAATCGGGTTTTGCTGCAAGATTGCTGCTCAAAGCAGATACGGTGCCCACCATACACCAGCCACCTAAATGTCCCGAGATATCAAGAAAGAGGACGATGACTGGCAAAGGAGGCTAAGGCTAAGCAAAGGAGGGGAGCAGCCAAGCTCGAAATGGCCAGAGTGAGTACTCTTTTATAATAAAAAAAATATCACGCATTGGATACAGTACTGGACACATGTATAAATTATCGCTCGTAAAATATATAGAACAAATCCTCTGATCCCATTTATATTTGTGTCTGTTGGCAGAGCGAAAAACTATGATAGCGCAATAAATGATAATTATTCTATACATTATTTTGCGGTCACGGTGTATCAGCTTCACAAAAAGAAATGCAAAAAATATCATTCGTTGTTTCCCACACGATCTGCTGCCGATGTTTCATCAGTGTCATTGCTCCCCTCAATGACCGTTTCTTTACGCTGCATTGGCGTTCGTTTGGGCTCAAATTGGTAACCTAAAACACCAATTAAAGCTTCGTAACTCTCCTCGTCACCATTAGATGAACATTCGTTACGTCCTTCTACGTCGGATTCGTCGCTGAAACTAGAAACGAAATTGTCTGCCATCATCGCCGCCATTCAGTATTAAAGCACTGAGCCTTTTTTTCTTGTTGAAGAAACACCCCTCACTGTCAATTCTGAATTCTCTTTCATTGACAACGAGGGGTGTTTCTTCATGAGGGAACCTGGAATATGTGCAGGACGAACACAATGCAACAGCATAAACAGCTCAAAACACCGCTAATTCTCCCCTCACTAGAAGGAATTATATTGATGCAGACAGGCGCTGCCCCCCTAGTGGCCGGTGGCACTCTCTTCACTTGTAATGACGTCACACACACAATCTGCCAGATCTCGGGCGCCGGTCGTTTTAGCTTGACAATTGAGCCAAATTTCCCTCATTTTCTTGTGTGTAATTACACGAAGTGGCATGATATGAATACAAAAGGCATGCGTTTATGGATAAATTATAGAATATTAACATTTTCCCAGGGCATGACATACTCTTTAATCCACGTGATTTTATTGCTCGTGAAAATGCATGTGTAGCAAGGGCGTAGGTTTGCATAGGGATGGTAAGGACATAACACGACCAACTTTTTAGGATGCTTACATTATCCCCACCAACTTTGAAGCAATCTTATTTGGATGACATACTGTAATTATATAATAAATGTAGATTGTCTTCCCATATGTTGTAACGATAGAAAAGACCCTACCAGTACTAAGTGAATTATTTTCATTATGTTTAGACTTACATTTATCTGTTTTCACTTGGTGAATGTGCCGGGCCATTTTTTCCCCCTCAAACACACGTTTGATTGGCTAATGTAAAAAGACGTCAATGTTGTGGAGGTGGGAAACACACCACTAATTTTGCTACTTAAAGTCCAACCTACATCGAGAGTTAGCATAACATTAAACTGTGTGAACTAAGTTGCTAACCTGCAAAACCTCCAGCAAAACCAGCCTCCAAAAGGAAGAACTAAGTCAAGCTAGCCATCCCTCATTTGGATCATTGTTTGCATTAAGTGCATTACGGTAATGCAACGCGGTGGCTTCAGAGTAGTGCTGCAACAATTAATCGATTAACTCGAGTACTCGATTAGAAAAAAATTTTCGAATTAAATTTTGTTGCCTCAAGTATTCGTTTAATTAAAGTGGCGTTGTAATCGTTATTTTAAAAGTGTTTACATTTAGTTTTATTGATTAGGGTGGATACACTGCCCTCTGTCTCTTTTCACATGGCTGAATCCAACTGCTCCCTGTTAAGACCAACGTAAGTTAAGTTTTTGTTTGAGTTAATGTTTTTTAATGCATTCATAATTTAGTTTATAGGTATATTTAGCCGTTTTTTTGTGGGAATATGTGTCTGAACCATTTGTTTAGAACATTGTAAAAAAAACTTTAGCATTTTGTAGCATTTAAGCTAGCAGACTTTTTATATGTAAGTTAGCCAATTGTTCTTTTGTTTTACATAGATCCTCATTTTTTAAAATAAACTTATACCGTTTGAGGCTCAGCTCAGGTATTTTAATTTTTCATGTTCCTGATCCGATTACTCGATTATTCAAACTAACTAGTCCATCGATTAATTGACTACTAAAATATTCGATAGCTGCAGCCCTACTTCAGAGTACAAGTCCCTTTATTAAAAAACGGGGAGCTGTCCAAGAATGTGTCCCCTTCAGGGGGACACTGACATGAACATGAACTGACAAAAAAAAATCTGGGAAATGAAATCCCACAGGAGAATTTGATGCGAGTACTTTGGTTCGAGTCTTGGGGTAGTCTAGTATTTCTCAGATTTAGATTGGTCCTTGGATATCTCAGGGTTTTTTTTCATTAATTTTTTTCCCATATTACTTTAATGTTACAATAATTTAGTTTGAGTCTTGGGGTGCTCCAGTGTCACCCAGAAGTTGACCCATACTTGGCTAGCTCTCCATTTTTTAAATAAAGGACTCGCACATCAAAATGTTTGAGTAGTTTTTGAAAACAAAGGTTTGAATTAAAATGTTTAATCGAGTTAATTACAGCTTAAAAATTAATTAATCGTAATTAATCGCAATTCAAACCATCTATAAAATATGCCATATTTTTCTGTAAATTATATATATATTCTGTAAAATAAATTGTTGGAATGGAAAGATAGGACATAAGATGGATATATACATTCAACATACGGTACATAAGGACTGTAGTGGGCATTTCACTCTACTGTCATTTAAATCTGTCTATGCTATCCTCACTCCGAAGCGACTACTTTTTCCAAAGCTAGACAGCTAGTGAACGATGCCTCAATAATCAGACTTCTTCCTTTTTCATCTGATTTATTAATAAAATGGCCTCAAACCATTGTTCTCTTTAGACCGTCGTAAAACTACAAAAAAATTACACAAGCATTGCATTAGCAACAACGTTAACTTAGCACGCTATACAGGTTCACTAAACATAAACAAAAAGCGTCTCATACAAAAAATATAACCTTTCGCTTACTAACATAATATGTACATTCTTTACAACAACCATACTTATGGACAAATCTTGTCCAAGGATCATATAAGCACAACATTACAACGTAGGTGTCAGCCCGAGACGTCGTGCAGCCATATTGAACTGGCAAGAAAACAATAAACATGTCGCAAAGCGACCACAAGAGTTCGCTGTTAGACAGCACAAAAAGCCTTGCTGTAAAACTTACAAAAAGGCAGAATACTGTCTAAGCGGGACATGTGCGTTAATTGAGTCAAATATTTTAACGTGATTAATTTAAAAAATTAATTACCGCGCGTTAACGCAATAATTTTGACAGCCCTAGTTTGAATCGAACTTTGTATCACCTGAACCAATACACATGAAAGTTAGTATACGTCAATACAGATTTATTTTGCATTGATCATTTAGCCTATCACTTAATTAGGTTCATATTTCTGAGAAATGTAGCCCTGAATTCCGTTCATCCAATCTGTTTGGTATTATTAATGTCCTGTCCCCAGCAAAAAGTGTACATGCAGGCTATGCTGTTACATCGTCCCTACCAATGTTGAGACCAAACCTACCCCCTTGATGTGTAGCGCTTCGGGAAGCCAGGTTTCTTTTCCTTTACCGTTTCCCTGAGGTTGTTTACCCATGAAACAATCGACTGCGGGCAAGGAACACGACCACGGGGGGGGCAATACTGAAATGTCTACGGAATGCACGTTGCGACGATTGAGCGACCGCCTGAAAAAATTGCCTCAACAATGAAAGCGCGTTCCAATTTCGTCCACTCCATGATGCTCACTGGGGATTTTGAAAAATAAACACAAAATAAATAACGCACGTTAAGAACCAAACTTTAAGCCCCACCCTCCCTACCATCCTCAGAGCCAGACTGGTTGAACCACAGTCAGGGCTACATTTCTCACCCGTAAAACCTAATTAATTGATAGGCTAAATGATTAATGCAAAATAAATCTGTATTAACCTATACTTTCACACTGCAAATTTACATTATAACGTCTTGATCTGATTTTTCTTAAATCTAGTCGAATAATTTTCTCCATCTTGTTTTGAGTTTTAAAGGGTAGTTAGCAGATTAATGTGTCAGATTCTTCCAATTACTTTTGCTACATTTGTTCTTATTAAGCCCAAAAATCTAAAAGTCAGTCATTGTTCACCAAATCAAGAAAAAAATGCTTTCAAATAATGTTTTGGACAATATCTATTCTTGAATTAAGAACATTTCTGACAAACAAGATTTTTTAAGATTAAATATAGAAGCTTTTCGCTTAAAATAAGTCTGTCTTATTTTGAGCTAGGTATTTTATTTTAAGAAATCTGAGTAAAATTTATTTGAAGCACTGGCAGATCATTTCAATTATTTCTAGTAGATTTACACCGGAAACAAGGGAATTAAATTTTTTTTTTTTTTTTTTTCAGTTTTAAGGAGATGGGTTTTTGCAGTGCGTACAGTGAGGCACATAAGTATTTAGTCAACCACCAATTGTGCAAGTTCTCCTACTTGAAAAGAGAGGTCTGTCATTGTCAACATGGGTAAACCTCAACCATGAAAAACAGAATGTGGAAAAAAAAACAACAGAAAATCACATTGTTTGATTTTTAAAGAATTTATTTCCAAATTAGAGTGGAAAATAAGTATTTGGTCACCTACAAACAAGCAAGATTTCTGGCTGTCAGAGGTCTAACCTCTTCTAACGAGGTCTAACGAGGCTCCACTTTTTACCTGTATTAATGGCATCTGTTTTAACTCATTATCGGTATAAAAGACACCTGTCCACCACCGCAGTCAGTCACACTCCAAACTCCACTATGGCCAAGACCAAAGAGCTGTCGAAAGACACCAGAGAAAAAATTGTAGACCCGCACCAGGCTGGGAAGACTGAATCTGTAATTGGTAAAACGCTTGGTGTAAAGAAATTAACTGTGGGACCAATTTTAGAAAATGGAAGACATACAAGACCACTGATAATCTCCCTCGATCTGGGGCTCCATGCAAGATCTCACCCCGTGGTGTCAAAATGATAACAAGAACGGTGAGCAAAAATCCCAGAACAACACGGGGGGACCTAGCGAATGACCTACAGAGAGCTGGGACCACAGTAACAAAGGCTACTATCAGTAGAGCCTAGTTCGGGCCTATAAAATCCAGCCCGACCTGACACGGCACGCTGGTATTGAGGCCCGACCCGGCCCGAGCTCGATCACTTAACTAGATTTGCAGGCCCGAGCCCGAAAAACCCGAATTTTTTTTTTTTTTTTTTTTGAGTGACGCGGAAAAAACGCAGCAGCAGCAATTTATTTTCATTTCTTCGAGTTGGCAGAAAAAAACGCAAGTTTTCTTAATGTTTAAATAATCTACATATTTTTTTTGAGAATTATCAAAGCATTCACACAACGAAATAACGCTGGGAAAGTTTGTTAAACATATTTCTGAGTGTGTGGGATATTGTTCTCACATGGATGCGCCTCTCTGACAAGGAGAGAGAACAGCAGCAAAAAAAAATAAAACTACAAATGCTTTGAAATAACATTCTTTATTGTAACGACAACAATACCAAAAAAAAAAAAAAATAATGAAATAAAAGCTTTAAACTGCGGGCTGGCCTTGACTGCAGTCGGCAACTTGCGGCCCCCGCCTCATGTCTTGCTCTTTACAAAGGATAATAAAGATGTTTGAGCAGTTTCTTTTTTGCCCGCACAGCTTTTAAGATGCCTGCTCAGCGTCGAAGTGCCATTCTTTTTGCTGTCGTACGAGAGCAATGTGCCGCACTTGTTACATTCGACGAAGCCGACACAGTTTTTTGTTGCATCTTCCACGATCAAATGAAATTCTTTCCACACCTCACTCCTACCGGTGCATTCTTGCCTCTTCCATTCCCCCGTCTTCAGTTTGTTTTTAGCTTCTTTCTGCTCCATATTGGAAAAGTACCAAGAGGATGAGTTGTGTACACTCGGTGCAGAGAGGGATAAAATGAAAATGAGGGCGGCGCCTCGGCCGTGCGCAAACGGTACAGCGGGAGGACAAGAAGAAAAAGCGGCCGGCGCCACGGCGTTCGTGCACACGCACAAGCAAAAGCGCAATACAGAGAGCCTGCTCTCCATTTTTTTTTTTTTTAAATAATTTATTGGTCCAGCATGGCGGCCCGACCCGACCTGACCCGAACGTGAATGCTTAAAATGTGTCAGGAAAAACACTACTTTTGTCCACAAGCACAGCCAAACTCAACAAAAAAATGAAAGCTCCTTTGGGCTGCTTTAAGACCATATAAGCAAAATAAAAATGAAAACTGGGGAGAAGGGTGTAAACATTGGTTCACTATATTTCTTACAGCTGAGCAGAGTTTACTATATTTCTCAGTTTAATTAACGTTAACATAGTAGAATACAAAAACAGGAGGGCACTTCTCCGGAAGCAGCTTCTACTCACAGTTCACAGTTCAATGTAATGGTAATACTAAACTGTGATGCAGGTCAGACTTTCAGAAGCAAAATTAGTGATCCCCACCATTTCCCACCCAACAATGACTGTTAACATTACTTACAGTGGCTGCTGGCCGAAAAAAAACTTCTAATAACCCTCCTCTTCGAAGCGGGCGGAGAAGGCGGCATGTGGACATGTAACGTAATTCTGTACTGCGAGAGTGTGGATGTGGGGGGGTTTGGGGGGAAGGGGTCAAAACATCAGCCCATGAAACATGCGTTTGAGGAAAAAAACATGGACTGGCCCATTCAGCAAGTGATAAGGGTGTAAATTAGGGCTGTTAAACGATTAAAATTTTTATTCAAGTTAATCACAGCTTAAAAATTAATGAATCGTAATTAATCGCAATTCAAACCATCTATAAAATATGCCGTATTTTTCTGTAAATTATTGTTGGAATGGAAAGATAAGACACAAGACGGATATATACGTACATTCAACATACTGTACATAAGTACTGTATTTGTTTATTATAACAATAAATCAACAAGATAGCATTAACATTAACATTCTGTTATGGATAGAAAGACTTGTAGTTCTTAAAAGATAAATGTTAGTAGAAGTTATAGAAATTTTATATTAAAATCCCTCTTATTGTTTTCGTTTTGATAAAATTTGTAAAATTTTCAATCAAAAAATAAACTAGTAGCTTGCCATCGTTGTCAATAATTACACATAGTGCTTAAATGCATAAAATCAGTCGCACCCAAGCGCCAGCAGAGGGCGACAAAAAAACACAAGTAACAAGTGGACATGACTGTGCTGTCATTTTAATCTGTTTGAGCGGGGCATGTGTGTTAATTGAGTCAAATATTTTAACATGATTAATTTTTAAAAATTAATTACCGCCCGTTAACGCGATAATTTTGACAGCCCTAGTGTAAATATAAGTCTAAAATAATGAAAAGAATCAATTTTATAATGGTAGGGTCAATTCTATCGTTACAACATACAGGAAGACAATCTGAATTACCTATATGAGCTTAAAAGTTGGTGGGGACAATTGGAGCAATTGGAGTGTTTTGTCCCTACCGTCCCTATGCAAACCTTCACCCTTGCTTCAGGGTGCCAGATAGGCATGTGCCGGTTACCGGTTTTATGGTTTACCGTGGTGTGAAAACGTTGCGGTTTCAAAACCACTAAAATTTTCCGTCAGACCGTAGTACGATATTCGCTATTTTTCTTGTGTCAAAAATGCAGCCAGAAGCGGCTTGGCGCAGCAGCGCTCACCCCCTCCCGTTTGTTGCTGTGTGTGAAAGTGACGCTATCGGCTAGCCAGCCAGCTAACCCAAAATCAAATACTCCAAATATAAGGCGTACTGTTCTTCAATTTATTGAGCTCTCAAATCGTGGTAAGTGTAATATACAAAATGAATACATTTAAAATGTTGTACAATTAGATTTTTCCATGTGAGTAGCTTCAACAGACTAGCACCATGGAAAAAGTTCGCCAAAAACAAAACACACATTTTCCTTTCAAATGCAATATAAAAACTAACTAAAAGCTTACAAAGATGATTGTTAGCCTAGGCTTACCTGGGAGAGCAACTTCGTTGAGTGTGACAGCCGCAGAGTGAGAAAACAAGCTTGAGTCGCTTGAATGAAGGGGAAAAAGTGATAGCGTCAAAGATCGCTAATTGCGAAAGATGATCTTGCCCTAAGCACAAATCCACGTTCGCTGGATCAAGGAGAGGTGTCACTCCCAATGTTTATTTTTTATTTTTTAGATGAAACCTTTCCACAACAATATTGACATTTTAACTAACTTATACATTTTTAAGTAACTTATGAATTCTTTATGTTCTTTATAACACAAAGGCATGACATCATGTAGACTACAGTTGACACAGTGGCTGAAAATGGCGAAACTTCACTTAAGCTTTTCCACCCTAAAAAAAAAAGTCATGCAGTATAAATTTCAAAAATTTTTATTCAGAAGTGTTTTTACTTTTTTATACAAATTATTTTGTTCTTGCTCTAATCTTGAGCAACTTGAGCTGTGGCTGTGAGTATAGTCTATAAGTTATATTTAGTTTAATTTTCATTTAAAATATTTTTTTATTGATTATTTATTTTAACAATATATTCATGTTCCAATTTGCAACTATGGTCTGAAAAAAAAATCCTGTTCAATGGAAATTTTTTTTTTTTTTAACCCATACATCTCAAAATTTTTTGGAGGTATAATTGCAATACCGTGATACCGCGGTATTTTTGCTCACGGTTATCGTACCGTCAAAATGTCATACCGGCACATGCCTAGTGCCAGATTCAGTGCTTAATTTGTAAACCATAAGGTGCCGGAACGCAAAGTACATATGACAGTGCAGGGATGACGAGACGGGCACAGGTCCCGGAACATACGCAGAAAATAGTGCTGAAAATGACACGCAATTGCCCACTTGCTATACTGTGGGGCTTATAAACCTCAGTTTCAGATAATATCCAAAATGTTATGACAACAATTTACAATTATTTAGGCTATACTCTGCACAGCACGGGCAATTGCCCACATAACCACAGGTGGGACTAACAGAACACAGTCAGCAATTAGTTTCTCAACAGGTCTCGATTGTAAAACATAAACAAACAGAATTCACAATAAATAACACAAATCTCCAATCATAACCGGACCGGATCGACTCTTCTGGCCGGCCAGCCCCCTGGGATTTGTCCCAGTCCTCCCTGCCTGTCAGCACCTACTTTAAATCAGGCTTCTTGCTAACAAATTATACTGAAAGCGAAAACATAAAAGTCCCCGCTTTGCCCAAAGACAGTATGATGTTGCCAATGGCTAATCATTGATTGATCTTTTCCTCTCCTCGTCTAGTCATGACAAATATTGGAAAGCATCAGGTCTACCATGTTTTTGACAATGGCTGGAGGAGGGTGTATATTGTGAGGTTGGCCGTGTGCCACGCACATCTGCCAGGCGTCCACCAGGATAACGTCAAGATCCTTGAACATGGCACGCAGCACGACGTCCAGTTGTATAGAAAACCAATCGCTGTTGTACAGGCTGGCATCCCTTTCCAGGGCCTGAGGGTTGCCCGTACGGACCACCACTAATGTCCCCGGTGCACGGCCCAGGAGTCGCACCACTGCCTTGCGGATATGCCGAAGGCGGCGTATGTACACTTCCACAGGAAAGGTACTGAAGTGAGACCAGATGCTCATTGCCACTACTGTGTGGGGGCCGCCGGCCAGGCCATCCAGCTCATTGGCGATGTAGCGCAATTCGCTAGCCAGGACATTGGTGAAGCGGATGGGTGGGCCGTGGCAGCGATACGTCAGGAGAATGTCATGGGTGCTATCCACCGCTATTCGAGGCCCCACATTTTGTTGAGTCTTCAGGCTGAAATCCTTCATCTCTGCAAGGGAGGATACAAAATCCACTTTAAAAAAAAAAACATGTACTGTGGAGCTACTGGGGGTACACAAGAACATTTTGACTTGGCCACAAGCTCTAAAAGAAGTGTAATTGTTGTGTCATTCATCCACAGTCATTAGATACACTTGATATCTGCTTAACACAAAGACAATATTCACAGAAACCTTCTTTCGTTCATGTTCTGAGCCACTTATCCTCATGAGTGTCGCAGGGGAGCTGGAGCCTATCCCAGCTAACTATGGGCAAAAGGCGGGGTGCACCCTGAATTGGTTGCCAGCCATTTCTAGAAACATTTTGGTATAGTTTTAAGCACAGGCGGGGTTTGACTTTTGGGGCGGGGGGGCACAACATGTTGATGACCCCGAAACGCAGTGTCCGCAATAAAATTAACTTACAAGAATATTTATAATAATAAGTTGACAAAAAGCGTTTTTTTTTGTTTCCCATCATTCTTGAGGGGGATTCTAAATCAGGCTGCTGAGGCAATACTTTTCGCCAAGATCATCATCCAGTTAATATGGTACGCCTACCGGTGTCGTGCCAATGTAGTTACCCCAGTCAAAAATTGTATCCGCTGGGCGGAGCCATATGAAGGTAGATTTGTGTCTTTTTTATGATATTAAAAAAAAAAGCTGCTTCAATGACATTTTTTTTTGCTTCAATCAAAATATATATATATATTTTTTTAACCAAAAAAATATAGTTTCAAGAAAAAAATTGTGTTTGAAGGCAAAAATAAATTTAAAACAAAAAAAAAAAAGCATGTTCTTTGAATTTTTTTTCTTTTTTTTTGAATTTTTTTTTTTGATTGAAGTAATGTTGATTTGTGTTTGGGCCACATTGTGGCTAGGACATTTTTGTCTTTATTATTCAGTCAAAAAATAAGATGCTTCAAAAAAATATAGATTTTCAAAAAGAAAATCATTTCAAACAAACAAACAAAAAAAAAGAAATTTAAATCATAGAAAAGGTTTTTGAATGCAAAAAAAGTATTTGAGATTGAAAAATCTTTTTTTGTGTTTGGGCCATATTATGATTAGGACATTTGTGTCTAAATCATTCGATCCCCCCTAAAAACTGCTTCAATCAAAAAAATATTTTTAATCAAAGGAAAAACAAAGCATTTTTAAAAATATTTTTTTCTTTTATATATATATATATATATATATATATATATATATTTTTTTTTTTTTTGGAAAATTATATGCAAAGTAAATGACAGTCTTAAGGTGCTCGAAAAATAATTTTGACCCATTATAAAAATGTATTATTTCGTTCATTCATTTTTGTTGGTTTTATTGCTTTCCAACTTTTATATACAGTATATAGGAAAGACAATTACATGCAATGACACTTTTCGGCCACCATCCGCTTGTGGTTTTAAGAGCTCAGCCCAAATAAGTCTTGAAATACAGTATATCATTCATCTGTACCGCTTATCCTTACGAGGATCGTTGGGACATAGCTTTCAAGTCTACCTCCGTGAAGTTGGTCCCCTATCAGACCCAAATAAATATTTGTCAATCATCTGTGCTACGTTTGTGCTGTAAAAAGTTTTGTTTGAGCTGCTATTGTTTTTTTTTATTTATGCATTTTTTTTTTTTAGATATCTAAAATTCTTTTATAGGTCAATCTGAGGTCAACCAGAGCCCCGTGTTGATTAAAAATGGCTAAAAATCGTGTTAATCGTTTGTGCTGTAAAATTTTTTGTTTGTGCTGCAGCGGTTTTGCATTATGCTTTTAATTTGTAGTAATGACATCACGCAGCCCCCCATTTACTGCACAATAGAAAAGGTGCCATTTGTGCTACATTTGTACTACATTGTACTGTGAACATTTTCGTTTGTGCTGCTATCGTTTTATAAATATAGAGATATTCATTTCGAGTGATTACGTCACTCCATAGACTTCAAAATCTATGTATATTATGAACTCCATGGTCACTCACAGCCCCTACGTATCCGAACTGACTGAGCGTACCAACTCACAATAACAGAGGGGTGTCCCAACAACTAGCACAAAGGAATGACACCACGACAGGTCCATTTTGCAGTGAATGGGGGGTTGTGAGTGACATCATCACTCAAAAGCTATTGCTATTGAAGCTAATAAAGAAAATGTGTCCAATGCAAAGCAATATGGTGGATCCTCACTATTTGTGGAGGAAAGGGACTGTTCCTAACCATGAAAAGAAAAATTTGCAAATAAATCAAGCTCGGGAAAAAAAGGAAAGTCAGCCAGTTCATTGGTGAAACCTTACATGAGCTGGGTTAGTACTTGTACTTTTACCAGGCTTAGTACAGTGGGGCAAATAAGTATTTAGTCAACCACTCATAGTGCAAGTTCTCCCACTTGAAAATATTAGAGAGGCCTGTAATTGTCAACATGGGTAAACCTTAACCATGTTCATCTCATTCGCAATACTTTGTTATGTACCCTTTGTTGGCAATAATGGAGGCCAAACGTTTTCTGTAACTCTTGACAAGCTTTTCACACACTGTTGCTGGTATTTTGGCCCATTCCTCCCTGGAGATCTCCTCTAGAGCAGTGATGTTTTGGGGCTGTCGTTGGGCAAACCGGCTTTCAACTCAATTTTCTATGGGGTTGAGATCTGGAGACTGGCTGGGCCACTCCACGACCTTGAAATGTTTCTTACGAAGCCACTCCTTTGTTGCCCTGATGTGTGTTTGGGATCATTGTCATGCTGAAAGACCCAGCCACGTCTCATCTTCAATGCCCTTGCTGATGGAAGGAGATTTTCACTCAAAATCTCTCGATACATGGCTCCATTCATTCTTTCTTTTACACCACAGGTGTCAAACCGATTCCAGAAAGGGCCAAGTGGGTGCAGGTTTGCTTTCCAACCAATGAAGAGGACACCTTTTCACCAATTAGATCTTTTACATGTGTAATCAGTTAAACTTTGTCAGGTGCTGCTTGTTTCAGCAGGAAGTTCATTGGTTAAACTCTCTGCACGTTATCGGTTGGTACAAAATCCAGCACCCACTTGGCCCTTTCTGGAATCGGTTTGACACCTGTGCTTTACACAGATCAGTCGTCCTGGTCCCTTTGCAGAAAAACAGCCCCAAAGCATGATGTTTCCACCCCCATGCTTCACAGTGGGTATGGTGCAATTCAGTATTCTTTTTCCTCCAAACACGAGAACCTGTGTTTCTACCAAGAAGTTCGATTTTGGTTTCATCTGACAATAACACATTCTCCCAGTCCTTTTCTGGATCATCCAAATGCTCTCTAACGAACCGCAGGTGGACCTGGACGTGTACTGGCTTCAGCAGGGGGACCTTTCTGACAGTGCAGGATTTGAGTCCCTAGCGGCGCATTGTGTTACTGATAGTAAGTAGCCCTTGTTACTGTGGTCCCAGCTCTCTGTAGGTCATTCACTAGGTCCCCCCGTGTGGTTCTGGGATTTTTGCTCACCGTTCTTGTTATCATTTTGACGCCACGGGGAGGGGAGGGAGTTGAAAGTCCGTGTTGCCCAACGACAGCCCCAAAACATCACTGCTCTAGAGGAGATCTGCATGAAGGAATGGGCCAAAATACCAGCAACAGTGTGTGAAAAGCTTGTGAAGAGTTACAGAAAACGTTTGGCCTCCGTTATTGTCAACAAAGGGTACATAACAAAGTATTGAGATGAACTTTTGGTATTGACCAAATACTTTTTTTCCACCATGATTTGCAAATAAATTCTTTAAAAATCAAACAATGAGATTTTCTGGGGGGGGTTTCCCACATTTTGTCTCTCATGGTTGAGGTTTATTTACTCATGTTGACAATTACAGGCCTCTCTAATATTTTCAAGTGGGAGAACTTGCACAATTAGTGGTTGACTAAATACATATTTGCTCCACTGTATGTGTACAGATCATCATTTTTTTCCACTGTTGAAATGAAAGCACTCACCTGAAACTAAAGGTACAAGATATTCAAACCACTGGCGAATGGTGGAGTCGCCGTACAGGTAGACTAACTTGTTGGTCAAGCACTTGGTAACGGAAACGTTGTCAAACTGACGCATTTTGATGCCACCCAATAACGGCCGCCACGAGTCCTGGTAGTAGTACCCGGATGTCAGCTGCTTCACATGATCCATTTTATTACTGCTGTTTACTACATCGGCAAAACACAATATGACCTGAATAAATGATCAACATCCAAAAAAGGAAGTACTGGTCTCGTACCTGTCTTTGAAGGTAGCACATCAATGGTGTCTCTTGAAGAAGAGTGGATGGGAACTTTCACATTCACGCCACTGAGGTCAAAAAATGGAACAAAGTCATGGTTACAATAGAAATACAGTGATTCCTCGCTACTTTGCGCTTCAAACATCGTGCCCCCATTCCATCGTGGACTTTTTTTCAATTAAAAAAATAAATGTAGGGTTTAAAGAGATGTCCCATCTGATCACGTACAGCCTCTCACTCTAACACCAGAAGCTTTTCTTTCTCACCAGGCAGCTGCAGCTTTTTAAAGTTAACGATGAGTGACAAGGGAGCTGCTTTGAACTCGCCAGAGAAGCCTGAGAGTACTATCTTTCAAAGGCACCGACTCGTTTAACCTGTTAAACATTGGCTGTAGTGTGCTGTGTGTTGTGTACTGTTCTAAGCACCATGAGTTGATTTGAGAGGACTCACTCAATAAAGCATTTAACAAAAAAATATAATTTAGGGGGAAAAAGTGTCTTGCTCATTAACCGTGAAAAATGAGAGATCACTGTAGCAGTAATGGGATACTATAGGCAGGGATACTTGTCTTGTGCAGGCATTTTACATCACAGGTCCGATGTTATCAGCTGTATCTTCTATACCAGGGCAGAGACTTCATAATGTATTGACGGCTCAGATCGGTCATGCACTGCGCCTCGCATTCAAGTAGGGGGCCGCCCACATCAAGAGGAGCTATTCACAAACACACGCACGCAGCGATCTAATGCCGGATTTCTGCTGAAAAAGTACGAAAGCTGTACCGCATACAAACAGGAAGGCTTGTCTCAGGAGTGATTTGTTCGAGGATTCAAGGTAATTGTATTTTTCGTACCATGCATGCATTTTGAAACGTTATGAAAAAAATCAATGGGACAAATTAGCCGCTACTGCATTGGCATCATAGTTTGCAATATTTACGTAAAATAAATGCTAACTGCATGTTTTTTTTGCTTTTAACTAGGGCTGTCAAACGATTAAAATTTTTAATCGAGTTAATCACAGCTTAAAAATTAATTAATCGTAATTAATCACAATTCAAACCATCTATAAAATCGGCCATATTTTTCAGTAAATTTTTGTTGGAATGGAACGATAAGACACAAGACTGATATATACATTCAACATACTGTACATAAGGACTGTATTTGTTTATTATAACAATAAATCAGCAAGATGGCATTAACATTTACATTCTGTTAAAGCGATCCATGGATAGAAAGACTTGTAGTTCTTAAAAGATAAATGTAAGTACAAGTTATAGAAATTTTATATTAAAACCCCTCTTAATGTTTTCTTTTTAATAAAATTTGTAAAATTTTCAATCAAAAAATAAACTAGTAGCTCGCCATTGTTGATGTCAATAATTACACAATGCTCATTGTGCTGAAACCCAGAAAATCAGTCACACCCAAGCGCCAGCAGAGGGCGACAAAACACAAAAAAACACAAGTAACCAGTAGACATGACACTGCTGTCAATTTAATCTGTTTGAGCAGGGCATGTGCGTTAATTTTCAGCATGCAACATCTTTCGTGGCACGCCAGACCCACTTAGAGTGTTTGTTGCCAAAAAGCTCAATACTTCACAGTGGGTATGAGGTGCTTTTCAGCATGCGCATCTTTTGTGGCATGCCAGACCCACTTAGAGTGTTTGTTGCTAAAAAGCTCAATCTTGGTCTCACACAAAAATACACACGGTCCCAGGCTTCAACTGGGACCGTGTGCTTTGGTCAGATGAGACCATGATTGAGCACGAAAGATGCGCATACTGAAAAGCACCTCATACCCACTGTGAAGTATGGGGGTGGGTCAATGATGCTGTGGGGCTGTTTCGCTTCCAAAGGGCCTGGTAACCTTGTTAGGGTGCATGGCATCAAGAATGCTTTGCAATACCAGGACATTTTAAATCAAAATCTATTGCCCTCCGCCCGAAAGCTGAAGATGGGTCGTCACTGGGTCTTTCAGCGAGACAATGACCCTAAACATATGGCAAAATCTACACAGAAATGGTTCACCAGACACAAAATCAAGCTCCTCCCATGGCCATCTCAGTCCCCAGACCTTGTTTTGTTGGCAAAACGGGGTTGTACAAAGTATTAACACCTGGGGTGCTAATAATTGTGACACACATTGTTTGATGTCAAATAATTTTTTCTTTATATGGGATTTTTTCCCACTGAATGAATGCACTTGTATTGAAGGTTGGATTTTTCTTTTTTTTTTCCATTAAGGTCCCATATTATTTGAATTAAAAAAAAATATTAGAAGCTAAAAAACACATCTTTTTCAGGAGTGCCAATAATTATGGAGGGCACTGTATATCCCCCAAATACTGCTTTACAGAGCTGTTTACACAACACAAGTGAACAAAGTGGAATTCAAGATGGTTATTTAATCAAGCACGTTGCGTGACTTTTCGTTGAGCACTCTCAGGGAACACACCCACTAATGCACTTTGGTCCGGTTACCTTCATTCAATATTTGTGAAATATTATAAGTTAACATGGATGACTGATTCTCCACAGAAAAATCATTAGGTGTGCTAACCTCTGAAAGAGCAAAGCTTCCTCTTTGTTGATGACGTTTTTGAGGTAGCCTCCCTTATAATGGTTGATTCTGTTGTCGCAGCCGAGCTTTTTGGGCTTGTAGCAGTACCATGGCTCACCAGAGTGAAGGTCTGTGTAGTTGCAGAGTGCTCCTTGGTCTTGTGGAAGGCACATGCCGCACGCAGTTTTCTTAGTTTTTTTGCCCCGGCGAAAGAGGCTGCCAAAGAACACCCGGTCTGGCCTTTTCTCCCTTAGCCGATGCAGCACGTTGATGGCCTCACTTGAGTGCACCATAATGACCTCGACCTGTGCCGAGCCCTCCCACAGCAACGGGAATCGAACGGTATAAAGTCCGTCCTTGTGGTCCAGTACCTGCCCGACCACAGCCGCCCCGTGCTCTTGTGAATATAACCGAGCCAACAGGAAATCGCCGCCATAGCGTTTAGGTCGGCCCTTGAAGTCATGCAGGTGGACCAGCACTTCAAGGTGGTCACCCACGTACCAACGCTGGTCAATTTTTGATATGATCTTAAACAGACTATGGGCTGGGTCACTCGTCTGGGACAAGCTGGGTCGTGCGTAGCCAGAGGGAAGCAGGGGCCACTCAATAGAATCCAACAGCACCTGCTCCTCCATTTCTTCTTCACGTGATGGTGGTTGGCCAAAATGTGGACAGAAGGTGCGATTGTGGTGAAACAACGGGTGTCTTCCAGGGAGTCTTGACGATTGATTCTGGTTCCAGTTCAGGAACTTGGGAAGTGTTGACATTGAGTATATCGTCCAGTTCTGTAGAGAAGAGATGATATGAATATTTGGAGACATTTTTACTAGAGACAGACCGATCATCGGCCGGGCTGATTAATGGCGCTTATATGTGGAAATTTAAAATTTTTTAGTCTGAAGGGCCGATTTAAAAAAATCTATTTAAAACTGGGTTATTTTGGCTCAGATGCAGCCGCGCTTCTCTCTACTGCCTGCTGTCTCCTGCACTAGTACAGTGATCCCTTGCTACTTTGCACTTCAAACTTCACGCTTTCATTCCATCGCGGATTTTTTTCAATTTAAAAAAAAAACATAAATGCAGTATTTTGTAGAGCGTAGTCTCTCACTCTCGCTCCTGCGGCTTTTCTTGGTCAGGCAGTGCACTGGAATTGCTGATTAAAGTTAACAATGATAGGCAGACGTTAAGGTTGGATCTTACTAGGGATGCTTGGAAGCCGAAACTTCAAAGCGTCGCATGCGTCAATCATAGTTTAACTAATAGTTGCTGTGTAAGTGAGCAGCTTGAGCTGATTTGAGTGATTTGTAAGCATTTAATAAAGACAAGCATATATATATGTATGTATATATATATATATATATATATATATATATATATATATATATACACATACATATATATATATCAGAGGTTGCGCTACACTTTTTCGTTGTCTGACATTTTGACTGACAGGGTCATAAAAATCCGTTCATAATCTATTTTTACCCGTCAATTAAATTTTTAAAATGTTAATAATGACATTTTCAATAGTATTTAGTTTTCATTCATCTTTAATTAATATTTTGTCCGAACAAGCTTAACAGAGAATCCACACCGCGCCATCACACATCAAGCAGCTGTGCGTTATTAGCGCCTAGCTTGCCTTGAACACGGCTTTTTAGGAAGGGTCGGACTTGACAAGTCATTAAAAAAAAAAAAAAAAAAAAAAAAAAAAAAAAGGGTTTGAGGATAAGCCTGAGAATGATTGGTTTTCTCTCTGCTCCATATAAGCCATATTTCAACATTTCTTACACGGCCGAGAGTCGGGGCAAACTGCTCGTATGTGTGTGTGACATGCACGAACAGTGCGTGCATGCTATCGATCCATATACTTTGAATATAAACCTGTACAGGGATTATTTATGCCTGTTATTTGTGTCCTCTTTTTAATAAGCAAAATATGATATCCCTGGAATGACGGATGACAGCCAGCATGTGTGATTGTATGGTCATTTGTTTTGATGCTTCTGCGCATGCGGGTCGTCTTGCTCAGCGCATGTCGGACTGCGAATTAGTGCGCATGCGTAATACTTGAATGGTCTCAATGGACAAAGGCAGTCTGAAAAAAAACAGATATGACAAAAAATCGGATTCGTGCATTAAGACCTGTAGTATGACCGTAGCCATAGGCTTGTTGCTGTTAAAAAGAGGACACAAATAACAGGCATATATAATTCCCGTTTAGGTTTATATTCAAAGTATATGGATCGATAGCATGCACGCACTGTTCGTGCATGTCACACACACATACGGGCAGTTTGCCCCGACTCTTGGCCGTGTAAGCAATGTTGAAATATTGCTTACATGGAGCAGAGAGAAAACCGATCATTCTCAGGCTTATTCTCAAACCTATTTTTATTTTTTTATGACTGCTGTCAAGTCCGACCTTCCTAAAAAGCCGTGTTCAAGGCAAGCTAGGCACTAATAACGCACAGCTGCATCGCTACTGTAGCTACCGTACCGTCTCTCGCTTTTTGATGACTTCATTGCTGCATTAAATCCGATTTGCGGGACTGGACAGTACAGACCGCCGCGACAGTCTGGAAAAATGACCACATACGAAAGTGACCCAGATTGGATTTGAAATGGTCCCGTTCTATGCGACTTGTCACATTCAGACCATCAAGTTAATGCCTCACTCGAGTCGGAAAAACACGAAAAAATCGGATTCGTGCATTAAGACCTGTAGTATGAACGTAGCCATAGGCTTGTTGCTGTTAAAAAGAGGACACAAATAACAGGCATATATAATCCCCGTTTAGGTTTATATTCAAAGTATATGGATCGATAGCATGCACGCACTGTTCGTGCATGTCACACACACATACGGGCAGTTTGCCCCGACTCTCGGCCGTGTAAGCAATGTTGAAATATTGCTTACATGGAGCAGAGAGAAAACCGATCATTCTCAGGCTTATTCTCAAACCTATTTTTATTTTTTTATGACTGCTGTCAAGTCCGACCCTTCCTAAAAAGCCGTGTTCAAGGCAAGCTAGGCGCTAATAACGTACAGCTGCATCGCTACTGTAGCTACCGTACCGTCTCTCGCTTTTTGATGACTTCATTGCTGCATTAAATCCGATTTGCGGGACTGGACAGTACAGACCGCCGCGACAGTCTGGAAAAATGACCACATACGAAAGTGACCCAGATCGGATTTGAAATGGTCCCGTTCTATGCGACTTGTCACGTTCAGACCATCAAGTTAATGCCTCACTCGAGTTGGAAAAACACGAAAAAATCGGATTCGTGCATTAAGACCTGTAGTATGAACGTAGCCTTAGTTCGGCCGCTCAATTGCCTTGACATTTTTCCGAGTAAGGCCAACGACGTCATGCATCAAGAGAGACAATAGCTAATTAATATGCTCACTCGCCACCCTGTGGTCTGGTGTGTGAATTGCAACCTGTCAAAATGATGGATGGACTTGTTTTTTCCGTCACAGTTTTAAAAAAACGGTCAACGACAGAAAATATTCGGTTAAAGCGACCCCTGATATATATATACACACACATACACACACATATATATATGGCGGAAAACACAGACAAGACTGGAAAAGCAGTTTCTGCTCTTGCATTCCTCTTTAAAATAAACTGCTGTATTTTAAGCAGCAACAACTGTTGTGTTTGATAGAACATTATGTCTACACTCACCGGCCACTTTATTAGGTACACCATGCTAGTAACGGGTTGGACCCCCTTTTGCCTTCAGAACTGCCTCAATTCTTCGTGGCATAGATTCAACAAGGTGCTGGAAGCATTCCAAAGAGAGTTTGGTCCATATTGACATGATGGCATCACACAGTTGGTGCAGATCTGTCAGCTGCACATCCATGGTGCGAATTTCCCGTTCCACCACATCCCAAAGATGCTCTATTGGATTGAGATCTGGTGACTGTGGAGGCCATTTGACTACAGTGACCGCTTTGTCATGTTCAAGAAACCAGTCTGAGATGATTCCAGCTTTATGACATAGCACATTATCCTGCTGAAAGTAGCCATCAGAAGTTGGGTACATTGTGGTCATAAAGGGATGGACATGGCCAGCAACAATACTCAGGTAGGCAGTGGCGTTCCAACGACGCTCTATTGGTACCAATGGGCCCAAAGACTGCCAAGAAAATATTCCCCACACCATTACACCACCACCACCAGCCTGAACCATTGATACAAGGCAGGATGGATCCATGCTTTCATGTTGTTGACACCAAATTCTGACCCTACCATCCGAATGTCGCAGCAGAAATCGAGACTCATCAGACCACACAACGTTTTTCCAATCTTCTATTGTCGAATTTCGATGAGCTTGTGCAAATTGTAGCCTCAGTTTCCTGTTCTTAGCTGAAAGGAGTGGCACCCGGCGTGGTCTCCTGCTGCCCATCAGCCTCAAAGTTCGACGTACTGTGCGTTCAGAGATGATCTTCTGCCTACCTTGGTTGTAACGGGTGGTTATTTGAGTCACTGTTGCCTTTCTATCAGCTCGAACCAGTCTGGCCATTCTCCTCTGACCTCTGGCATCAACAAGGCATTTCCGCCCACAGAACTGCCGCTCACTGGATATTTTTTCTTTTTCGGACCATTCTCTGTAAAACCTAGAGATGGCTGTAAGTGAAAATCCCGGTAGATCAGCAGTTTCTGAAATACTCAGACCAACCCTTCAGGCACCAACAACCATGCCACGTTCAAAGTCTCTCAAATCACCTTTCTTCCCCATACTGATGCTCGGTTTGAACTGCAGGAGATTGTCTTAAACCATTTCTACATGCCGCCATGTGATTGGCTGATTAGAAATTAATTGTTAAAGAGCAGTTGGACAGGTGTACCTAATAATGTGGCTGTTGAGTGTATATGCTGCCATAGCAGATTCATGGCGCATTAAGCCCCCAAACTATTTTTAATTTATCCGTTTTACCCTGGAACCCCCCGTTTACAGACGTCGCGCAACCGCTTTTGTTTCAACCCAGCCATAAAAAGAAGGTAACTAATTATATTTATTATTCGAAATGTCTGTCATTTTTAGCTTTGAATCATTAATTGATGTCTAATATTTCGCTTTGGGAAAAAAAAAAAAAAAAAAGCGACTGAAAAATTATTCCTTCGAATATTTTAAACTTTTAAACAAATGACGTCACAATGAAAAAATTGGCATTTGTAAAAAAGTCACGGATATAAACCTCAAAATTATCGCTTAAATGTATTTTTTTTGTTACTGTCGCATTTTCTCCGATATCTTAGTTCAGGGGTCCCCAAACTTTTTCCTGAGAGGGCCACATATCTTTTCCCTTCTCTGATGAGGGGCCGGGGTCAGTTTGTAACAGAAAAAGTGTGACGATTGCAGGAGTGCCTAAATGTAAAAATGTATTGTTTTTCAGAAAGCCCCAATCAAATAACCCTTTCTGGATTCTTCACTGAACAAAAGTAAATAAAATAAAAATAATAATATCATATAATATGATAATAATAAATAATAATAACACTATTAATTAAATAGACAATAACCAAATAACCCTCTCTGAGTTCTTCACAGAAAAAGGCCAGGAAATAAATTACACTATTGAGAAAAAAAAAAGAAAAAAAAATTCAAAATGCTCTCTGGTGTTGTTCAGGGGGCCGGACCAAATGTGGAGGTGGGCCGTATCCGGCCCGCGGGCCGTAGTTTGGGGACCCCTGTGTTAGTTGATAAATAAATGATCCAAACAAAGAAAAATTGAGAAAAAAAACTTTTGAAAGGGTAAATGTATGAATAAGAAAATCTCGACCACTCCTTGATGTCTGCGATTTCTGCATGGCGACCCTTGTTATATTACCATGTTTCACCCATAAAATCCCCCAAAAATCCAGCTGTGTCTTGACACTCAGTGATACATGCAACATGGAGTTTTTTTAACAAGATATTATCACGTACTTACCTTGTTTTCATCCAAAAACTCCATGTAGCATGTATCACTGTGTGTCAAGACACAGCTGTGAATGGTCACAGCTGGATTTTTGGGGGATTTTATGGGTGAAACATGGTAATATAACATGGGACGCCATGCAGAAATCGCAGACATCAAGGAGTGGTCGAGATTTTATGTTTCATATATTTACCCTTTTAAACGTTTTTTTTTTTTTTTTCATTTTTCTTTGTTTGGATTGATTATCATCGAACATATCGGAGAAAACGCGACAGTAACAAAAAAAAAAAGAATACAATTAAGCGATAGTTATGAGGCAGATATCCGTGACTTTTTTACAGACACCGTATTTTTCATTGTGATGTAATTTGTTTAAAAGTTTAAAATGTGCAAGTGAATAATTTTGTAAAGTTGTTTTAAAAAAACAAAACAAATTATTAGACATCATTGATTCTAAGCTAAAAATGACAGACAATTTGAATAATAAATATAATTAATTACCTTCGTTTTATGGATAAAAAGCCCAGTCAAAAGGGGCACTTTGGGCATATAGGGGGCAAAGAGGCAGGTGCTCAAGCACCCTCCGCCTCCACTCTGGATGTGCCTGGTGTACAATAAACACCACTTCACTCTTCATGTTTCCGGGTCGCTTTTTGGTCTGCACTGGCTTCGCCTATCCCGCCTTAACATATACGTAGATTCCTTTGTTAAATCTCATACTCATCACAATACCATTTTAAACAAATACTTACATTTTAGTTCTAAAAAGTGAGTGGGATCATAGGACTGGAATCCAAGAGCTTCATGTGGCTTTGGAGCTGCGGGTTGCTGACCCCTGATCTAGTCTGATATCATATCAGTTTGCCATTCCTCTTCTGTTCTTCTGAATTAATACATGCTATTAACTAATGTCTATTATTTAAGGCAGAAAATTAAGAGCTTAAAACACATTTGTGTTATTTACACAGCAAACGTATTATAACTATGACCCTCAGGTTTAACGCAAAAGGGATCGTTATAATGTCGTTATAATCAGGGGTGAAAGTGGACCAGAACGGTCAGGAACGCAGTTCCGGTATAAGATTCAGGGCCAGAACGCAGTTCCGGTATAAGATTCAGGGTCGCAACGCTGTTCCGGTATAAGATTCAGGGCCGGAATGCTGTTCCTGTACACGGTGCTTTGATTCCGAAAATATGACGGGAACTGGCAAAACGCTATGTAAAAAAAAAAAAAAAAAATGCTAAGCTGCCACACATGCATTTCATCTCCAAGAAGAAAAACAATCTACCAACATCAGATTTACATACACATGTGTTAATAACAAGCATAATAAACTGCTTGTGTAGCGTAATCGTTTCCACCAATATTTATTATCTATTTTATTCCATGGACGGCATGGAGGTTTCCCCAGCTGCTGCAGTTATCTGAGTCTGACAATGATGAGTCACGTCAATGTGTGAATGCACGCAGCAAAGCAAAACGCCTGGACTCATTTATCCATTCAATTGGCTGACACACTGTCATGTGATGAGCAGAGATAGTTAGATCTGATTGGTTCAAATATGCATGGTTTTTGGAACAGCAAAAAAAAAAAAAAAGGGCAATGCAACATAAAATAGACCAAATGTTTAAGAGCAACGAAAGAGTTGAGGCGGCTTATTTATCATATTTAGTTTTATTTGCTCTGCTGGGGAGGTTCAGAACATCTTAGCTGTCAATGTGCACTTTGAATTTATATTTTTTCATTTATGTTAGGCTACTTATTCATTTCCTTATGATTAAAAAAAAAAAAAAAAGGTCAATATTTGCGCGAGCTTCAAAATATATTCCATTTCACTCTGCATAATAAACTCTGCAAGTCATTTTTACTTATTTTTCTAAATGTATGTTACTTATATCTTTCCATTATTAAGAAGAAAAAAAAAAACCCAAAACGTAAACGTTTACATTAACTTCAATCTTAATATACATCCTATGATCCTAAGTAGTTAAAATTGAGATTTGGCATTTAGTATGTGAGGAAATGAGGGAAAATAAAAATTAGGAGATGGAGGTTGGGGTTATTGCTCTTTTTGTTAACTTTTATTTTGCAAATCATTAAAAAAAAATACAATTTTGAATGAAAATCAGTTTTTGTATGTGTTATACAAATAACTGTGCGAAAATAGTTTTCTTTGCATTTCAGTAGTTTAAGAGTTTTGACCCCCCCCCCCCACACACACACACACCCCAAAAATGAAAGAAAAATACATAAATAAATAAAAATTCTGGCTTCGTGGCGACCTTCACGTCGGGGAGTTCAGGTGTTGTGCCGAAAAATACCCGCCCCGCGTGAAATGTCCCCCCTGACGGAAACGCTTATTTATAACGCTTTATTGAGCGTTTATTTGATTTATTTGTTTGTTTATTTTATTATTGAGCGCCCACACGTCACTCGTACAGCTTTTTCATACCAATCGATGGACATGGAAACGATTTTCTTGTCCTGTGAATATATGTATTATTTTACTCTGCTTAAACTAATAAATGTCATACCTGTTTAATTGTCATTAAGATATGGTCGTGAAAACCTGTAGACTAATACATTTCTGTTCAAAGATGGTTATGTGGCCCAGTCCACGATTTGTTACTAAAATAAAATACTAGTATTTTGTCTAATTTATTTATTTAAAAGTGATTTTACAGTCGTAAATCCATTACTGTAATGCGTCCATGAAAACGTTTGATGTTTTCACCTCAATAAAGCGTTATAAATAAGCGTTCCCGACAGGGGGGGGGACATTTCACGCGGGGCGGCTATTTTTCGGCACAACACCTGTAAGAAATTCTAGCCACTTTCACCCCTGGTTATAATGTAATTGCATAAGAAGGCTATGCACTGTGAAAATAATTGATACAATTCAAACGTGCATCCGCGACCCTCGTGAGGAAAAGTGGCATGGAAAATGAATGAATGAATGAAAAACGTGCGATGCAAATTTGTTTTGTGCTATATTGTAATTGATTTGTGATCCTGTGTATTATTCATAAATAATAATTACAATTTTTAAAGGAAAAAGCAAACAGTTGTAAGGTCGACTCAGGTGTGTTTCTCATAAGTATGCGTGTGTGTAATATGTGTGTTTGGGGGAGTAAGGAGCTCTCACTTCAAAACGCAATATTAATCCATAAGTACAGTATATTAACCAAACTTGACTAACCTCGTATGTGATGTTGCGCAGCAGGAAGATGATTCCAAAGAGGAAGAGAATGATGAAAATATGTTTCCAAAATTTAACGAGCATGGCGATCCTGACTTTCAACGTACTGATACTTGACAACCTGCCGTTGCTGTTGTCGCTTTTCGCTGCTGACAATACCTGGTCACAAGGTGTCATGTATCCGATTGGCTCAACCAGGAAGCCATCTCGTTCATTCACTTCATTGAGGAGACACGGCGAGTAAACGCTACAAAATAAAGCGGGGGAGAGCACCTCAAATAAAAAAAAAAAAAAAGGGAGAAATAAGTAAAATACTCTTTTGACTTTTAAAGTGGAAATGCGGTTAATTGTTTAAATCAGTCATTCATTACTACGTGATTTTTTTTCTTCTTTGCTTTGAGTTTGAAATGCCCTATGACACTGGTGTTCCGTGAACGCGCTTTGTGATAAACGAGTTTTGAGTCTTCGGTTTTCGTAAAGGTTTTTAAAGGGATCCTCTACCTTAAAGAGTATAAGACATGAGAAAAAAAGTCTTAAATAGTATTATTGTGTGCACAGGCGGTTTTCCTATGGGCAATGTGGGCGACCGCCCAGGGCGCAATCTATATGGGGGTGCACAAGCGCCCTCGAGGAGAAACAAAAACAACAACAACACAAAAAAATTCGCTAGTTTCTAGACTAATACCGCTCATTTCTATGTCAAGTTGGTACGGTGGGCACCAGGGCGCCCCTTACTATCATGTCAATAGCTGTTTAATATCATGTGTCAGGGAAGGGCAGGGGTGACGTGACAGGTGAGGGAACACCTACTCGTAACTGCAGAGTGAGTGTTCATGGGGAGCTTCAGTCATTGTCAGAGGAAAAGCAAGGAGGGGAGTGGAGCTGCATAATCTGTACAGCTTTTCACAGGCCACCTCATTATTTATGTGACTACTTTAAGAAATGGTGATTTTTTCCAAGAAAGTCCATTAATGGGTCTATCATATTCCTCGTTCAATACTCTACAAGAAAAATAGAACATATATGCATCTAAAATAATCCTAAACGATTTTATTAGCAATTTTAATACTCCTTTTAGCAAGGTTACTTGGGTATGTGGTATGCCGCTGCGTACGTTCCCATAGCAACCAGTCCTGTTACGTCACAAGTGCTGCATATTCTGAGAACGAGAATAGACCCTACCCACGTGACGTCACAACTCCTTCCTCCTGACTGGTGCCGCCCAATTGTCCGTCAACACATCATGTTTACCTGTTACGGCTACGTACATTCCTCCTATTTACGACGTGTTTTTCTGCTCGTTAACATTAATAATCAAAATGGTGAAGGCGTGTGTGGCGGTCGGTTGCAATAACAGAGAAGATAGACGGAGAAGAAGGAGAGACTTGAAGTTCTACCGGATTCCGAGAGACCCGGAGAGAAGAGAGCGAGATGGGCTGCTGCAATTCGACGAGAAAACTGGGCTCCAAACGATTACCACAGATTATGTAGTAGTCATTTTATATCTGGTAAGATGCATTTAATATATATTTAGAGGGTTTTGGGCTGACAACCACAATTAAGATCATTGCTAGGCTAATCGCCGACAACATACACGTATGTATGTAGTGAGCGTGCTATCGCTAAACCATATAAACATTAAAAGCCCTAACTCCATTGACAAACGACATGAAATACATTAGACTTGACAGTGGATGTTAGCAATAACAAAAGATTTTGAATTGAAAATTTCGTAACTCACCTTTCCAAGCACAAGATAGATTCCTGCCGAATTTTCGTGGACGAGGACCTGTTTCACCCAACCAGCAACGAAGTATTTATAAGCCTCCAAGCTCTTAAAGTTTTTCAAACTTTCGTGAGAATAGGCTGGTTTTGTGTGGACAAGATAGTTGTACATATCAGGGTAGCTAGCAGATGTCAGGCAAATACGGCGGAGACCGTGGGTCGAAAAACATCGATTTAGGCATCAAATATGGATCTGGCGAATGGATAAACTGAAGCTTTTCCACATAACGCCTTTTATGCAACGCATCAAGTGAGTTTACGGCATCCGAAAGCACCGGGTCTTCCATGAAATGCATTATAAATTGCTCGATCAATTGAGACCATTGATAATACAGACACAAAATGACGGACAAGGGGGCGGAACCATACAGCGAGCACGTGATTTTGTGACGTCGGTGGGTAGGGTCTATAGGCGTAAATCAAAAAGTAAATCCGAACTTTAAGATTTTTTTTGGTTGAATTTGAATCATATTTCACATCACTTAATAGGATACAAAATAATAAATGCAAGTCTAGTATAAAAAAAGCTCATGCAAAATTGTTTAGTACTTAATTAATTTCCTCTTGAGTTATTATTTTTATTTATTTACTATTTTTTTGTATGTCTAATAATGTAAATATGTTGAGATGGTTATATTCTATGTGAACTAGTTGTTTGTATTATTTGTTATTTGTATGTTTTGTAGTGTTCAATTAAAAAAAAAAAAAAAAAAAAAAAAAAAAAAAGAATAGGCGTAAGCTAAAGTGCGCATTTCGAGCAGAGGGGGCCACCCCACCTGTTTGAGGATTAATCTGTGCGTCAGTGAACGAATGTAAGTATTTCCTCTTCATGCCATAAAGTTCTTATGATAAGTTAGAGCCGTTATCAGCGCGACCGTTTCATGTTTTTCCTCTTACGTCGGCTGGTTGATCCCACTCGTTCTCGCTGCGTCGAGGAGAGCGTTCTTTGCAATATATTCGCATTGCACATTTGCTTTAAGAGGGAAGGTGTTACTTTAGCATCTTAAAATGATGTTGTACAGGTACATCCATATGAGTGTAAAGTGCTTAGTTTTCGCCACTTTTATGGCCAAGATGACCGCACGCAGCGCGCACTCGAACCCGTCGCCCCCACCTTCGTGTTCATTTTACTGCACAAATATGTATGTGTGTCACGTGACTCAGAGTGAGTGGGCGGCGATCGGGCCCTGTTTTAATTGGCAAAATGAAAAGTTATCCGTCTGGAAATACAAAAAAAGAAAAAAAGCAGAAGAGGAGAAAGGGAAGCAAAACAGCGGTGAGTGTACTATGTTACTGTAGTTTTATGTCCTAATGTAGTCGAAGCACTGCAGACTAGTAGTAGTAAACCAATTAACTGCCTTAACTTGTTGTAACTAGCTTGTTAGCGTTTGCTAACAGCATTGCAGCATGCTAGCGTTTCTTCATACATAAAGATGTTACCTAGAACATTAAATCAGTGTTTAGAATCACCATACACACTGATCAGCCAGACTGATAAGATGTTACATGATTCACTTCTGTGCCAGAATGTTATCCTTATTAAGTAAAAGCAATATAACTTACCAGCTAGTAAGTAGAATACGGTATGTGTGTACTGTGTACTAAGCACAATAATAATAATAATGATAATTTGAAGTACATTTTGTTTATTAAGGCGTGTGTGTAAATAATTAAGGATAGTGTGAAGTGAATGAATAATGCAATTGGGGGGGGGGGGGGGCACTTTGAGTGTCCAAAAAAGCGCTCTATGAGAGCGAGGCTTTATTAGACTTTTATTAAATATGCTATTGCTACGAGTCCAACTGCCCCCCTTACTTGCACATGCTCAAAGGGCCCCATGTTGCCTGTTGCCTAGGGCCCCTGGGGACCCTTGCTACGCCTCTGGGCGGGGGATAGACTATTTTAATTAAAAAATAACGTAAAAAACGGAACACATTCTTGTGTTTGATGGCGGGGGGGTGGGGGGGGGGGCTGATGGGGTGGTTCGCCCAGGGCGCGAAAGTAGCCAGGACCGCCACTGATTGTGTGAATTAGAATCATATTTTGAGACGATTCGACTATATACAACAATGTATCAAAGCGCAGATGATGAGAAATGGTTATTGGTTACCCAGGTTATTTTTAGACCGTGACGTCGCATCGTAAAGCGGAAGTAAACCTGAAGTGGGACATTATAGACCCGCCCTCGCATAGACACAACGTAATTTGTGCTACTTTTCTCTGGTAATCTTTCAAAAACGAACATGCAGATCACGCATTGCTTTTTTTTGGAACTTGTAGAAAGGACTCTAGACATTACGACACATGAAGGATGTTTTCTTCATACATTTCCGGAAACCAAAAACTCGCGAGGAAAAAATGCAAAGCCCGAATCAACTTGCGTGGACTTTAACACCAGCTCGGTGAATCCATTCACGTTTCATATGCAGTAAACATTATGTTGGGTTGGCATGGTCTTTCAGAGGACAAAGAGGTAAGCCATTTTTATATTTTTAACTTATTTTTTTAGCGTAACGTTGTGCTGTACTTCTTCTGTCTGACAATGAATGGCCTGAAAAGAATTACAATGGTATCTGACTGCCACTGTTACGGTTTCTGTTATATATAAATTAAAAAACAACTTTAGTAAAGGGGAAGTGTAAATAAATTATAGAATTAAGATGTGTTATCAATGAAAAAATTAAAAGTGTTCGTTGGCTGTCACTGAGTAGCATTTGCGATCGCTACACAAAGCTAACTAAATTACCCCCAAGAACGGTAAGAGACGTAGGACAACCAGAGGATATATAAGAAAGACAGGGCTGATGGTAAAGGATAGCTTGTTGAAACAGGAGAATGTCATTGTCAGTCGCGTCGATAAAAAAGCTAAAGCTATGCTTAGGTCGGCTCGTTTTTTTCGTCTTTTTTCGTCTTCGACATTCAAGCCATCTCTTTAACTGAACATTTTTATGTTCTTCCACATCTTTGCCAGTGAATTTGGCACCAGGCACATCATTTTCGGAGAGAATTGGTAGGTTTAGCCCTGTAAACATCTCCTTCGTACACGATTTCCATTCATTTCCTATTAGGGACAAACGGTGGCCTGTCCCTACTTAGCAACAGAAGCTAATGTCATGAATATTAATGAGCGGAAGTGACGTGCTGCTTGCGATACGCCATTAGTCTTTTAATCTGCCGGTTAGCCACGCCTACCATTTTCGGGCTCTAGCGTCCCCAACAGGTGGATGGCGTCAGCGGGAGAATGGGCTCATCGATTTTACTATTCAGCCCATTGAGGGGGAATTATTCAGAACGAGGAAAACGCGACGAAGAAAGCCGCAAAATGTCATTGTTTCAGTCTCTCTACTCCAATATTTTACAGGATGTTCTTTTTATCCAAGTATTTTTCCCCAATAGCTAAATAAATGGCTTGAGAAGGACCAGTCAGCCCGTCGAGGGGGAATTAGTCACAACGAAGAAAACGCGACGAAGAGAGCTGCAAAATGAAATTGTTTCTGTCTCTTTACTTCAATATTTTTGCAGGATATTATTTTTTTAATCCAAGTATTTTTCCCCAATTGCTAAATACATGGCATGGTCATGACAAATAACAGTCTTGTGCTAAATGGAATATGAAATAAAAAAACTGCACTTATTCAGGACAACATGGCAAAATTACTCCATAATGGTCAAAACTGTCGACTTCACCTTTACTGTCGCACCTCCCGAACGATATTTTATGACACCTAAGTCGGGCTTATGTCATTTCCCTTCCCCGGCATCGGAGAATGTAAACAAACCAAGAGGCGTGACAGCTAGCTGACATGCTAACCCGAACCGAGTGATGTTTCAAAGTCTTCGAAGCGGAAAATCACACATAACTAGCCCATAACTTTTGATATGAGGACTGGGTTGTCGATTGTCTTCGCCGATCGGCAAACCGCCCGGTGGAGAGCAATATACAGTTCGTTCCTCGGAGGAGGGCGGCTGCAGTTGTTGTGCAGCTAACGTGCTGCTAATGTGCATGAGGAGAGCTTTTTACATGCCTATCAATGATCAAACATAAGTAGTCCTTTATTTAAAGAAAGTTTTTAGTGTTTACTTTGTAATCGCTGTATTCGCGGCTATTTTTAAAACAAAGTTGCAATTTCTGATCGGGTGGAAAATTTGACAGAACATCGGGCACACCAAGAGTGCAAAAGCCGAGTATAGTGCTCGCCCGGCGGGGGTATGTGCGACAAGGAGCATGTCAGCCACAAAATGCAAGCCACTTCCGAATTAAAATGATCTCAGTATTTGACATAATACAAAACAACATGTTTACTCACTTCCTCGTAAGTCCTATGTTCCCACAGTAGTAGGGCTTGTTTTGGCCAATATCCACGGTGAATGGGAACCTTTTGAAACTCCAAAAAGGCGCACACGCCTCTCCCTCATACAGCAAGATTTTTCTGCAGCCGTTTGGCTGGCCTGATGCGAAAAATAAATGTATTAATCCGCAAAATCAGCTGAATCCTTAGTTTTTCTCATACAACCGTACGGCTGTATCGTGAAGATGACTCCTTCTACCGTACACGTCACAGCGCCCTCTTTCTCAACTCGAGACTGTTGCCTGAAGTCACTCATTTTCATGGCGCGGGATTCAAAAAACGAAATAAATATAGCGATCGCTTCCACACACATCCAAGCGGTCCATACCATTCAGGAGCATAAAATACTTTGTATTTTGAAATAGACATGCTTTTTCGTGTTACATGCACTTTAAATACATGTAGGCTCTAATGAACCAAATTGTTCTCTTGTACTAAAATATGTTGTTAGAAACACATAAAATTTTAAATCAATGGCAATATTTTATAATATTTAGTACATATTTTGACCGATAGTTGGCGCCATGTTTTGCGGGCTCGCAGTGATGACGTAAATGGGATGTTTCCAAATGTGTGGCGTGTACAACAATTGCGTATTGCTGCCTAAACCCGCGACGTAAAATGCCACGATGTGCTCCTTTTGGATGCAATTTCCAGTCAAATGGAAACAACGGGAGTGACATGAGTGGTCAAAGTGGAATTATTACTTTTTATCAATAAATGTGCATAAGTGGAAGCTTCTCCCCTTTTTGGTCCCTGTATGCACGTATCCTACCTACCACGCGTTACAATGTACAAGACATGGATTACACTCGATTCCAGGATTTGTTCCCATCAGATGACGAATTTTATGAGGACAGTCAGCCACGACACGACTTTGATCCTGACTATCACACGTGTGCATCCATAGTTTTATTACCTTATAGCAGTGCTTCTCAATTATTTTCTGTCACGCCCCCCCCAAGGAAGCCGTAAATGTTTCGCACCCCCCCAGACACTCTGCCGCCACTGTAAATAGTATCATTTGTCTATAAAATTATTATTATAAATACGCATCTGCCTAACATTGTGTCCTTTTCTTCTAATAAAGAAAAAAAGTAACATATACTTATAATAAAGTATAACTTTATTAACATTGTTTTGTTTGTAACAGAGAAGACTTGACGTGCATCAATTTGCCTGAATTAAAAAAAAAAAAAATTCACATCCAAACTAAAAAATACAGTCAAGGTACATTTTTGACCATTTGATACAGAAAAATAAAATGTAATAAAATCAGTAAATAATAACAAATTAAAATTGATTAGGAACATTCACTCATGAGGACAATGTGCCAAAAAATTTGACCGAAAAAACAAATCTGAATAAAAGAAAAAAAAAGTGTCCTTGGATAGGACAGTTTTTATTTTTGCTGCTCACAGTATTTACCTCCTTTGCAATGGTGTGGAATTATTTTGCAATGAGCATGCTAACAATGCTCAGTGGCTTACTGATATAACACTGACAAAGCAGGACGATTGTTGGCAATATTCGGCACGTTTTCACTGAAAAAAATCAAGCGGCTTAACAATGAGATTGGGGTCTAATGTCTTTAAGTGGCGTCTTAATTGATTTGGCTTCTGGCTGTCTGCTATAATTATTTTTAGACACAGTAAACAGTGGTCTTTCATCATCACCCACTGTATTAAAAGTCAAAGCTAAAAGGCAAACGGCACGAAAAAAGCGCATTCACGGCGGCCGAGGTAGAACCGTAGGTGAGGGCGGTCGTCGTGACGATCCCAAGCCGAAAATGGCACTTCTCGGGCGGCGACGTGAGAACCGGACAAGACAGTGGGTCGCTGCGTGAGTGAGTCCGGTCGGAAAACGGCTTTCAAAAACGGCGGTGGCACACTGCTCTTCATATCTGTTGTCTCTGTGTGTGCTGCGTGCCCTTCCTTAGTTCAAAAATACTGCGCGCACTCTGAAAATGAGAGCGCCACTGCCACCTACTGAGTGGATGTGCAAGTACACTTTATTCCAGTACGGCAAAAAAAAAAAAAAAAAAAAAAAACATGTTCCCCGAGGTGACATGCGCCCCCCCTGGCATCGCCCCACTATTTGAGAAGTACTGCCTTATAGTGAGAGTTTATAATGTCAATAGTCATGAAAATAAAAATGCAACTGGCGCCCAAACATTTTTCCTCAGTGAAGTAAGGGATCCATCTATTTTCTGGATTCGACGGTCCCACCGCGGCTGCAATTTGGTTTCGCAACTGTCTATTTTCTTGATTCGTCGGTCCCACAGAGGCTTTTCGGATCAGTCTATGTTTTGGATTTGACGGCCTCATTGCGGCTGCAAGGTTGCCATGGGATCGGTCTAATTATTGGATCTTCAAGTGGGTGAAAAAACGCGGATTTGGATTACTATTGCTATCTTTTTTGTGGACTATTCTCCGTGGGAGTTTTCCCCTAATCATACCAAATAATTAAAGCACTATGGCACGCTACAGTGACGACAGTGACTCTGACATGGACCTTACTTTTACGTTGGAGTTCGTCTGGGAACGCGTGTGTGCGTACCGCTGAGCTCCAGAGTGACGAGTGGTCAAGGTGGAAGTATTATTTTTTGTGAATAAATGTGCATAAGTGGAAGCTTCTCCCCTTCTTGGTACTTTTATGCACGTCTCCTACCTACGACACGTTACAATGTACAAGACATGGATTACACTCGATTCCAGGATTTGTTCCCGTCAGATGACGAATTTAATAAGGACAGTCAGCCACGACACGACTTTGATCCTGACTATCACACGTGTGCATTCATAGTTTTATGACCTTATTGTGACAGTTGATAATGTCAATAGTCATGAAAAAAAAAATGCACGAATGACAAGGTGTGTTCAAACTTTTAGCCTGTACTGTACACTCACCGGCCACTTTATTAGGTACACCTGTCCAACTGCTCGTGAACACTTAATTTCTAATCAGCCAATCACATGGCGGCAACTCAGTGCATTTAGGCATGTAGACATGGTAAAAGACAATCTCCTGCAGTTCAAACCGAGCATCAGTGTGGGGAAGAAAGGTGATTTGAGTGACTTTGAACGTGGCATGGTTGTTAGTGCCAGAAAGGCTGGTCTGAGTATTTCAGAAACTGCTGATCTACTGGGATTTTCACGCACAACCATCTCTAGGGTTTACACAGAATGGTCCGAAAAAGAAAAAATATCTAGTGAGCGGCAGTTCTGTGGGCGGAAATGCCTTGTTGATGCCAGAGGTCAGAGGAGAATTGCCAGACTGGTTCGAGCTGATAGAAAGGCAACAGTGACTCAAATAACCACCCGTAGGTAGGCAGAAGAGCATCTCTGAACGCACAGTACGTCGAACTTTGAGGCATATGGGCTACAGCAGCAGAAGACAACGCCGGGTGCCACTTCTTTCAGGTAAGAACAGGAAACTGAGGCTACAATTTGCACAAGCTCATCGAAATTGGACAATAGAAGATTGGAAAAACGTTGCCTGGTCTGATGAGTCTCAATTTCTGCTGCGACATTCGGATGCTAGGGTCAGAATTTGGCGTCAACAACATGAAAGCATGGATCCATCCTGCCTTGTATCAACGGTTCAGGCTGGTGGTGTTGGTGTAATGGTGTAGGGAATATTTTCTTGGCACTCTTTGGGCCCCTTGGTACCAATTGAGCATCGTCGGAACGCCACAGCCTACCTGAGTATTGTTGCTGACCATGTCCATCCCTTTATGACCACAATGTACCCAACTTCTGATGGCTACTTTCAGCAGGATAATGCGCCAAGTCATAAAGCTGGAATCATCTCAGACTGGTTTCTTGAACATGACAATGAGTTCACTGTACTCAAATGGCCTCCACAGTCACCAGATCTCAATCCAATAGAGCATTTTTGGGATGTGGTGGAACGGGAGATTCGCATCATGGATGTGCAGCCGACAAATCTGCACCAACTGTGTGATGCCATCATGTCAATTTGGACCAAACACTCTTTGGAATACTTCCAGCACCTTGTTGAATCTAAGCCACGAAGAATTGAGACAGTTCAAAAGGCAAAAGGGGGTCCAAGGGTTAGGGTTTATGCTAACAATCTACATAATTATACTGGGATAAGTTTGAAAACGCAATAGTTTACCTTGAGGATCTGCTAACAAAAAACGGAGTTCTCAACAGCATACACTCTCTCGTTCCATTGTCATTGAGACGCACTTGCCGCGAGTACATCACCAGTTTTTCCCAACTCTTGTCTTATCAGGTACTGTATTTCCTGCTCTCATTTTGCCTTTGCTGGTCGTCTTGTGGACGAACGACAGTGCTGTCCTGCTCTTCACTTTTCCGATCTGGTTCAAATTGGAAGGGCAAAACCGACGACATGTTGGGGTAGCTAAGAGTGACATGCTGGAAGTTTGGCACCGGGCCCAGTGACGTCACGCACTGCGACGTAACAGGAATGGCGACCTGTCACTTAAAATAATTTTACAAACTTTATTAAAACGAAAACATCAAGAGGGGTATTAATATCAGATTATTATAACTCATACTAAGATTTATCTTTTAATAATTACTTGTCTTAAAGATCGAGGATCCCTTTAAAAGTATCAACTGTAATCAGGGTTGAGACGGTGTGGGTGGGTGTGTGCGTAATGATGACAAATTTATTCCATACTGCACTAGGGAAACAACCGTACCAAAATATAAAAGTCAAATAATATTTGTTAAAATAAATAAACCACAGAATAAATACCTATTTACATTATTAAAATTCGGTCTGTGAGAGGGATCCACGGATAGAAAGACTTGTAATTCTTAAAGGATAAATGTGACTTTGTATATTGTGACTAAATATTGTCATCTGGTGTATTTGTTGAGCTTTCAGTAGATGATACTGTAGCCATTTAACTGTTCTGCCCAAATGCATGATGGGAAGTGCAACCATGACTGTGCGCAGCGGCACCAATTGATTAATCTTCTCTGCGTTGGGAAGTAACATAGGGTGTTAAGGAAACGATCAACCATTACTGTTCTTCCCCACATTGCCCTCCACGATTATTCTAATTGTTGAGAGAGGGATTGTAAGGCTTTAGCCAATTAAAAAGAGGCTTCAGAGACTGCCAAAATTCACTCTACTCATTTTGCGCTGCCTGTTAGCTCCCTATATAGGTAAAATGGCGCCATTATAGATTGAACGCGACAATGCGTGAGAGGGTCGTGTCGCGCATGCGATAATTGCATTAAATATTTTAACGTGATTAATTTAGAGAAAATTAATTACCGCCGTTTACGCGATAAATTTGATAGCCCTACTTTAAGCCAAAACTAAAGACTCTGGATGGATGTAAGACATTTTGTCTGTAACGTTAAATACAATTAGAAAACCATTTAATTAAAAAAAAAAAAAAAATTAAAAAAAGGCATGTCCGAAAATTTTTTTGTCCGATATTTTTTTGCCGATTCCGATACTTTGAGAATGACGTGATCGGAATCGAGATGCCGATCGATCGGGGCATCTTTAATTTATAATAATAAGTTGAAAATGAGCGTTTTTTTTTTTTTGTTTCCCATCATTCTTTAGGGGAATTCTAAATCAGGCTGCTTAGGACAGCTATACTTTTCGCAGAGATCGTCATACATTGAATATGGTACGCACGCCGGTGTCGTGCCAATGTAGTTACCCTTGTCAAAAATTGTACCCCATGGGCGGCGCCACTGCGCTGCGCTGATTTGCTTGATTTACATGTTTTGGTGATGTAGTTGTCCACGAGATTTTAAAACATGGCCCATGCATCAAAATAAAACTTGTTTTTTCCTTCTGTCGTATTACGCACCATTCACACTGAACGTAAAAAAAGACAATGTTGTACTCTATTACTCGTAGGATGACCTATAATTGTTATTACTGTAATTCAAGCCCTGTATGGAGTTTCTCCAGTTTAATAAACGTAGATGTCCAAAATATATAATTGTGGTTCTTTTCTGGCTTCAATTAATTGTTTAAGTCGACATAACTCATAACTGATATGTGCGTGTGCGCGCTCCCGTGGCCAGGGCATACAATTTTTGACGGGGGTAACCACATTGGCAAGACACCGGTGGTGGCTCTGTTGTACTATCAGCATCTTTAGTGGGGCAAATTGAAACTCCCCTCACCATTTTGGCGGTGCTCTATGGCAGTTCATGGTCCACATTTTCAATCCTTGGTTCTTGCTCAGTAACTGTTGTCGCCTTTGAAAGCTTTGGTTTGAAAAAATTACTTATATCCATCTCGCCTCTTCGGTCCTCCGGTGGTTTTGGCTAAGCAAAGCAAATGACCATCTAAGGTGCTAGTCGCATGAGCCGTTCAAAAAATAATTTTGTGATGATGTGCGCCCAGCGCAGTTGAAGAAGCGATGCATACACAACGAGTCTATTTCTCTTATCAGAGTCCATTTCTCTTTTCCAATAGTTTATTTTGTTGGCGTCATGTATCTTAAATCAAATGCTCTTTAGCCAAATAAATGTAACAAACCAAAACACTCAAAAACGTATTCACAACGGAACTAACAAGATGAGTACAATGCACTAAGCCACAGTCAAAAACTGTTTTGCCTTCCTAACTACTAACCCCTGTGTCATGATTAGCTGTCATTTTAAGTGTACTGGGCCTGACTCCAGGTCAGTGGAATGAAACGTTTGACAGCCCCAAGTGGCAAGGAGTAAAATTACAATAATAACATCAGGAATATGGCTCATACAAATTTTGACCCATGATAAAGATATCTTTTTTTTAAAAATTCATTTTGTTTGTTTGTTTTATTGCTTTACAACTTTTATAGAGAATTACAGGAAAATTCTTAATTTTAAAATCATATATACATATATATATATATACATATTATATATATATATATACATATACATATACGTATATATATATATATATATATATATATATATATATATATATATATATATATATATATATATATATATATATATATATACAGTGCCTTGCAAAAGTATTCGGCCCCCTTGAACCTTGCAACCTTTCGCCACATTTCAGGCTTCAAACATAAAGATATAAAATTTTAATTTTTTGTCAAGAATCAACAACAAGTGGGACACAATCGTGAGGTGGAACAAAATTTATTGGATAATTTAAACTTTTTTAACAAATAAAAAACTGAAAAGTGGGGCGTGCAATATTATTCGGCCCCCTTGCGTTAATACTTTGTAGCGCCACCTTTTGCTCCAATTACAGCTGCAAGTCGCTTGGGGTATGTTTCTATCAGTTTTGCACATCGAGAGACTGACATTCTTGCCCATTCTTCCTTGCAAAACAGCTCGAGCTCAGTGAGGTTGGATGGAGAGTGTTTGTGAACAGCAGTCTTCAGCTCTTTCCACAGATTCTCGATTGGATTCAGGTCTGGACTTTGACTTGGCCATTCTAACACCTGGATACGTTTATTTTTGAACCATTCCATTGTAGATTTGGCTTTATGTTTTGGATCATTGTCCTGTTGGAAGATAAATCTCCGTCCCAGTCTCAGGTCTTGTGCAGATACCAACAGGTTTTCTTCCAGAATGTTCCTGTATTTGGCTGCATCCATCTTCCCGTCAATTTTAACCATCTTCCCTGTCCCTGCTGAAGAAAAGCAGGCCCAAACCATGATGCTGCCACCACCATGTTTGACAGTGGGGATGGTGTGTTCAGGGTGATGAGCTGTGTTGCTTTTACGCCAAACATATCGTTTTGCATTGTGGCCAAAAAGTTCAATTTTGGTTTCATCTGACCAGAGCACCTTCTTCCACATGTTTGGTGTGTCTCCCAGGTGGCTTGTGGCAAACTTTAAACCAGACTTTTTATGGATATCTTTGAGAAATGGCTTTCTTCTTGCCACTCTTCCATAAAGGCCAGATTTGTGCAGTGTACGACTGATTGTTGTCCTATGGACAGACTCTCCCACCTCAGCTGTAGATCTCTGCAGTTCATCCAGAGTGATCATGGGCCTCTTGGCTGCATCTCTGATCAGTTTTCTCCTTGTTTGAGAAGAAAGTTTGGAAGGACGGCCGGGTCTTGGTAGATTTGCAATGGTCTGATGCTCCTTCCATTTCAATATGATGGCTTGCACAGTGCTCCTTGAGATGTTTAAAGCTTGGGAAATCTTTTTGTATCCAAATCCGGCTTTAAACTTCTCCACAACAGTATCTCGGACCTGCCTGGTGTGTTCCTTGGTTTTCATAATGCTCTCTGCACTTTAAACAGAACCCTGAGAATATCACAGAGTAGGTGCATTTATCCGGAGACTTGATTACACACCGGTGGATTCTATTTATCATCATCGGTCATTTAGGACAACATTGGATCATTCAGAGATCCTCACTGAACTTCTGGAGTGAGTTTGCTGCACTGAAAGTAAAGGGGCCGAATAATATTGCACGCCCCACTTTTCAGTTTTTTATTTGTTAAAAAAGTTTAAATTATCCAATAAATGTTGTTCCACTTCACGATTGTGTCCCACTTGTTGTTGATTCTTGACAAAAAAATTAAATTTCATATCTTTATGTTTGAAGCCTGAAATGTGGCGAAAGGTTGCAAGATTCAAGGGGGCCGAATACTTTTGCAAGGCACTGTATATCAAATACATGCAATGACACTTTTGGGCAATCAGGAGAGGGCCTGGCCTCCCCGCCCCCTTTAAACTCTGCTTATGGGACGGGACATTAATAAGACCAAACAGAGCGGGTGAACGGCGGTCAGGGCTACATTTTCTCAACAATAAAAACCTAATCAATTGATAGGCTAAATGATTGATGCAAAATAAATCAGTATTGACTTACACTAACTTTCACACTGCAAAATTTACAGTATACAGTAATGTCTTAATCTGATATTTTTTCTTAAATCTAGTCGAATAATTTTCTTCATCTTGTTTTGAGTTTGAAAGGCTAACAGATTAAAGCATCAGATTCCTCCACTTTTAGTAAATATTATCATCAGTATTGGGAATAACAGCGTTATAAATAACGCCGTTACATAACGGCGTTATTTTTTCAGTAACGGGGTTATCTAACTAATTATTTTTTCCGCCGTTACAACGCCGTTACTGACGGTCAAAACCGGTGCGTTACTTACTTTGAATAAATTGAAGAAACTACCAGCCGTAGCGAGTCTACTCTGCTCTATTTGTCATCCACAGCCTACCTTTGCAAGAACGATGGAGTTGCCGTTTAATACGGTCATAAGGTACAGGTCCTGCACCAATCCGCAGCAAAACTGTTCGTAGCTCTGTAGCGATTTGTAATTTCGGAATCGATGATGAGTTTAGTAACATACACCAAACAATAAATGCAGCAGAATGTCCATTTCGCGTAATTGTGGAAGCACGTCGGCATCTTTTCTCCATTTGTCTTCGGCTTGCTCGTAAGGGTCAACATTGTTCACATCCTTAAGCTTGATCACATATCTGTTCTTCACCTTAGTAACGAGTTTGTCTCTTTGTCGAACTGGCAAGTTAAAGTTTAATGTCCTGCGAGCCAGTCCTACTTCCAATATGGCTGCGTTGTTGTCAAATCTCACGTGATCCCCCGTTCTGTGACGTAAACGCTCGAGCCTAATAGCGCACGTACTTCATAGCCGTTGTTTTCACACACAAACCGGAACAGCGCGTGCGGCAAACACACACACGCAAAACAGATGCAGAGTGTGTTCAAACACTTATTTTCCTCACTGTAGAATAGATGATTAACAAAACACAAATTACAATGTGGAAAGGTTGGGAATGAAGTGAATAAGTAACTAGCAAAAAGTGGTGACACAGTGGTAATTATAGGACAATTTACTGTACTTATAATAGGAGGTAGATGGCTGACTTGATATGACAGTTTGTGCTTAGATATTGATGTAACAGTGCAAAAAGCGAGAATGTAGTTGTGCAAATACTGCATATGCAGTACCCAGATTGAGACAGATGTCTGAGAACATATTATTTAGTGAGATGCATGTTAGTGTTGTAGTATTAGCAGTGCAATAGCAATGATATTTCAATGTAAACTTGGATTAAGGGGCCAGCTCTTGGAAAGAAACTCTCAGTCGGTTTTGGCTGATATGGCCCTGTAGCGCCTCCCAGAGGGCAAAAGGTTGAAGAGGTGGATGCTGTGTTGTGGATAGTCTTTAATGATGCGCCTTGACAGGGGTGGACTGGTATCAAAAAATGGCCTTGGCATTTTTGTCCTGGGTGGTCCACCTTGTGTCTGTATAAATATATACTGTATACAGTGGGGCAAATAAGTATTTAGTCAACCACTAATTGTGTAAGTTCTCCCACTTGAAAATATTAGAGAGACCTGTAATTGTCAACATGGGTAAACGTCAACCAAGAGAGACAGAATGTGGAAAAAAACCCCAGAAAATCACATTGTTTGATTTTCAAATAATTTATTTGCAAATCATGGTGGAAAATAAGTATTTGTTCAATACCAAAAGTTTATCTCAATACTTTGTTATGTACCCTTTGTTGGCAATAACGGAGGCCAAACGTTTTCTGTAACTCTTCACAAGCTTTTCACACACTGTTGCTGGTATTTTGGCCCATTCCTCCATGCAGAGCTCCTCTAGAGCAGTGATGTTTTGGGGCTGTCGTTGGGCAACACGGACTTTCAACTCCTTCCATAGATTTTCTATGGGGTTGAGATCTGGAGACTAACTAGGCCACTCCAGGACCTTGAAATGCTTCTTATGAAGCCACTCCTTTGTTGCCCTGGCTGTGTGTTTGGGATCATTGTCATGCTGAAAGACCCAGCCACGTCTCATCTTCAATGCCCTTGCTGATGGAAGGAGATTTTCACTCAAAATCTCTCGATACATGGTCCCATTCATTCTTTCCTTGACACAGATCAGTCGTCCCGGTCCCTTTGCAGAAAAACAGCCCCAAAGCATGATGTTTCCACCCCCATGCTTCACAGTGGGTATGGTGTTCTTCGGATGCAATTCAGTATTCTTTCTCCTCCAAACACGAGAACCTGTGTTTCTACCAAAAAGCTCTATTTTGGTTTCATCTGACCATAACACATTCTCCCAGTCCTCTTCTGGATCATCCAATTGCTCTCATGCGCAGGGTCTTCAATAAGTGTAAAGCCCATGGCACTGTGGCTAACCTCCCTAGATGTGGCCGGAAAAGAAAGATTTCAACGAAAGATTGTGTGGATGGTGGATAAAGAACCTCGACTAAAATCCAAACAAGTTCAAGCTGTCCTGCAGTCCGAGGGTACAACTATATCAACCCGTAATATCCGTCGGCGTCTGAATGAAAAGGGACTATGGTAGGATACCCAGGAAGACCCCACTTCTGACCCAGAGCCATAAAAAAGCCAGGCTGGAGTTTGCCAATACTTACCTGAGAAAGCCAAAAACGTTTTGGAAGAATGTTCTCTGGTCAGATGAGACAAAAGTAGAGCTTTTTGGGAAAAGGCATCAACATAGTTTACAGGAAAAAAACGAGGCCTTCAAAGAAGAGAACATGGTCCCCACAGTCAAACATGGCAGAGGTTCCCTGATGTTTTGGGGTTGCTTTCCTGCCTCTAACACTGGACTGCTTGACCGTGTGCATGGCATCATGAAGTCTGAAGACTACTAGCAAATTTTGCAGCATAATGTAGGGCCCAGAGTGAGCTGGGTCTCCCTCAGACGTCATGGGTCTTCCAGCATGACAATGACCCAAAACATACTTCAAAAAGCACTAGAAAATGGTGTGAGAGAAAGCACTGGAGATCTCTAAAGTGGCCAGTATTGAGTCGAGACCTGAATCCCACAGAACACCTGTAGAGAGATCTGAAAATGGCAGTTTGGAGAAGGCGACCGTCAAATTTTAGAGACCTGGAGCAGTTGGCCAAAGAACAAAGGTCTACAATTCTAGCAGAGCATTGTAAGAATCTCATTGATTGATACCGGAAGCGGTTGTTCGCAGTTACTTTATCTAAAGGTTGTGCTACCAAGTATTAGGCTGAGGGTGCCAACACTTTTGTCGGGCCCATTTGTGGGAGTTTTGTGTAAAAGTATAATGATTTATTTTTTTTCGCCCATTCTCTTTTGTGTTTATTTTTCACTGCAAGCAAAATAAATGATGTTACTACCAGAGCATTTTTAAATGCAATCATTTTCTGAGAGAAATTGAGCACTATCTGACAGAATTGTAGGTGTGCCAATACTTTTGGCCAGCACAGTAATTGCGTTCAAGTGTTCTGCACAAAACGATTGCACTTTTCTCTTTTTTTTTATCCACGATCCAGCACAGCACTGAGCTAGTATCACATTTGGCTCAATACACACTCCGGTTAGCGGGCGGAGCTGCTTTTTTTTTTTTTTTTTTAGAAAAAGAAAAAAAAAAAGTAATAATATATATATTTTTAAAGATAGTCCACACCACAGGTATAGTGGCCAGTGATAACAGCATGTAAGTAATACCCACTGTCATAAATAAGTACCAAACAAAAAATTGTAATACTGTAGTATAGTGTACTGTACTCTGGGCCTGGTCAGCACCTGCTTTAAAGTGCGTACGAAACGAGAACAAAAGTCTTAAATAGGATTATTATGTGAATTAGAATCATATTTTGAGACGATTTGACTATATACTACAATTTAGCAAAGCGCAGATGACGAGAAATTAGTCTTTTAATTTGCCGGTTAGCAGCGCCTACCATTAGCGTCCCCAACAGGTGGATGATGTCAGCCGAGTCACGATTTCATCTGAATTAGTATGCAGCCCATTGAGTGGGAATTATGAAGAACGATGAAAACACGACGAAGAGAGCCGCAAAATGTCATTGTTTCAGTCTCTCTACTCCAATATTTTTACAGGATATTCTTTTTATCCAAGTATTTTCCCCAATAGCTAAATAAATGGCTTGAGAAGGACCAGTCAGCCCGTTGAGGGGGAATTATTCAGAACGAGGAAAACGTGACGAAGAGAACCGCAAAATGACATTGTTTCAGTCTCTCTACTCCAATTTTTTTACAGGATGTTCTTTTTATCCAAGTATTTTTCCGCAATAGCTAAATAAATGGCATGGTCATGACAAATAACAGTCCTGTGCTAAATTGAATACGAAATAATGAAAATGCATTTATTCAAGACGACATGGCAAAATTACTCCATAATGGTCAAAACTGTTGACTTCACCTTTACTGCCGCACCTCCCGAACGATATTTTATGCCACCTAAATCGGGTTTATGTCATTTCCCATCCCCGGCTTCGGAGAATCTAAACAAACCAAGAGGCGTGACAGCTAGCCTACACGCTAACCTGAACCGAGTGATGTTTCAAAGTCTTCGAAGCGGAAAATCACACATAACTAGCCCGGATTATTTCACATGACGACTGGGTTGTAGATTGTCTTTGCCGATCGGCAAACCGCCCGGCGGAGAGCAATTTACTGCTCGTTCCCCTGCTAATAGGGACATAGGCGGATCTACTATTCAGGCGAAGTAGACGATCGCCTTAGGCCCCCAACCAATAGGGGGCCCCCAACCAGCTGTCCTTGCCCCAACGAGCAATGGCTTGGGCCACCGGAGCCAGCAACACCCCCAACTATTCGTCATGTATAATTATGTCAGCATACCAAACAAAAAACAAAAAAGAAAGCCATTAGAACGCTGCATTTTTATTATCTCTCCCCCCCACACACGCACTATAATGGACTGTTCCACGATGACGACGGACTGAGTATCAGTCGCTTAGCTTCATTTAGCGCAGTTTAGCATCGCTTAGCACCGCTTAGCTGTTCGTTAGCTTCAATTAGCTCTCCCGCGGTTTTCACGCCACTAAGCTCGCTATTTTTACAGCTCACTTGCTACTTTGCACGTCAGCTATCGTTTATTTCGAACACATGAGTGAACGTGCTCTCCATGAGAGCCAAAGTGCAGTGAGGGAGAAGTTGAGAACAGGCCTCTAATGTAGTGTTGTATCGGTCGCGAACGATTCGTTCTTTTTGAACGAATTGTTTGGGTGAACGAGACCGAACTAATCACCATCTGCACTGATTCGTTCTATGAAGTTGGTGGCGCTTGTTCGCTGCGTGGGAGGGCGTTGAGCAAGCGGCAGCGTCTTCTGACATCGCACACGACCAATCAGACGCCAGCCTCATCGCGGGCAGGGGAGGGAGCGGAAACAGAATCATGGCGTATGTCACTCATTTTCACGTGTGGCCAATAAGCAGCCAGCGTGCAGGCAGGGGGGAAAGACTGAGTTTTGTCACTTCCCGTTCAGTGATTCGGTCCTCCGGTTCCTGACCTAGCTTGCTGCTAACTTGACTTTCCAGTAATGACTATGCGGTGAACGAGTCATAAAATGAAAGGAAACGACTTTGTCACATATTTGTTAACGTGGAGCCTATCAAATGCTGCTCAAAAAGACAAAAACACCACACAAATCTAGCGAGCATGGTTTAGTGTTCTACTTTTCTCAACAGACTCGGGACTGTGCCTATGACGATATACTATCAAATTTACAGTAATTTAAAACACGCGTAGCTATGAGGCAAGCAAAACCTGAGCTGCGGTCGCGTGACGGCAGTGAAGCGGGCAGAGAACTGTCACTATATGGAGGCTTCATGGCAGCGATATGTACCTCATATGTGCACAGAAAAAAAATAATATTTAGTATGATCACCATAATACTGATTTGCAATGAAACTGTATATACATGTCAATTTTTTCCGAGTGTTTTTTTTTTTTCGTGTCAGAGGGTGTCGGTTGGTTTGACAAATTATGTCAATCCGTCCATCATGTGCTACTCAAGCGCCCCAAAAACAAAGCGCGCGGACACGGGAGATGTCGCAATATGTCTACATTTTTCTTAACAGACTAATGAGAGTAGAAAGGCGAAATCATAAAGCAAACAATTATTTCTCGTCAGCATTTGACGATCTGAGATGCGGGGACGACAGGGGAGCTGACCGGATTATTTTATTTATTAATACCAGTGCAAAAATTCAAAACGATCATCTTAATAATAAAAAACAAAAATACAACAGAGCGAGAGGTTAATATGATGTGTTGGCCGTTCCACAATTAGAAATTAAACTTTCGATTTATTTTTATTTTCGTGACAGCAGGCATGCCGCGTTGGCTGTTAGCAGCAGCATTGTATATGTGAGCAAGATCATGCTAAAGAAAGTCCGTGCGCCCCCGACCCCAAACCCCGACTTCCCCCTCAAAAGGAAAATGTTTAACCGTGTCCTAATTCGAAATGCAAGCACGAGCCATGACTTTGAGCCCATAGAACTAGGACAGACGACGCGGAAGTTCTCCCTCGCTTTTGCAGCAGCGGGAGGGAGACGAGGCTGTCTCTGAGAGCAGAATGATATCGCCTGTCACTCATTTCTGAAACTACGACGAGTGGTCAATGTGCAAGAGAGGGAGGGACCAAGCAATGTCACTTCCCGTTCAGTTATACTGCGAAGCGGTCTTTGGTGATTCGTTCGGCAACGTCACTTCCCGTTCACTAACCGAACGATTCATTTGGGTGGGGAGGGAGATGAGGGGGGCGAACGATTCGTTGAACGATTCGTTTGAACGAATCGTTTTACTGAACGAACCGGAATGGATTCGTTTACTCAAGTGAACGACAGATCCCGTCACTACTCTAATGCCTCTTTTAACTTTCTTCTTCTTCTTCACACCGAACATAACATACACGACAGCACACCCTGTGGCGAAACAATGTAGTACAGTTCCAATAAGTCATACAATAACACTCAACAGCTGGTTAAAAGTAAAAGCACATCATGTTCGTCATATAAATAATGATTTCTGGAGTTAATCCCACATACTTTAGAATTAATATGATATGTTGAGTAAATACTACATAATACAGATTCTACACTAAGAATAGCTTTCAAATGATACTCTTCATGACAGATATGATTGGCAATGAATAATTATTATACTACTATGATATATAGTAGTATACTATAATAATATTGCTAGAATTTTTTAAAGAATTGTTTTGAATAATGTTGGAAAGGCAAAGTCAGTGTTCTGAATCTGTTTACTTTCCACTCTTTTGCAATAGTAAATGTCCCGATAAGCTTCTGCTTTTCCGTCTCCCTTGTCATGTCTATCTTCATCTTGTTTGGATAAACAAACTGATGATGATGATGATGATGACAATGACAATAAATTCAAATAAAATTCAAATTCAAATACTATCAGCATTTAACCTCATTGTTTATTTGTGATTGATTATTGTTATTTACATGATTATTTGTACTTTAATAAATAATTTAAATGTTCCAAAATAGTTTTGTGGATTAATAAGCGTCAACAAAAATGTAATTGCCAAATTAGTAAAAAAAAGAAAATTATTTGATTAGTCGATTAATTGTAAAACTAGTCGGCTAACTAATCAGGAGAAAATTTGTTGTTTAGGACGGCCCTAGTGTACCAGATTATATTTCCTCCACACCATTCTTACCTTTTTAACCCCTGACCCATGAAGAGCGCCCCTGGATATGTTCGCCTTAGGCCCCAAAATTGCCAAGTCCGCCACTGAATACGGTCAGGAGAGCTCGCCGAGGAAGCAGCTGGACAATGACCGCTGAAAATGTACATGCTAATCCATGATCAAACGAAAGTAGTCCTTTATTTAAAGAAAGTTTGTAGTGTTTACTTTGTAATTGCTGTATTTGCGCCTATTTTTAACTAAAAGTTGCAATTTCTGATCGGTCGGAAAATTTGACAGAACACCGGGCACATGAGCACAATATGCCGAATATAGTGCTCTCCCGGCGGGTGGATGTGCGACAAGCCGCCGGTGTTGTGCTGAAAAATAGCCGCCCCCGCATGCATGTCAGCCACATAATGCAAGCCCCCTACATATTAAAATGATCCGAGTATTTGACATAATACAAAACACGATGTTTACTCACTTCCTCGTAAGTACCATGGTCCCACAGTAGTAGGGCTTGTTTTGGCCAATATCCACCAGTGAATGGTGGAAACCTTTTGAAACCCCAAAAAGGCGCACACACCTCTCCCTCATAGAGCAAGATTTTTCTGCAGCCATTTGGCTGGCCTGATGCGAAAAATACACGTATCAATCCGCAAAATCAGCTGAATCAGTCCTTCTTATACAACAGTATGGCTTTATAGTGAAGAGGACTCCTTCCTCCGTACACGTCACAGCGCCCTCTTTCTCAACTCGAGACTGTTGCCGGAAGTAACTCATTTTCATGGCTTAAGATTAAAAAAACTATATAAATATAGCGATCGGTTCCACACACATCCAAGCGGTCCATTTCATTCATGAACATAAAATACTGCATGTATTATGAAATAAACATGCTTTTTCGTGTCACAGGCACTTTAAAGTCAGGCTTCTTGCTAACAAATCATACCTCTGAAAGAGAATAGATAAAAGTACCTCTTCTACCCAAAAACATTATGATGTCGCCAATTGCTAATCATGATCTCTTCCTCGTCTAGTCACGACAAATTTTGGAAAGCATCAGGTCTACCATGCTTTTGACAGTGGCCGGTGGAGGGTGTAATTCGTGAGGAAGGCCGTGTGCCACGCACATCTGCCAGGCGTCCACCAGGATAACGTCAAGATCCTTGAACATGGCACGCAGCACGAAGTCCAGTTGTATAGAAAACCAATCGCTGTTGTACAGGCTGTAATCCCCTTCCAGGGCCTGAGGGTTGGCCGTACGGACCACCACTGTTGTCCCCGGTGCACGGCCCAGGAGTCGCAGCACTGCCTTGCGGATATGCCGGAGGCGGCGTATGTACACATCCACAGGGAAGGTACTGAAGTGAGACCAGATGCTTATTGCCACTATTGTGTGGGGACCGCCACCCAGGCCATCCAGCTCATTGGCGATGTAGCGCAATTCGCTAGCCAGGACAGTATTGAAGCGGATGGGTGGGCCGTGGCAGCGGTACGTCAGGAGAATGTCGTGGGTGCTGTCCACTGCTATTCGAGGCCCCACATTTTGTTGAGTCATCAGGTTGAATTCCTTCATCTCTGCAAGGCAGCATACAAAATACACTTAAAAGAAAACAAGTACTGTGGAGCTACTGGGGGTACACACATAAGCGGATTTTAGGGGGCCCCTGGTGGCCGAAAAGTGTCATTGCATGTAGTTGACTTGCCTATATGTATATGTATGTATGTCTGTATGTATATGTATATGTATATGTATATATATATATATATATATATATTTTTAACGTGATTAATTAAAAAATCCCCGGCGCTGCCCCCAAGCGGCCAGTGGCATTCTCTTCACTCTTAATGTCCATAAACGGCCTCATTGTAATCTGTTTGAGGCAATATGAGAGGGTCATTCAGTGCATGCGTTATTTGACGCGTTAATTGCGTCAAATATTTTAATGTGATTAATTAAAAAAATTAAATACCGCCCGTTAACGCGATAATTTTGACAGCCCTGATATACATATATATATATATATATATATACACATATATATATATATATATATATATATATATATATATATATATATATATACACATATATACAGTGCCTTGCAAAAGTATTCGGCCCCCTTGAATCTTGCAACCTTTCGCCACATTTCAGGCTTCAAATATAAAGATATGAAATTTAATTTTTTTGTCAAGAATCAACAACAAGTGGGACACAATCATGAAGTGGAACAACATTTATTGGATAATTTAAACTTTTTTAACAAATAAAAAACTGAAAAGTGGGGCGTGCAATATTATTCGGCCCCTTTACTTTCAGTGCAGCAAACTCACTCCAGAAGTTCAGTGAGGATCTCTGAATGATCCAATGTTGTCCTAAATGACCGATGATGATAAATAGAATCCACTTGTGTGTAATCAAGTCTCCGTATAAATACACCTGCTCTGTGATAGTCTCAGGGTCCTGTTTAAAGTGCAGAGAGCATTATGAAAACCAAGGAACACACCAGGCAGGTCCGAGATACTGTTGTGGAGAAGTTTAAAGCCAGATTTGGATACAAAAAGATTTCCCAAGCTTTAAACATCTCAAGGAGCACTGTGCAAGCCATCATATTGAAATGGAAGGAGCATCAGACCACTGCAAATCTACCAATACCCGGCCGTCCTTCCAAACTTTCTTCTCAAACAAGGAGAAAACTGATCAGAGATGCAGCCAAGAGGCCCACGATCACTCTGGATGAACTGCAGAGATCTACAGCTGAGATGGGAGAGTCTGTCCATAGGACAACAATCAGTCGTACACTGCACAAATCTGGCCTTTATGGAAGAGTGGTAAGAAGAAAGCCATTTCTCAAAGATATCCATAAAAAGTCTCGTTTAAAGTTTGCCACAAGCCACCTGGGAGACGCACCAAACAAACGAACTTTTTGGCCACAATGCAAAACGATATGTTTGGCGTAAAAGCAACACAGCTCATCACCCTGAACACACCATCCCCACTGTCAAACATGGTGGTGGCAGCATCATGGTTTGGGCCTGCTTTTCTTCAGCAGGGACAGGGAAGATGGTTAAAATTGACGGGAAGATGGATGCAGCCAAACACAGGAACATTCTGGAAGAAAACCTGTTGGTATCGGCACAAGACCTGAGACTGGGACGGAGATTTATCTTCCAACAGGACAATGATCCAAAACATAAAGCCAAATCTACAATGGAATGGTTAAAAAATAAACGTATCCAGGTGTTAGAATGGCCAAGTCAAAGTCCAGACCTGAATCCAATCGAGAATCTGTGGAAAGAGCTGAAGACTGCTGTTCACTAACACTCTCCATCCAACCTCACTGAGCTCGAGCTGTTTTGCAAGGAAGAATGGGCAAGAATGTCAGTCTCTCAATGTGCAAAACTGATAGAAACATACCCCAAGCGACTTGCAGCTGTAATTGGAGCAAAAGGTGGCGCTCCAAAGTATTAACGCAAGGGGGCCGAATAATATTGCACGCCCCACTTTTCAGTTTTTTATTTGTTAAAAAAGTTTAAATTATCCAATAAATTTTGTTCCACTTCACGATTGTGTCCCACTTGTTGTTGATTCTTGACAAAAAATTAAAATTTTATATCTTTATGTTTGAAGCCTGAAATGTGGCGAAAGGTTGCAAGGTTAAAGGGGGCCGAATACTTTTGCAAGGCACTGTATATATACACACACACACACACACACACACATATATATATATATATATATATATATATATATATATATATATATATATATATATATATATATATTTTAGGGCTGTCAAAATTATCGCGTTAACGGGCGGTAATTAATTTCTTAAATTAATCACGTTAAAATATTTGACGCAATTAACGCATACACTGAATGACCCGCTCGCACTTTGCCTCAAACAGATTACAATGAGGCCGTTTATGGACATTAAGAGTGAAGAGAATGCCATCGGCCGCTTGGGGGCAGCGCCGTTCCATACTCATGTTATTTGTTCTAAACGTGGGAGAATTAGTAGTTGTGAGACGTTTATGCTGTATTCACAATGCAATGCAAATTGCTATTTGTGCTCCACACATATTTCGGTAAGTATTCTTTGTTTTAGTGGCAATTATATGTCTCTTGTTGTATTTTGGGTAAGAAATGTACAGATTTATGTTATACAGTAAAGGCGAGTGGACACAGGCGTTCTTTGGACCGCGTCGTTTATTGGCATAAGCTTCGGCAACTCCTTCACAACAAACATAAGTATCGTTTAGTGAAAGCACAACGAAAATAATATTCCTATCTCTCCCCAAAAAAATAATGTTTACAAAAAAAAAAAGCATTTCAGTCTACAGGGGTCGCGTTAACCGAATATTTTCTGTCGTTGACCGGTTTTTTAAAACGGTGACGGAAAAAACTGAAGTCCGTCCGTCGTTTTGACAGGTTGCAATTCACGCCCCAGACCACAGGGTGGCGAGTGAGCATATTAATTACCTATTGTCTCTCTTAATGCATGACGTCGTTGGCTATTCTGTCAGAATATTGTAGCGTCACCGGGGTCTGGCGGCGGCACCGTGATTGACACATCAACGCGAGGTTCTTATTGGTGCACCCGGTGTGCCAGCGCGTCATCCAATTGGTGGACTAGATTGCCGCCTGTGTATAGACCCCAATCACATGACGTCACAACTCCGCCCCCCTGACTGGAGCCGCCATATTGTGTGTCAGCTCTTCGTGTTTACACATTACCGCAACGTACATGCCTCCTATTACGGCGTGTTTTTCTGCTCGTTAACATTAATAATCAAAATGGTGGAGGCGTGTGTGGCGGTTGGTTGCAGTAACAGAGAAGATAGACGGAGAGACTTGAAGTTCTACTGTATTCTGAGAGACCCGAAGAGGAGAGCGAGATGGACTGCTGTAATTCGACAAGAAATCTGGTCACCAAACGATCACCACAGACTATGTTGTAGTCATTTTATATCTGGTAAGATGCATTAAATATATATTTAGAAGATTTTGGGCTGACAACCACAATTAAGCTCATTGTGTGACGTTGGTGATTGGGGTCTATATAGTTGCCTCTTTTTCTTTGGGGGCGGAGTTGTTGTTTTGTTGGTGTTGTTGGCGGTAAGCAGAGTAAAAAGAGGGAGAAAAATACCACGACTTCCGTGTCTAATTTTTCGCCGCCAAGCAAGCATTACAATATTAATTAAAAATGAATGAAAACTAAATACTATTGAATATGTCATCATTATCATTTTAAAAATTTCGGTGATGGGTAAAAATAGATTATGACCGGATTTTTATGACCCTGTCAGTCAAAATGACAGACAACGAAAATGTCTCGCGCAACCTCTGCGTCCCAGGTCCTGTTTTATGCGCACCCCTTGTCGGATTTCATGCCTGCCTCCTTCACGAGCTTCATCACCTCACGCCCACTCGACGACCCCGATCATCGAGTTCCACTGCTTTTGTGTTGGACACAATAAAGCATTTTGGTTCACTGCCACACCGTGCCTGTGTCTGCATAAAGATCCCCTCCATTCCGGGAATCCTAACAGTTCATCGCTGTCAACACGACAGTAACAATAGGAACTATTGCTATTTGGGTTTGAGTTTCCCGAGGACAGATATAGTTGACAGACACACACAAGAAGTCTGTGTTGTTACGTTTGTTATGGTCCGAGTTGCGGAGCTGCAATAAACATCGATTCAAATGAGTTCAAGAAACTAAATTCTGTGCTTTATGAAGAGTGAAAAAAGCAGAATTTAGCACAGATGAAATCATTCGGCCGATTAGAGTGAAATATTACCGAAACAAAATGGTGACGTCACGTACCGTAATGGTCGGCAACGGGTCGCCGCATACGTTTCTTCAACACAACGTGGCCATGTCAATAAAAAAAGATCGCTTTATACATTATATATATATATATATATATATATATATATATATATATTAGGGCTGTCAAAATTATCGCGTTAACGCGCGGTAATTAATTTTTTAAATTAATCACGTTAAAATATTTGACGCAATTAACGCACGTCCCGCTCAGACAGTATTCTGCCTTTTGTTTTACAGCAAGGCTTTTTGTGCTGCAGCACAACAGCGAACTCTTGTGGTCGCTTTGCGACATGGTTTATTTTTTTCTTGCCAGTTCATATGGCTGCACGACGTCTCGGGCTGACGCCTAAGTTGTAATGTTGTGCTTATATGATCCTTGGACAAGATTTGTCCGTAAGTATGGTTGTTGTAAAGAATGTACATATTATGTTAGTAAACGAAATGTTATATTTTTTGTATGAGACGCTTTTTGTTTATGTTTAGTGAATCTGTATAGCGTGCTAAGCTAACGTTGTTGCTAATGCAATGCTTGTGAACTTTTTTTTGTAGTAGTTTTATGACGGTCTAAAGAGGACAATGGTTTGAGGCTATTTTATTAATAAATCAGATGAAAAAGGAAGAAGTCTGATTATTAAGGCGTCGTTCACTAGCTGTCTAGCTTTGGAAAAAGTAGACGCTTCGGAGTGAGGACAGCATAGACAGATTTAAATGACAGTAGAGTGAAATGCCCACTACAGTCCTTATGTACCGTATATTGAATGTACAGTGGGGAGCAAGTATTTGATACACTGCCAATGGATTTTCCCATTGGCAGTGTATCAAATACTTGTTCTCCCCACTGTATATATCCATCTTGTGTCTTATCTTTCCATTCCAACAATTTATTTTACAGAATATATATAATTTACAGAAAAATATGGCATATTCTATAGATGGTTGAATTGCGATTAATTGCGATTTATTACGATTAATTAATTTTTAAGCTGTAATTAACTCGATTAAAAATTTTAATCGTTTGACAGCCCTAATGTATATATAATATTTCTGTCTCCATCCACGTACCCGTTTATAATGCGCACCATGATTTGACAAGTTGATTTTGGGGAAAAAAAGTGCACGTTATATTCGGGAAATTACGTTATTTAGTGTTTTCCGCGCTCTCTTCGCGTTGCCGCATCAAAAACACCAATAAAAGAGAGTCGCGCTGACTACCGATGCAGCACTTCCTGGTGACGCTACAATAGTATTGGGAAGAAAGTCTTTTCCTTTAGTCATTTCAAAATATATTATTTGGAGATACACGAGCACTGTACATCCCGCATGCAAATGACCTGTATACATTTTGTTTTGTGTTACAATAAAATATGGTTAAAATTAGATGCAAAATACTTATATTAACATTATTTACTTTGAAAGACCGGATATTGCTACCCAGGGGTCGCGTTAACCGAATATTTCCCGTCGTTGACCGATTTTTTAAAACGGTGATGGAAAAAACTGAAGTCCATCTGTCATTTTGACAGGTTGCAATTCAAACCCCAGACCACAGGGTGGCGACTGAGCATATTAATTAGCTATTGTCTCTCTTGATGCATGACATCGTTTGCCTTACTCTGAAAAATGTCAAGGCAACTGAGTGTCCGAAGTTTCTTCAAAAAGCCCCAAAACGACGATGGTGTTGATAAAAGAGGTGAAAAAACAGGGACTGCACAAGCGGGCACGCAGTTCAAGTCCATGCGCACCAGGAGGAAGGTGTAAGACTCCGTTCAGGCCACAGCAGGTGAACTGTTAATTTCATTGTTCCTTAATGTAGCTTACCTACTGGGGCCACAGTCAGATGTTTTTGTCACTGCGGAGAAAAAGTTACATATTCATCTGCTTGATGTGTGATGGCACGGGGTGGATTCTCTGTTAAGCTTGTTCGGACAGAATATTAATTTAAAATGAATGAAAACTAAATACTATTTAATATGTTGAAGCGGTATGCAATGTTAAGAGTCTTCTTGTTAGCTCGAATTGCTGTGTCCACCCCCCTGACGGGAACGCTTATTTATAATGCTTTATTGAGCGTTTATTTGATTTATTTGTTTATTAATTTTATTATTGAGCGCTCACACGTCACTCGTACAGCTTTTTCTTACCAATCGATGGACATGGAAACGATTTTTTTGTACCGTGAATAGGCCTGTATGTATTTTTTTTAACTCTGCTTGAACTAATAAATGTCATACCTGTGTGATTGTCATTGAGATATGGTCGTGAAAACCTGTAGACTAATATATTTCTGTTCAAAGATGGTTATGTGGCCCAGTCCACGATTTGTTACTAAAATAAAGTACTAGTATTTTGTCTAATTTATTTATATAAAACTGATTTTACAGTCGTAAATTCATTACTGTAATGCGTCCATGAAAACATTTGATGTTTTCACCTCAATAAAGCGTTACAAATAAGCGTTCCCGTCAGGGGGGACATTTCACGCGGGGCGGCTATTTTTCGGCACAACACCGGAACGCGCGCGGCTCTTAAGTGTCTCTGTCACGTGACTGTCGTAGCCGGTGTAGGCGCTTGAATCTACACCGGTAACGCGCTCGGCCAAATGGACACACAAGTACGGAAGGTGAATTATGCCAAACAAAGGGTCACCACAATGTCATTATCATCATTTTAAAAATTTAAGTGACGGGTAAAAATAGATTATGACCGGATTTTTATGACCCTGTCAGTCCAAATGACAGACAACGAAAACACCTCATATTGACTACATTACAAACGTATTTGTTGCGTCGTTCGGAACGGAGCTGAGCGTAGCGCGGCGGACTCTGTGTGTTTCGGCCTTTAGTATGTGTATAGATCATACATTCTTTTTCCACTGTTGAAATGAAGCACTCACCTGAAATTAAAGGTAGAAGATATTCGAACCACTGGCGAACGGTGGAGTCGCCGTACAAGTAGACCAACTTGTTGGTCAAGCACTTGGTAATGGAAACCTTGTCAAACTGACGCATATTGATTCCACCCAATAGCGGCTGCCACGACTCCTGGTAGTAGTACCCAGATGTCAGCTGCTTCACATGATCCATTTTATTACTGCTGATTACTACATCGGCGAAACACAATATGATTTGAATGAATGATCAACATCCAAAAAAGGAAGTGCTGGTCTGGACATCTGTAGTACCTTTCTTTGAAGGCAGCACATCAATGGTGTCTATTGAAGACGAGTGGATGGGAACTTTCACATTTATGCCACTGAGGTCAAAAAATGGAATAAAGTAATGGTTACAATAGAAATACAGTGATCCCTGAATGCTGAGGAAAAAAAAATATACTGTATGTATACCATTGTTTAAAAACACAATAGTGTAAGCAGTTACTTAAAATATGACTCATTACTTGAGTATTCTTTTCATCAAATACTTTTTTACTCGTACTTAAAGTAGCATTATACACTTATGATTATTTTTTTCATTGTAACTAAATTTGACTACAGTACTTTTCAGACTATAAGCTGCTACAAAATAAGGGATAAGGGATAAGGCTTATCCATTTTGTAGAAACAATTGCTAATAACCTGACTTTTAATTATCCAATTGGTTTCAGAAATGGCTCATATGAAAGCTAAGTGCCTCCCAAATGATGTTGAATGTACAAAAATATATTTGTTTCACAGAAAAAAAGATTTATCATTTAGTGAAGACATAAAGGTCAAATTTTGGCAAGACAAAAGTTTTGTCGCTTACAGAAAGTAGTGTGAAAATTGAACAAAAAAATGTACTTAAAATACAAAAATATATTACATAACATAAGCTAATTAAGTAGTGGTGCTGTGAGATCCAAATGTAATATTTTATATGACTTCCATGGGCTTCAGCAAGGATTCATACAATTTATTGATGAAGTCATCAGGAACATCAAAGAAAGCAGTCTTGCATGCCTCCCAGAGTTCGTCAACATTCTTGGGTTTCGTCTTCCATGCTTCCTCTTTCATCTTATCCCAGACATGCTCAATGATGTTCATGTCTTGTGACTGGGCTGACCAGTCCTAGAGGATCTTGATCTTTTTCCACTGCACTTAATAACTTAAGTTATTAAGTTAGTTAATAACTTATTAAGTGTAGGGCTGCAGCTATCGAATATTTTAGTAGTCGATTAATCGATGGACTAGTTAGTTCGAATAATCGAGTAATCGGATCAGGAACATGAAAAATTAAAATACCTTAGCTGAGCCTCAAACGGTATAAGATTATTTTAAAAAATGAGGCTCTATGTAAAACAAAAGAACAATTGGTTAACTTACATAGAAAAAGTCTGCTAGCTTAAATGCTACAAAATGCTAAAGTTTTTTTTTTTTTTTTTTTACAATGCTCTAAACAAATGGTTCAGAAACACATTCCCACAAAAAAAAACGGCTAAATATAACTATAAACTAAATTATGAATGCATTAAAAAACATGAGCTTAAACAAAAACTTAACTTACGTTGGTCTTAACAGGGAGCAGTTGGATTCAGCCATGTGAAAAGAGACAGACCAGAGGGCAGTGTATCCACCCTAATCAATAAAACTAAATGCAAACACTTTCAAAATAAACCATTACAACGCCACTTTAAATAAACGAATACTCGAGGCAACAAAATTTAATTTGAATATTTTTTTCTAATCGAGTACTCGAGTTAATCGATTAATCGTTGCAGCACTAATTAAGTGCAATTTTATTTTTTTTCTTGAAAAACACATTTTATTTATTCTTTGTTTCTGTGCGGTATTAATAAAGTCTTTTACTTAAGAGGCATGGGCTATTGTTTTTAGTTGTGATTTCTTAAAAAGTATTTTTGAATTTAAGAGTAAACATTTATCGCGTGTAAATGGGTGTACTTGATCTATTAATACATACTGTATTCTCACTGTTATTGTAAATTTGTTTTTAAAAAAAATGGGGGGGGGGGGTGCAATAATATTGCATATCGCAATAATTCATGATATAAATTATCGCACACTAAAATTTGTTATTGCGACAGGCCTACTCAGGGTTACTTTCAGGTTAGGCTTTAGGGTTAGGTAAACCCCATACTCGAGCAATCCCGGGCCATACTAAATACAGAAAGAGGTTTAAAGAATCACATTCTCTAACAACAAATGTCCTGCATTTATCCACCAAAGACTGCTTTACAGAACTGTTTACACAACACAAATGAACTCACTGGTATTCAAGTTGGTCATTTAATCAAGCATGCCGGGTGACTTTTTGTTGAGCACTCTCAGGGAACACACCCACTAATGCAATTTGGTCCGGTTACCTTAATTCAATATTTGTGAAGTATTAAAACATGGATGACTGACTCTCCACAGAAAAATAATTGTGAGTGCAAACCTCTGAAAGAGCAAATCTTCCTCTTTGGTGATGAGGTTTTTGAGGTAGCCTCCCTTAAAATGGTTGATTCTGGTGTCGCAGCTGAGATTTTCGGGCTTATAGCAGTACCATGGCTCACCAGAATGTGGGTCTGTGTAGTTGCAGAGTGCCCCTTGGCCTTGTGGAAGGCACATCCCGCACACTGTTGTCTGAGATTTGCCGCCTTGGCGAAAGATGCTGGCAAAGTACACCCGGTCTGGCCGTTTTTCCCTCAACCGATGAAGCACGTTGATGGCCTCGCTCGAGTGCACCATAATGACCTCGACCTGTGACGAGCCCTCCCAAAGCAACGGGAATCGAACTGTATAGAGTCCGTCCTTGTGGTCGAGTACCTGCCCGACCACAGCCGCCCCGTGCTCTTGTGAATATAACCGAGCCAACAGGAAATCTCCACCATAGCGTTTAGCTTGGCCCTTGAAGTCATGCAGGTGGACCAGCACTTCCAGCTGGTCACCCACGTACCAACGCTGATCCTTTTTTGATATGATCTTAAACAGACTATGGGCTGGGTCACTTGTCTGGGACAAGCTTGGTAGTGTATAGCCAGAGGGAAGCAAGTGCCACTCAATGGAGTCCAACAGCACCTGCTCCTCCAGCTCTTCTTCAGGTGATGGTGGCTGGCCAAAATGTGGACAGAAGGTGCGTTTGTGGTGAAATATCGAGTGGTTTCCAGGGAGGCTTGACGATTGATTCTGGTTCCGGTTCAGGAACTCTGGAAGTGTTGACATTGAGTATGTCCTCCAGCTCTGTAGAGAAGACATGATATGAATATTTGAGGACATTTTTACTAGAGATAGACTGATCGTTGGCTGGGCTGATTAATGGCGCCGATATTTGGAAATTTGACATATATCGGTATCGGCCGTTTTTTTAATCCGACTGTTCGATGTGAAAAAAATCTATTTAAACTGGGTTATTTTGGCTCAGACGCAGCCACGCCTCTCTGTCCTGCCTGTGGTTTCCTGCACTAGTATTCACCCAATCCTCTGATTTGTTAAATGGCAAGGGAGTAGGTTTGCCCAGGGACGGTAGGGACATAACACTACCAACTTTTCAGGATGCTTAAATTGTCCCCACCAACTTTTAAGCAACCCTATTTGCATTATATAATGACTTCATTTATATACTGTAGGTCATTTAGATTGCCTTCCCATATGTTCTAAGGATAGAATTGACCCTACTATTATTAAGTGAAGTCACATTCACTGAATGTGCAAGTCAATTTATTTTCCTCACACGCACGTTTGATTAGCTGATGACTTGAGCCCCCCCCTCCATTCTCTCGGATGGAAGTGCACGTCTCGCCTCACGGCTGGGATCCCACCCGCGTGCCACGCTGCGACGGTATAGCGTTGTACAGCCGCGGTACTCTGGTGGTAGAAACTCGATGTCAAACCACTGACCCAGTAAGGCGGCCGGTCGCTGCGGTATTTTCGGCTGGGGCTCGGGCCGGCCCGACGAGTGGTGGCCATGATTCTTGCTTCATCAAGCTTTTAAGGCTTACGCCATTGGCGTAGCCACTTGTCACTCAAAAATGTCCGACCAATAGCGCGAAGTAAACATTTGTGTCAAAATGATTCAGTCAAAAAAAAAAAAAAAAAAAAAAGGGGCCTTCAAAACTTTTTCCTCTTCAATCAAAAAGAAAGGTAGTTCAAAACTTTTTGCACTTAAAAAAGTGACACTTCAATTAAAAAGGAAAAAACAAAACATATACAGTGGTACCTCTACACACGATCGCTTCGACACACGAACTTTTCGACATCCAACGTAAAATTTGACTCGCCATTTGTTTCTACATCCGACGACATGCTCGAAATACGACGACAATGGCAGCATCGCAGACGAATGCACGGCGGATTTTCTTGTGCGACAAATCAACACTGGTTTCAGAAAAGGTTGGTACAGGTGGTGAAACAAGGAAAAAGTTGACGCTTACTTCTAAATGAAGATGCAAATGACAGAAAAATATGAGCGTAGGGTGGGCATCCGTGAAATGGCTCAACAATACATCTCCACAGTCCTCCACCGACCATCGTTCGCCAGTCTTTATAAGTTAAGCTGACAATTCTTATTGTGGTAACATCTCCAGAGAAATCGCCAACTTCGCCACGTTTTTATCATTTATTTCACAACTTTTTCAAAACAAAAACACCTTCTGTCTGCCGCAATTGACGGTGTTCTCAAGAAAACATTCAAAGTGAAAGTGAAACTCAAGCTCACCGGTCTGTCTCTGGCACGTCAGCCCCGCGGTGCGTTCAGGGTCAGCAAAAAACGTCCGCCACATTAGAACCCGATTCGTTACATTAATACAGGAATTATTATTATTATTATTCCGATTTTGATTTATAATTTATTTGTTTTGCTATGTGTAATTGCCATTTGTAATAGTACCAGCAGTATTTTTTAAGGATTTAGTGAAGGTTTTTGGGCTGTGGAACGAATTAATGGAATTATAATGTATTCCTATGGGAAAATCCTGCTCGACATACGACCATTTCGACTTACAAACAAGGTCCTGGAACGGATTAACTTCATATGTAGAGGTACCACTGTATATGTATGTATATATATATATATATATATATATATATATATATAATATGTCGGAAAACAATCGGGTGACTGAAGTTCTGCTCTGAGACCCCCAATTTGGCCAACTTTCAGAATTGTCCGATATGCATGTGTGATACATCATTGGAAAGCTTAAAATCTCAATTTTTGGGGGGAAAACACAGACAAGACTGAAAAAGCAGTTTATGCTCTTGCACTCCTCTTTAAAAGAAACTGCTGTATTTGAAGCCAAAACAACTGTTGTGTTTGACAGACCAACATGTCTATATGCTGCCATAGCAGATTCATGGCGCATTAAGCCCCCGAACTATTTTTAATTTGTCCGTTTTACCCTGAAAACCCCCGTTTACAGATGTTGCGCAACCTCTTTTGTTTCAACCCAGCCATAAAGCAAAGGTAATTAATTATATTTATTATTCAAAATGTCTGTCGTTTTTAGCTTAGAATCACTAATTGATGCCTCATATTTCGTTTAAAAAAAAAAAAAAAACACTTAAAAAAATTAATCACTCACATATTTTAAACTTTTAAACAATTTATGTCATAATGAAAAAAGCGTCTGTAAAAAAATCATGGATATCTACCTCATAACTATCGCTTAATTGTATTTTTTTTTTTGTTACTGTCGAATTTTCTCCGATATGTTAGATGATAAATAATCGACCAAAACAAAAAAAAATTGGAAAAAAAAAAAGAAAAACGTTTAAAAGGGTAAATATATAAAAAAGAAACTCTCAACCACTCCTTGATGTCTGCGATTTCTGCATCGCGACCCTTGTTAAATTACCATGTTACACCCATGAAATCCTCAAAAAATCCAGCTGTGGCCATTCACTGACACTCAGTGATACATGCTACCTGGAGTTGTTGGGTCAAAACAAGGTAAGCACTCAATAATATCTCGTTAAAGTCATGGCGTCTGTAATTCTGCTCTCACCTCCAGATGGGGTTTTGCTGTTTAAAAAAACTTTTTTTTTTTTATTAAATGCCTCCTGTTCAAAATGTTTATTCCCCCAGAAAATTGAGATTTTAAGCTTTCCAATGAGGTATCACACATGCATATAGGACAGTTTTGAAAGTTGGCTAAATTGGGGGTCTCAGAGCGGAACTTCAAGTCACCTGAGTGTTTTCAGCCATGTATATATATATATATTTTTATATATGTGTATATATATATATATATATATATATATATATATATATATGTGTATACAGTATATATGTGTGTTAGGCGTGTCAAACGATTAAAAATTTTAATTGCGTTAATTACAGCTTAAAAATTAATTAATCGTAATTAATCGCAATTCAAACCATCTCTAAAATATGCCATATTTTTCTGTAAATTATTGTTGGAATGGAAAGATAAGACACAAGATGTATATATCCATTCAACATACGGTACATAAGTACTGTATTTCTTTATTATTACAATAAATCCACAAGATGGCATTATCATTAACATTCTGTTAAAGCGATCCATGGATAGAAAGACTTGTAGTTCTTAAAAGATAAATGTTAGTACAAGTTATAGAAATTTTATATCAAAACCCCTCTTCATGTTTTCGTTTTAATAAAATGTGTAAAATTTTCAATCAAAAAATAAACTAGTAGCCCGCCATTGTTGATGTCAATAATTACTTACACAATGCTCTGGGGCGCCAGCAGAGGGAGCCAAAACTCCGAAAAACACAAGTACAGATTTCACTATGCTGTCATTTTAATCTGTTTGAGAGTGGCATTTGTGCGTTAATTGCGTCAAATATTTTAACGTGATTTATTTAAAAAATTAATTACCGCCCGTTAACGCGATAATTTTGACAGCCCTAATATATATATATATATATACTAGGCATGTGCCGGTATGAGATTTTGACGGTACGATAACCGTGAGCAAAAATACCGCGGTTTCACGGTATCACGGTATTGCTATTATAGCTCCAAAATTTTGAGATGTATGGGTTTTTAAAAAAAAAAAAAAAGAAAAAAAAAAATTTTTTTTTTTTTTCCATTGAACAGGATTTTTTTTCTAAACATATTTGCAAATTGGAACATGAATATAATGTGAAAATAAATAAATTAACAAAAAATAACAAATATTTTATATAAAATTAAAATAAATACAACCTAGACTATAGACCCTACCCACCGACGTCACAAAATCACGTGCTCGCTGTATGGTTCCGCCTACTTGTCCGTCATTTTGTGTCTGTATTACCAATGGTCTCAATTGATCGAGCAATTTATAATACATTTCATGGAAGACCCGGTGCTTTCGGATGCCGTAAACTCACTTGATGCGTTGCATAAAAGGCGTTATGTGGAAAAGCTTCAGTTTATCCATTCGCCAGATCCATATTTGATGCCTAAATCGATGTTTTTCGACCCGCTGTCTCCGCCGTATTTGCCTGACATCTGCGACCTACCCTGAACTGTACAACTATCTTGTCCACACAAAATCAGCCTATGCTCACGAAAGTTTGAAAAACTTTAAGAGCTTGGAGGCTTATAAATACTTCGTTGCTGGTTGGGTGAAACAGGTCCTCGTCCACGAAAATTCGGCAGGAATCTATCTTGTGCTTGGAAAGGTGAGTTACGAAATTTTCAATTCAAAATCTTTTGTTATTGCTAACATCCACTGTCAAGTCTAATGTATTTCATGTCGTTTGTCAATGGAGTTAGGGCTTTTAATGTTTATATGGTTTAGCGATCGCACTCTCACTACATACATACGTGTATGTTGTCGGCGATTAGCCTAGCAATGATCTTAATTGTGGTTGTCAGCCCAAAACCCTCTAAATATATATTAAATGCATCTTACCAGATATAAAATGACTACTACATAATCTGTGGTAATCGTTTGGAGCCCAGTTTTCTCGTCGAATTGTAGCAGCCCATCTCGCTCTCTTCTCTCCGGGTCTCTCGGAATCCGGTAGAACTTCAAGTCTCTCCGTCTTCTCCGTCTATCTTCTCTGTTATTGCAACCGACCGCCACACACGCCTTCACCATTTTGATTATTAATGTTAACGAGCAGAAAGACACGTCGTAAATAGGAGGAATGTACGTAGCTGTAACAGGGAAACGTGATGTGTTGACGGACAATTGGGCGGCACCAGTCAGGAGGAAGGAGTTGTGACGTCACGTGGGTAGGGTCTATACCCACAGCCACAGCTGAAGTTGCTCAATATTAGAGTAAGAACAAAATAATTGCTATAAAAAAGTAAAAACACTTCTAAATAAAATAAAAAATATATACTGTATGACTTTTTTTTGAGGGGGGGAAGCTCAAGTGAAGTTTTGCCATTTTCAGCCACTGTGTCAACTCTAGTCTACATGATGCCATGCCTTTGTGTTAAAAAGAACAAAGAATTCATAAGTTAATAAGTTAGTTAAAAATGTATACGTTAGTTTTATGAATTAGTTAAAATGTAAATATTGTTGAGGAAAGGTTTCATCTAAAAAAAAAAAAAAAAAAAAGCGAGGAGTGAGACCTCCTTTCTCAATTAGCGATCTTTGACGCGATCCTTTTCTTTTCTCCCCCCCCTTCATTCAAGCTTGTTTCTCACTCAGCGGCTGTGAGACATAAAACGTCGACGAAGCTGCTCTCCCAGCTTAGCCTAGGCTAAAATTCGTCTTTGTAAGTTTTAGTTAGTTTGTATATTGAATTTGAAAGGAAAATGTATGTTTTGTTTTTGGCGACCTTTTTCATGGTGCTACTGCTATCCTGTTGAACCTACTCACATGTGGAAAAATACAATTGTATAACGTTTTAAATGTATTCATTTGTGTATTTCACCACGATTTGAGAGCTCAATAAATTGAAGAAAAGTACGCCTTGTGTTTCGAGGGTTTGTTTTTGGGTTTGCTGGCTGTTTAGCAGAATAGCGTTACTGACACTCACGGCAACAAACGGGAAAGGTGAGCGCTGCCGCACCAAGCCACTTCGGCTGCATTTTGGCACATGAAAAATAGCGAATACCGTACTAATGTATGACGGAAAATTTTAGTGGTTTTGAAACCGCGACGTTTTCACACCACGGTAAACCGTGAAACCGGTAACCGGCACATGTCTAATATATATATATATATATATATATGTATATATATATATATACACAGAATATATATTTTTTAGGGGAGGGAACTTTTATTTTTGCAAACAATTTTTTTTTTGGAAAATATTTCTTTGATTGAAGCAATCAACTTTTTGGGGTATTGAATGATTTAGTGTTAGGGCCTCCGCCCCTCCCTCCTGACACCTAACCCACCTGGGGCAGGTGCACATGTTTTTATCTGATTACAGGTTGAGACGGGTGGAGCGGCCACAGGTGAGGGCAACTAACAATCAGCCTTCCTTAAAAGCCAGTGGACGCCACCACCTCGTCGCCCGATCAACTCGTCTGGTTACTTCCGTCAGTTGTATCTCGCATTTCCTTGATTCATCGTTTTGATTACTAGTTGCTGACATTTTTGCTCTTGCCCCAGGACTTGTCTTATGCGCGCCGATTGTCGGATTCCACGCCTGCCTCTCCCCGAGCCTCCGCTTCGCCTCCCTGCTAAGCCCTCCAAGCCTGACGTCATCCGCCTTCTGCCTCGACGCTCGTGTCATCATTTTGTTCACCAATAAAATATCCATCCTCACAACCGGCTGTCTGCTTTGGGATCCCCTCCTTGCTCACGCCTCCCTAACATTTAGACACACATTTCCTCCCCATAATATGGCTCAAACACAAAAGGATTGCTTCAAAGAAAACATTTTCAATTAAAAATTCGGTGTTGAAATGCAAATTTTTGAGTCTCGAATATTTTTTCGCCATCAAAAACTTTTTTTCTATGACTGATTTTTTCTGTTTTTGATTAAGTTGATTTTTTTTTTTGTTTAAAGCAACTTATTTTCTGATAGACTAATAAAGACACAAATGTCCTAGCCAAAATGTGGCCCAAACACAAAACAACATTACTTCAACTTCAACATTACTTTAGTTTCAATTTTTTTTTTTTTTTTTGCATTCAAACATTTTTTTTTTTTTTGGATTGAAGTCACTTTTTTTTTTTTGATTGAAAATATATATTTTGATTGAAGCGACTTTTTGGGGGGGATTTAATAATAGAGACACAAATCTACCTCCATAGTCTAACACTTAAAACAAGATGGAGAAAATTATTCGACTAGATTTAAGAAAAATGATCAGATTACGACGCTATAAATTTGCAAGTTAGTGTAAATCAATACAAGTCAATACAGATTTATTTTGCATTGATCATTAAGCCTACCAATTAATTAGGTTCGTATTCATAAGAAATGTAGCCCTGACCCCTGTTCACGTGGGGTTTAGTATCTTGCTCAAGGATACTTAGACGAAGTCATCAAGGCAAAGAATCAAACTCACAACCTCAGAGTTGGTGAACAACTCCTCTACCACTGAACCATGCCACACCCAGTTTAAGTTTACAGTAATACTTTTATTGTAAGAAAACAAATGGTTGTTAAACATTGTGCACGTAAAAGGTTTACATGGCAATTCCTTGCATTGTTCAAGTAGTTTATTAAGTCTTACTTAAACAAGGGTGTAGGTTTGCATTGGGATGGTTGGGACATAACACAAGCAACTTTTCAGGATGCTCAAATTGTCCCTCCCAACTTTTAAGCAACCTTATTTGCATGATAAAATGAGTTCAGTTATGGGAAGACAATCTAAATTTCCTTCACAGTGGTATGAAAAATTATCTGAACCTTTTGGAATTTCTCACATTTCTGCATAAAATCACCATCAAATGTGAGCGGATCTTTGTCAAAATCACACGATGAAAAAAACAGCGTCTGCTTTAACTAAAACCACCCAAACATTTTTTATTTTAATGAGGATCGTATGCAAACAATGACAGAAGGGGGTAAATTAAGTGAACCATCACATTTAATATTTTGTGGTCCCCCCTTTTGGCAGCGGTAACTTCAACCAGAAGCTTCCTGTAGATGCAGATCAGTCTGGCACATCGATCAGGACTCATCTTGGCCCATTCTTCTCGACAAAACTGCTGTAATTCAGTCAGATTCCTGGGATGTCTGGCATGAATCGCTGTCTTTAGGTCATGCCACAGCATCTCATTGGGGCTCAAGTCTGGACTTTGACTTGGCCACTCTAGTGCATTTTGTTCTTCTGAAACCATTCTGAAATTGATTTACTTTTGTGTTTTGGATCATTGTTTCTTTGTTTGTTTATTTCCTTTTCAGGCATGACAGATCCAAACATACAGCATTCAGTTGTGTTTATATTCAGTAAAACCCGAAAAGGGCTGACGGGAGAAGCCGAAGCTTATTAAATTCCGCCCCCAGTATACCAAAGGACGCAAATTATCGAAAAAAAAAATTGACATTTCAGATTGTGTGATGATTACAGAAGTTAAAAAAAAAAAAAAGTCCTCCCCTTGTCTTGTTGCAACATCCTTCCTCCTTTTAGCTTCAACTGTCTGAAAGACGGCCTCAGGTTTTCCTGCAAAACATCTTGATAAACTTTTAAAATTCATTCTTCCATTAATAATTGCAAGTTGTCCAGGCCCTGAGGAAGCAAAACAGCCCCAAATCATGATGCTCCCTTCACCATGCTTCACAGTGGGGATGAGGTGTTGATGTTGGTGAGCTGTTCCATTTTTCTTCCAGACATGACGTTGTGTGTTACTCCCAACCAATTGAACTTTGGTTTCACCAGTCCACAAAATATTTTGCCAAAACTTTTGAGGAGTGTCCAAGTGCCTTTTTGCGAACATTAAACGAGCAGCAATGTTTTTTTTTTTAGACAGCAGTGGCTTCCACCGTGGTGTCCTCCCATGAACACCTTTCTTGGCCACCTTTCTCTAGGGTTCTTTTTTTACCTCTCTGAGTATTCTGCGCTAAACTATTGGCGTCATCTTTGGTGGATGGTCATTCCTTGGAAGAGAGGCAACTCTACTCATTGTGTCGATTGATGGACATCCAAACTTTTAGAGATGGTATTGTATCCTTTCCCAGCTTTATACAAATCAACAATCTTGGATCGCAGGTTTCCAGACATGTTTTTTCAATGAGCCATGATGCACATCAGACAATGCTTCTCATCAAGACAATTCTTACCAGGTGTGTGTTTTATAGTGGGCAGGGCTGCTTTTAACCACTCAGCTGTGATTGGGCACACACCTGACTTAAATTGGTTGGTAAAAATTGGTTTCAATTGCGCTTTAAGTCTCCTTAGACAGAGGGTTCACTTACTTATTTTTCCTCCCTTCTGCCATTGTTTGCATGCTATCCTCATTAACCCTTCAACACCTAAGCCTATTTTGGCCGAATTTGCATGCATGTGATGTTGCCTTTATATTTCAAAGAAAAAATTGTTCACAATGGCCAAGTTGGGTCCCTTTTTTCAGGACACCTTGAACTTCATGCCCAAACTGTTGTTTTCTTTACTGACCAATTTTAACCCGCATTTTGGACCCAAAAAGACAAAAAAATCCCAAAATATTTTTTCTAAATTTGTAATGTTGGTGTCCCATTGACAAGCAAACATGCTCGACCAACCGTTTTTAAGCTTGATAATATTTATTCAACTTGTTAGGATAAACATTCAACAGAAAAAAATAAGATTGAATAGTTTTATGTTTGACTATTCAACAAAAACAGCGGGGGGCGTTTTTGGTCTTTACACATACTATGGTCAAAACAGGTTATATACAGTGCAAAATAGTGAGAAAAAAAATCATCTAACACAAAAAGGGTTTGGAGGATATCTCTTTGTGAAGTTAGGTATTATACCCATCACCTTATCTGAAGTATATGTACATTAAATCAAGCTTCTCGAACACACATCTATATAAAAATTGAATAGATTATAGTGAAGAAAAAATACATATAACATTGAAAAAAAATTATTTCAAAAAATATTGACAAGTACTTCTATTCAATTCAATTTTTTTCTGCATGCGACCCAATATAAAGTTTTTTTTTTTTTTGCGCACTCAATAAAGCTTCTGCTTGAACAGGTCACGGAGCTGCATCACACAGCCTACTCTTTTGCCGTTTCCGCGCTGCTGTCACTTGTACTCGCCGAGACGCCGACTCATCCCAGGAAAACAACGACAAATACGGCTCATCTTCATCCTTGAGTTAATGAAATAATGCATTAGCTTGCGCAAAATTTAGTTTTAGATTCATTCTGCGCTCATTCAAACAGGTGTTGTGCACAACACCGGCCGTTGCTTGTTTCGCATGCCTCCTTTTCCTTAGTTGGCGCCTCGCTCAGAAATTTACTAAAAATGTTCACATTCGGTTCGTCCTTCTTGACATCACAACGGCTCTTGCGATATGTAGTCTTTTGTGCTGCTTTCGGTTTTGAAAAAGGACAAGAAATGATAGAAATATGGAGATGCAGCGTTTTAATGCATATTTATGAGTGCAATAAAACTATAAAACTCAAATGACATTATCTCCCGTTTTTCTTGGTCGATTGACTTCAAATAAAAACTGGTGTGGACATCAACTTTCGCACTTTCAAATGAGACCAACCAGCGGCACGTGGGTGACGTAATTACAGCGTGACGAAGCTTCAAAGACGACATGCGTAAACGCGTCGCTGCCGACACGCTCGGTGTTAAAGGGTTAAATTATGAAAACCTATAAATATTTGGGTGGCTTTAGTTAAAGCAGTTTTTTCATCCGTGTGATTTTGACAAGGATCAGATCACATTTGATGGTGATTTTATGCAGAAATGTGAGAAATTCCAAAAGGTTAAACTACTTTCTCATATTGCTGTATATGTTGTAAGAATAGAATTGACCCTACTATTATTAAGTGAATTATATACATTGACCCCTTTTCACGAGCTCAATGTGCAAGTCCATTTTCCCCTCAAACGCACGGTTGATTGGCTGATGACTTGCACCGATTTATTTTCTACATGATTTATTTAAAACTATTTTGTTTGATGCCTATGCAGACATTTTTCACATAATCATACATTAATAAAAGTCGAGGTAGAAAGTTTTCATTTTTGTTGAGCTTAGCTGTGGTTGTGGGCAAAAGCAGTAGTGTTATACCTGAAGGAAGCCACAATTTTTGTTTATTTTGGTTTCCTGTAATGATTTCGCAGCTTTCTTTACAGACAAAGTACTAAAGATCAGACAGACTGTGTGCAACTCCAGATTAACAATTGCTACACTAAATGCCTCCCAAAATGCCCCCCACGTCAAATTTTAGACAGTTTAGCCTCTTGGACTATGCCACTTTAACAGAAATTGTGTCATAATTAAAGCCCACAACTTGCTCTCTTGACATCCTTCCTTCAAACTGTTTTTCATTGCATATTATATATTATAAAACTTCTCTCCAAACTGGAGAGTTCCCACAGACTTTAACCCCTTAATGCCTAAATTTTTTTCCAATGATAAAAAAAATAATTGGGGTTTGTTTTTACTTTCAAATAGATGCTAAATTAAATTGAAAGTGTTAATTTGAATATAGCCCATAAAATAGTCGTACATTTAGGTATGATGCCGATTAGCGACAACAGGCAATAAAGGAAAACAAATGGCAAAAAAGGCACATACCCATCTCAGGTCTGAACACACTTTTATCGCAACATCTTTTTTCACTGCTTGTGAAATTCTGAAAAACAATTATTGTTCTTGTTTAAACACAGATGTACATCACATTTTTAGTCAGACTAGAAGACATATGATGTAAATCAATAAATAAATAAAAGATGATTTTTATCATAACAGGCAGGGCACTGGCAAATGTGCTGGCAACAATCACCCCTCTATTGTCAAACCATTTGACTGCTCTTATGCAGACATTGTCCACAAGAGCCTCTTGCTCTTCAAATGTCCCTCTTCGCTTCTTCTTCATCTTTGAGTCCGCACTGAAACAGCACCCACGCAGGCGATTGTGCTGCACGGTCCCAAGTGCAGGTATGCCCTTTTTTGCAAGAGCAACAAACAGATCTACAGATGAGAACCAGTTATCAAAGAACAGCAGGATGAATGACTTGTGCAAGCTTGAGCACAATGTTACCACTGGCTCCTATGTCTGGTTGGCCTGGTACCGGATCCATTTTCCCTGTGAATATGTCAAATGAGCGCACCAGACCTCTTGTGTCGCACAGTACAAAAATCTTGCATCCCTATTTGTATGGCTTTTTTTAAAATATATATTGCTTTAGGCTCGATCTGCCCTTGATGTAGCTCTTGCAAGTCTTGCAGGTGCAGCACTGGTGGTTGGAGGTGGATGAGGCGGATCATCATCATCATCTTCCTCACTGCTGCTAATGTCCACTGTAGAGTCATTGCTGCTGCTTTCATCACCTGGTGCAGAAAATAACAAATCACTTTAGGAAACACCAAACATTTTTATCTTTTCAGTGTGTTCACATAGTTACATCCATAGATGTAAAACAAGCTCAAACTTGACACAAACTCACCTTCACTTGCTTTATTAGGATTGTACTCCTCATCGCAGCCCTCACTCTCACTGAGAGCACTCTCAACAGGAGGTGGTTTGGCCCGGTGTGCTAGCTTTGCGTAAAAAGCTGCTGCATTCATTTGTATTTCTGCAGAAAAATAAGGTAAAGAAATTACTGTTATAATTTCAAAACAAAATGTGTTGAAAACCATCAACATACATACATTTGCTTCTGTTTGGTAGTTATCAGCTCATGCTGTGTTCATTTTTCATTATATAGAAATAAGAAAAATAAATCAATAGCAATGACATTGTTTATGCAACACGTTATGTTTATTATGTCTACAGATGACAACAAGTGTGGCAATGTCTGAATAAAACGTGTCTAAAAGTGGAACGACATGGAGGCACCCGTGTGCACCGTTGCATATAAAGGATGCGTTCATTTATTTGTTCTACAGAAAAATAGTAACCACAAATGCCCTTTTTTATGCAACACATTACTTTTGTAATGTTTACAGATGATAACGAGAGTGATAGTTTATAGATAAAACGCGTGCGAGTGTTGCAAACCTTCGACAAACAACGCATTTACGTTTGCGGGGTGGCGGGGGAGGGGGGAGGTGCTTTTCCGATGATGCCGGCTGTAGCGATATCGCTACAAACCAAAATCGTCATAGAGCTTCAAAAATACTCATCATAGAAACTCTATCTCATCGTGTTAGCAACACAAGTACACAATAAGACGGTACATATTTTTTTATTTTAGCTGACTTACCTTGAATTGAATGAATTAGTCAAGTTGGTGCGCAGCACTTCGACGTGGCTTTCATCTTGAATATCACGGTCCGGAAAAGGAAGCGGTGTTGTCTCTGGACGGACACGACTGAAACTAATGCTTGAAAAAGGTTCCTAGGCATGTGTTTGACATTAATGTACCGGCAGTGAACAAAGGCAGACGATATTTTGGCCGCTTTCAAAGCGGGAACGGTATGATGCCGAATCGCGACATTCGGCGTTAAGGGGTTAAAAACTGTTGTAATAAAAACTCTTAAAAAAAAATAAAAAATCCCAATTTGGATGCCCCAACCATTAGTCATTATAGGCCAATATCAAATCCGACATTCCTGGGGAAAATTATCGAGAGGGTTGTGTTCGAACAAATCCAGCTTTTTATGATGCAAAACAATCTTTTGAACTCATTTCAGTCTGGATTTCGGCCACAATACAGCACCGAGATCGTGCTTATCAAAGCCCTAAATAATACTCGTCGGAATACCGATGCAGGCAAATCATCTGTTCTGCTACTATTGGATATCAGCGCTGCATTCGACACGGTTGATCACAACATACTACTCGGCAGACTGGAACAGTGGGTAGGGCTTAATGGCACTGTTCTTAAGTGGTTCACGTCTTATTTACATGATAGGGATTTCTTTGTGTCAATCGGAAACCATCGGTCAGAACGAACCAAATTCACGTGTGGAGTCCCTCAAGGGTCAATTCTTAGATCACTCTTATTTACCATCTATATGCTCCCCCTAAACTCAAATTATGGAACAGTATGACACCTCCTATTCTGTGTCCGCACATTATAGTCCCTTAGTCTCCCTGAGTAAATGCATTCATCAAATCAATGAATGTATGTGCCAGAATTTTCTCCAGCAAAATGTGGAGAAGACAGAAGTGATCATTTTCGGGCAAAAAAAAAGGAAAGGTAAAAAATAAGCAGGCACCTTAGCACAATGTTACTTACAGCAAAAAATCAAGTCAGAAATCTTGGAGTAATTATTGACTCAGACCTAAAATTTGCTAGCCATCTCAAGTCCGTCACTAAATCTGCTTATTACCACCTAAAAAATATAGCCAGGATTAAGGGGCTTCTGACTCAACAAGATTTGGAAAAATGTATGCATGCATTCATTTTCAGTAGATTGGACTATTGCAACGGTATATTTACAGGTCTTGATACAAAATCAGTCAGGAAGCTGCAGCTAGTACAGAATGCTGCAGCCAGAGCATAAGCGGATTTTATGGGTGGGGCAGGGCCCCCTGGTGTCTGAAAAGTGTCAATGCATGTAATTCACTTTCCTATACATATATATAAAAGTTGAAAAGCAATAAAACTGCAACAAAAATGAATGAAATGAACAAAAAAAAAAATTTTTTTTTTAATAATGGGTCAAAATTATTTCTCGAGCACCTTAGACGGTCATTTGCTTTGGATATAATTTAAACAAAAAAAAATTGAAAAAAATATTTTTTTTTTAATGATTTTTTTCTGATCGAAAATATTTTTTTTGATTGAAGCAACTTTTCTGGGGGATTGAATGATTTTAGGGCTGTCAAACAATTAAAATTTTAAATCAAGTTAATTACAGCTTAAAAATTAATTAATCGTAATTAATCGCATTTCAAACGATCTCTAAAACAAAGACATATTTTTCTGTAAATTATTGTTGGAATGGAAAGATAAAACACAAGATGGATATATACATTCAACATACGGTACATAAGTACTAGGGGTGTGACAAAATATCAAAATGGTGATATATCGTGATACTTTGTATCCCAAAAGGTTATCGATATGCTCCTCCCAAGAATCGAGATATGGTTTTTAAAAAGTTGTCAATGTCTAAAAAAACAAATAAATATAATGGAACCAACATGTTGCTACCAAAATCTTCCACCATAATAGTGTCTCAGTTAACTCCAAGGCTGCATTGACGGTGCACGACGCCCAATCCTTTTAGACTGGGGGTTTTCAGGGCATTTACAGGTCACTTGCGGTTCATTTTAAGGCATTTATAGGTCATTTGCTGTCGAGTTTGAGGGGCCGTTTACATGGTGACTCTCCGAGAATACGTAAAATTTCAAATTTGCATTTATATGAACCCGGCTCCATTCGAACAATGTCGCAATTCCGCTTGAAAACGATGAAGCGTTAATGGCAGGCCCTAGGGGGCAGTGCAGATTTACAAGGCGACAGCGGATGATGCACTTTGACCCCAACAAGCTCCTCAGCCCGGGAAAAAATATGCCCGCCCACTAAAAGCAATGGCATTTTTCTTTTGTTCAAAAAGGCACAAAAATGGAAACATTCAAACTATTTAATTTAAAAATATTATCAAAACAGTAAATTAAAGCCGACATTCCACCATATTTGCTGTTTTTAATGTTTAGAAGCACCGTTGCGCACGTCACATGTAACGTGTAAGAGTGCTGACGTTATCGGCGCGGTCTCGCGCCGAGGTAGCTTTTGATATTTATGCGGAGCAAGCCCCCTTCAATCCCCCGCGATCGAATTCTTTTACTTTGGAGGCAGGATTCAGAATTTTTCTTCTTCGCCGACACCATATGAACGCGAGACGATTCGGCTACTCAGTCATTGCATCTTTGTGTCGCAGAGTCGCCATGTAAACTGCACCCCAGTCACTGCCTATTCGTTTGGGTGATAACCAGGTCACTTCCTGTTCTGTAACTCAAAATCAACAGGAAGAGACCCATAAAATACCCCAAAATCAACAGAAAGTAACTGAAGATCAACAGGTAAATGACCTTACATGGCCCAAAATTACCTCATTGCCTGGCATTGGCTGCCACTGATGGACATAGACGTTCATTCCGGGATGGCAGCGAATGAACTTTCGTTCATTCGCTGCCAGCCTCCCATTTCAAATGGATTGGACATCTACTAGTGATAATCTCATTCCAATTCACAGCAGAAGCTTGTCTGCTTATTAGTTGTTGGTCAGAAAATCATTCTAGGATATTCTACAAATGTATCGTTAATCGTTGTACCGCCATATCGTCAGATCATTGTTATCGTGAGCTTTGTATCGCAAATCGTATCGTATCGTGAGGTACCAAGAGGTTCCCACTCCTAATAAGTACTGTATTTGTTTATAATAACAATAAATCAAATTGATGGCATTAACATTATTAACATTCTGTTAAAGCGATCCATGGATAGAAAGACTTGTAGTTCTTAAAAGAAAAATGTTAGTACAAGTTATATAAATTTTACATTAAAACCCCTCTTAATGTTTTTGTTTTAATAAAATTTGTAAAATTTTCAATCAAAAAATAAACTAGTAGCCCGCCATTGTTGATGTCAATAATTACACAATGCTCATGGGTGCTTAAACCCATAAAATCTGTCGCACCCAATCGCCAGCAGAGGGCGACAAAACTCCAAAAAACAATTTTGATAATTTTGACAGCCCTAAATGATTTAGAAACAAATGTCCTCATCATTATATGGCCCAAACACAAAAAGGATTGCTTCAATCAAAGAAAACATTTTCAATGAAAAATTAAGTGTTCAAATGCAAATTTTTCAATCGCAAATATTTTTTCGCATTCAAAAACTTTTTCTATGATTGAAATTTTTCTTTTTTTTTTTTGATTGAAGTGATTTTCTTTTTTAAAATCTATATATTTTTTGAAGCAACTTATTTTTTGACTGAATAATAAAAACAAAAATGTCCTAGCCAAAATTTGGCCCAAAAACAAATCAACATTATTTCAAAAAAGTTGCTTCACAATAAAAAAAAACTTGCCTTCAATCAAAAAAACAAAAACAAAAAACAAACAAAACGCGCGTGCGTGTTTTGGGGGGGGGGGGGGGGGGGTCTCCGTGAAGTCATGCTAGTGCTGGGATGTAAACGTGTGTAACGTCAGTTATGTTACATTTATAGGCGCCTTTTCTCTGAATAAGTACACGTCCAAAAAGTTGTTAAAGTTAAAATTGGGATATCGTCTGACACAATATCTTGAAAAGTGCACCAAATGCGAAAAAAAGTTATATGGGTGAGTAAAATGATGTGTTTTACTTAAACAATAAGGTGTCAAATGATAAAAAAGTGATATGAGTGAGTTAAATGTTGTTTTACTTCAAAAATAAGGTGCAAAATGCAAAGGAAAAAAAATACTTTTTCCAATTTAAGTGGAGATGTCACAAAAAGTGACGTATTCTGAATCACTTGGGAGTTACAAATTTGATGTCCCCCCAAATTTGATTTGATTTTTTTTTTTTTTAACCTTTTTGTGCAGGTTTAGTGATGAAATGCAGCCATTTCCACCTGCTCGTAATCTAAAGAGCTCTCTAAGACAGTATAACAGAGTTTTGGTTTGTTCTATGTGATTTTGTGCAGGCACTTCAATCATCAAAGTGAACACACTATATTGTATGTGTGATGTCTTACCATCCTAATTGAATGTATTTGTGTTTTTATTTTAAATGCAGGATTCAGACTCTTCCGATGACTTTGTCCAAGTTCCTTTTGGGGTTCTGCAAGTCATACCGGAGGACATGCCACTAACGCCATGCAGCATTACGATCATCCTTGAAGGGAACCTTGTTATGGATGAGGTTCCCACAATGTCGAAAGCAATTTGTCTTGTTTTTGCTTTAATTTTTGCACTGCATCTTGAATACCCCAAAACTATGAAAAACATTTTTGAGTTCATTCAGAAGGTTTTGTTGAACCTGGGACACCAAAAGCTAAGCCCAAAACTGCAAACATTAAAGAATGCACTTTTGGCCTAGGCCTAGTGTTTGCAGCTTGCAGCTCTATGCCGTAGATGTTGTGGCAAGGAATATGTGTAATGGGAAATGTTGTGTTCTGAATGTTAGTTTTTATTTATCAGTTTGTATTTTTATTTTTACAGACTAAATGTTGCCAAGCCTTTTTGTTGCGACGCCTGTTTGTTGCTGTGTTGTCATATTGTTTGGAAATACTGAAGTAAAAAAAACAAAACAAAAAAAACATGTTCATAATGCAATTTTGTGAATTCTTATTTAAAAGTTGGCGAAACTAGATATGTTTCGGAAACTGCAATTTCTGGAGAAATTACTCTGGACTTTGCTGTGTGAAGATGAAGATCTTAACCCCGCCCACGTTGGTTTATGGACATTTCAGAGACCATATTTGGCCAGTTCCTGCTGATTTCTGGAACATGTCATGGTCATATTATGTCACTTCCTGTTGATTTGGGGACATTTGGGGGACATGTCCTGGTCCTATCAGGTCACTTCCTGTTGATTGGGGGGACATGTCACGGTAACATCAGGTCATGTGGGGACATTTGGGTGGCGTGTCCTGGTCATATCAGGTCATTTGGGGACATTTAGGGGGCGTGACCTGGTCATTTTGGGACATTTAAGGGGCGTGACCTGGACATATCAGGTCATTTGGGGGACATGTCCTATTTATATTTGGTAATTTCCTGTTGATTTGGGGACATTTGCTTTTTTTCCCCATTGAAAATGAATGCCACACAATTTAAGTACTGCCCACTTACTTTGGCATAGTATATTAAGCAGTGTTGTTAATCTTACTGAAAAAAAGTAATTAATTATAGTTACAAATTACTTCTCCCAAAAAGTAATTGCGTTAGTAACTCAATTACCTCAATGTAAGAGTAATTAGTTACTTGGCAAAGTAATTGGTGACAATTACCTTTTTTTTCCCCTCAAAAAAAACAAAAAAAACAACAACAAAAAAACATTGGCCACACTATGTGAAGTTTCTTTACCCTAATTTACCCTTTACCCTGAATCAACTGTTAAAAGTTGTTAAAATTGCTCCTATTATTGCATTAGTTCCCTTCTCTCTACTTTCGACATATGAAAGTTTTAAAACTGTTTCATCATTTAAAGATAGATTCAAGTCAAGATTTTGCCGATTTAGAAGTATTTTAGATAAAAAGTTACTTAGGTTCACTAGGAAGGTTCTCTACAACAGAGCCGTCCTAAAAAGTCTACTGCTTTAAGATGGCGTCTGTCTGCTAACTCATTTAGTGCCATGTCTGTCATTTTGCATCTAGTTATATCTATGTACAGTATATGTGACATCTACCATGTCTACCATATCTACCATAACATGCGGGCGTAGTTTGTAGGCTATCGGCTACAACATGTATTATTGGAGCTACCTAGCATCGCGTTTGCTCGGCGTCACAACTTTCTTGCCTCCTCCCTACTCCTGCTCTGCTCTGTCTTCTCGGTGAGTCCGTCTCCCTCAGACTTTTCGACCAATATAGTAACGCATAGTAACGCATGGCTTTCCGTCCTCAGTAACGGTAACGGCGTTGCCAAGATGAGAAAAGTAATTAATTAGATTACCCACTACTGAAAAAAAATAACGCCGTTAGTAACGCCGTTATATTGTAACGCCGTTATTAACAACACTGATATTAAGTTATTGTTACTTATCTTTATTGAGTTCATGTCAACTTTATTGAAGTGGATTACACTAAGATACCTCAAGTAAAGTAATACAAATTTCAAGTAAAGCCCACTTGATTTGGCACAATATATTAAAGTTCATTCGACTCAAAGTAATTGCGTTGTAACAACTTGATATGAATTTAACTTTACTAAGATACATTAAGTTCTCACAACTTAAAAAAAAAGTACCACTCACTTAAATTTGATAATTCCACACTACTTAACACAATAAGTTTGTTTACTTACTTTTCCCAAGGTAATCGGTTTCCTCAATTTATTTAAGTAAACTTAACTTGTTAGAATTTACAGTGTGTACTTGCTTTTATTTGTACCTGCCAGCACCTGCTTTTCCTCAGTAATTATTTTCTTTTGGTAAATGTACACTTTATGCCTAATATATACATAACACAATAAAACAGAATCGTAGGGAACTCAAAATGTTGACTGGACAGTTATGGACTATAGAAGCCATCATATATTAACTGGGTATTTCCTAACACAATGTTAATGTGACACAAAAATAATTATTACTGAATGAACGAAACATAAAAAGTACTTCTCAACAGGGATACAATATACTGGCTATCGGGGTGGCCAACAAATGGCCACCTCCTGGTAGCGCCACTGAATGGTGGGCCAAAAATTGAGGCCCCTTGGCATTATTTTGCTTAGGGCCCCCAAATGGCCTGGGCCGGCCCTGTCCCTAACAATGTTGAGACAAAACCATTTGGCATTTTTCATTTAACAACATACCTGAATAGAGACTGAAAGCAGTTGTGTGTAACCCCTTGAAATAAGGTTCTTGTATAAATACTACGTTTCATTTTTTGAGTTTGGTTACACATTTTGCATGTAAAACGTTTGAATAGGAATTGCTTAACTTGTTCAAGTGGTTTATGAAGTCTTACTGAAATCATTCAGGCATTTTTCATTTAACCACGTTAAGTTACTTAAAGCAGTTGTGTGAAACCACTTGAAATAAGGCTCTTATCCATGTTTCATAATGCAGTATATTAATCAAACTTGACTTACCTCGTATGTGATGCACCACAGGAAGAGGATGACAAAGAAGAATAAAATGATGAGAATATGCTTCCGAAATCTAACGAGTTTGGCGATCTTGACTGTCATCGTGCTGACACTTGACAACCTGCCGCTGCTACTGCGGTGAACTGAGCCGCGTTTTGTTCAAGCCAGCCGCACTTTGTTTTCTGTTGCGTTTCCCTTTCAGGTATTACCGCACAGTGATAGACGGCGTAGGTGTGATGTATAGGTTGTGTATACAAAAACACACGCGACATGTCACGTAAAAAATTGGCCTGATGGTAAAATCGTTCGCCTCTCACATGTGACAACGCGGGTTCGAGTCCCGCTTGAGACTTATGTGTATTTATAGTTTTCTCAATAATAAAAATGAATGATGGATGCCTGACTAATAAAAACTCTGTTAAAACAAAAAAATTTAAATCAAGCACGCATTTTGTGTCAAGTTTATTGACAGATCGTAATCAATTTGTGCTAGGATTTACAGAAACAGATGGAAAATGTGTAGCTGTCTTAATTAAAAAAAAAATAAAAAATCCACAAACAGCAAGGACAGTACTACGAATTTACACTGATAATGGACAAAAGGTGACCTATCAGCTATTTAAATTTTAATCAAGTCACTCAATCAAAAAATTATGAAAAATTTGAAAAACTTAAATACAGATAAATTGGAAAACTAAGAGGTGTGCCTTGATCTCCTTGTAAAAAACCTCCACCCTGCACTGGTTTTTGGTCAAAAAGTCAAATGGCCAAGGAGCTATTGAATTTTGAAGCTAGTTTACAAATAAAAAAAAAACATTAAAAACCTGTAACTAAAAAAAATGGAAAACTAAGAGGTGCGCCTTCATCTCCGAGTAAAGTACTTCCACCCTGCACTGGTTTGGGGTCAAAAGGTCAAATGGCCGAGGAGCTATTGAAGTTTGAAATTTGTCAGTCAATTTAAAAAATCATGAAAAAAAAAAAAAAAGATAAATTGGAAAACTAAGAGGTGTGCCTTGATCTTCAAGTAAAGTACTTCAACCCTGCACTGGTTTGGGGTCAAAAGGTCAAATGGGCTAGGAGATATTGAAGTTTGAAGCTAGTCAAAAAAATGAAAGAAAAATCATTAAAAATTTATAAATAGATAAAATAGAAAACTAAGAGGTGTGCCCTGATCTTCAAGTAAAGTACTTCAACCCTGCACTGGTTTGGGGTCAAAAGGTCAAATGGGCTAGTAGCTATTGAAGTTGGAATCTAGTAAAAAAAATTAAAAAAAATCATGAAAAAATTTATAAATAGATAAATTGGAAAACTAAGAGGTGTGCCCTGATCTCCAAGTAAAGTACTTCAACCCTACACTGGTCTAGGGTCAAAAGGTCAAATGGGCCAGGAGCTACTGAAATTTGAAGCTAGTCAAAAAACTAAAAATTCATCAAAAATTTATAAATAGATAAATTGGAAAACTAAGAGGTGTGACCCGATCTCCAAGTAAAGTACTATGTTTTTGCATATAGACCAAATGCACCACACCTACGCCGTCTATCACTGTGCGGTAATACCTGAAAGGGAAACGCAACAGAAAACAAAGTGCGGCTGGCTTGAACAAAACGCGGCTCAGTTCACCGCAGTCCGCTGCTGTAGTCGTTTTTTTCGCCGTTGACAATACCTAGTCACAAGGTATCATGTATCCGATTGGCTCAACCAGGAAGCAACCTCGCCGATTGGGGAGAGATAGTGTGTAAACGCCGCAAAATAAGGGGGGGCGGCATCTCAAAAAAAAAAAAAAATCTTTTGACTTTTAAAGTTCTATGATGAACGGCAAGCTGTTAATGTGTATCTCAATCACACTCAGATAATAAAACGTACAACACTACCTATTGCGTGAGTGGCGCCACCAGTGGGTGGCCACGGCCACCCCTATAGGACCTACCCACCGACGTCACAAAATCACGTGCTCGCTGTATGGTTCCGCCCCCTTGTCCGTCATTTTGTGTCTGTATTATCAATGGTCTCAATTGATCGAGCAATTTATAATGCATTTCATGGAAGACCCGGTGCTTTTGGATGCCGTAAACTCACTTGATGCGTTGCATAAAAGGCGTTATGTGGAAAAGCTTCAGTTTATCCATTCGCCAGATCCATATTTGATGCCTAAATCGATGTTTTTCGACCCGCTGTCTCCGCCGTATTTGCCTGACATCTGCTAGCTACCCTGATATGTACAACTATCTTGTCCACACAAAATCAGCCTATTCTCACGAAAGTTTGAAAAACTTTAAGAGCTTGGAGGCTTATAAATACTTCGTTGCTGGTTGGGTGAAACAGGTCCTCGTCCACGAAAGTTCGGCAGGAATCTATCCTGTGCTCGGGAAGGTGAGTTACGAAATTTTCAATTCAAAATCTTTTGTTCTTGCTAACATCCACTGTCAAGTCTAATGTATTTCATGTCATTTGTCAATGGAGCTAGGGCTTTTAATGTTTATATGGTTTAGCGATAGCACTCTCACTACATACATATATAATATGTAATAAATATGAAGTGCGATAGCACTACTCCAGATTGTCCCTAGTTGAATTTATTTTTTGGCTTTTGACCTCAATAGTGAAATTGTAAATTAATTGTATGACAACTGTCTTATTATCCCCTTATAATTATATATTTTCAGGTAGTTCATTCACAACGTCTGAGTGTATGTTGTCGGCGATTAGCCTAGCAATGATCTTAATTGTGGTTGTCAGCCCAAAACCCTCTAAATATATATTAAATGCATCTTGCCAGATATAAAATGAGTACTACATAATCTGTGGTAGTCGTTTGGAGCCCAGTTTTCTCGTCAAATTGCAGCAGTCAATCTCGGTCTCCTCTCCGGGTCTCTCGGAATACGGTAAAACTTCAAGTCTCTCCGTTTATCTTCTCTGTTTTTGCGACCGACCGCCACACACGACTTCACCATTTTGATTATTAATGTTAACGAGCAGAAAAACACGCCATAATAGGAGGAATTTACAAAGCGCTAATGCATTAACATGACGAGTATACGGACAACATGGCGCGGGGGCGTGGCTGTGACGTCACGTGAGTAGGGTCTATACATATGAAACCAAAACGCTCACATAAACAGCACCTCAGAGTCATATAAAATATATAATGTCTCCTGTAGGTCAGCAGTGCCAAGCAGCTCCCCAAAAATCAACGTACAACAAATTATACATCTAAACATTTTGAAATTTTGGTTCCAGTAAGAGGAGTTGCCACATACAGTCAGTCTTATATGTCACTCATGAAGTAAAACCTATATGTATATATTTTTTATTTAGTCTGTGTATGTGTGAAAATAATTTCATAAATGGCATTATAATAAAGTGGTAGATTGTGCAATGTTATTTATTCTGATAATGACACGTGCGTATGTCGCCGGTGTTGCATGGATCTGGGCCGCGCGACGCAATCCGTACCCAGGACAGAACTCGAACTCACTCGCACGACGTGTCCAGCACAGTAGGCGGACGCTGTTGAGAGAAATATTTTGTATTCATAAATGTGTCCTCAGTTGATGTTGAAATAATGTTCCTATTGCTTGTTATTATTGACATATTATCCTTTCGCCACAAGATGGCAGGATGGGACTTAATTGTCTAAAGTGATGCTTTTATTACTTCTTTTTGCTTGACTTTGATTACTTTGATTTATGGGATTGCCTGTGAAGGCAGCAATGAGAGAGGATCCAGAGGCGTAGCAAGGGTCCCAGGGGGCCCCAGGCAACAAGCAACATGGGGCCCTTTGAGCATGTGCAAGTAAGGGGGACAGTTGGACTTGGAGCAATAGCATATTTAATAAAAGTATAATAACGCCTCAGTCTCATAGAGTGCTTTTTAGGACACTCAAAGTGCCCTAATGTCTACTACATTAGGACATAAAACTGCAGTAACATAGTACACTCACCGCTGTCTTGCTTCCTTTTCTCTTCTGCTTTTTTTTCCTTTCTTTTTTCATTTTCAGACAGATAACTTCTCTTCATTTTGCCAATTAAAAAAAGGCCCGATCGCCGCCCACTCTCACTCTGAGTCACGTGACACACATACATATTTGCGCAGTAAAATGAACACGAAGGTGGGGGGGGGCATCGAGTGCACGCTGCGTGCGGTCATCTTGGCCATAAAAGTGGCGAAAACTAAGCACTTTACACTCATATGGATGTACAACATCATTTTAAGATGCTAAACTAACACCTTCCCTCTTAAAGCAAATGTGCAATGCGAATATAATGTAAAGAACGCTCTCCTCGACGCAGCGAGAACGAGTGGGATCAACCAGCCAACGTAACAGGAAAAACACGAAACGGTCGCGCTGATAACGGCTCTAACTTATCATAAGAAGTTTATGGCATGAAGAGGAAATACTTACATTCATTCATGGACGCACAGATTAATCCTCTAACAGGTGGGGTGGCCGTCCTCTGCTCGAAATGCGCACCTTACACTTACGCCTATTCTCTTTCTCAGAATATGCAGCGCTTGTGACTTAGGACAATAACAGGACTGGTTGCTATGGGAACGTACGCAGCGGCATACCGCGTACGCAAGGAACCTTGCTAAAAGGAGTATTAACATTGCTGATAAAATCGTTTAGGATTATTTTAGATTCATATATGTTATACTTTTCTTATAGAGTATTCAACGAGGAATACGATAGACCCCTTAATAGACTTTCTTGGAAAAATCACAATTTCTTTAAGTAGTCACAAGAATAATGAGGTGGCCTGTGAAAACCAACATAAAATATTACAGCACGGACTTTTCATAAAGTTCTTGGTGAATCACTCTTTGCAAATACATGCAGTGTTAAAACTGTTTGGACTTGCTTAAACATGTATGCTAATTGGGACTGAAAACAGAATTGTTAGATAATCTGCCAAATGATTCCATGGTATTGAATCACTCCCAATACTTGTAGCTATGACAGTGCGGTGAAGCTGAATGTGCTAAATCTGTTGGCCCTCTGGGGGCCCCTGCTGGCTGGGGGCCCTGGGCAATTGCCTGCGTATGCCTAATGGGACGCTATGCCTGTGTATCATGTATCCGCATGTCGATGGAATTTAAACACGCCAAGTTTTGGCTGAAAGACAACTTATTCTCCGTCAATTCTTCCTACGAATGCAACGTTGAGCTGCAACCACCTCAACAGATGCTCTGACCACCAAGCCAGGAGCCCGGGCTACCCACTTTACCTGCCAGGGCACCCCTCATGAGGAAAGGAAGGTTTCGAGACAACGGACTTGCGTGAACCCGTTACACGTAATCAGAGAGAACAGGAACATGAAAAAGGTTACTGATGATGTTTGTGCAATTTGGACATTGATGTAGCGACAGGATGGTGGGGATTTTCATTGTTTTATTATTATTTTTATCCACAGAGAGAAAGTCCTCTGTCTTGCTGGCTTCATCCTAGTATCAACGATACTCAGGGGTGAAAGTGGTTAGAATTTATTGCTGGAACTCCCTGGCGTGAAGGTCACCACGGAGCCAGAAAAAATTTATTTTTTATTAATTTTTTTGCTGGATAGGGGTCAAAACTACTGAAATGCAAAGAAAACTGTTTTGGTCAGTTATTTCTATAACACATACAAAAACTGATTTTCATTCAAAATTGTATTTTTTCAATGATTTGCAAAATAAAAGTTAACACAAACAGCTATAACCCCAACCTCCAGCTCCTAATTTTTATTTTCCCTCATTTCATCTCATACTAAATGCCAAATCTCAATTTTAACCACTTAAGAACATAGGATGTATATTAAAATTGAAGATAATGTAAGCATTAAAAAAAAAAAGAAAGAAAAAAAAAAGATATAAGTAACATACATTCAGAAAAATAAGTACAAATGATATACTATGCAGAGTGAAATGGAATATATTTCGATGATCGTGCAAACATTGACTTTTTTAAATCATAAGGAAATGAATAAGTAGCCTAACATAAATGAAGAAATATAAGTCCGAAGTGCACATTGACAGCTAAGATATTCTGAACCTCCCCATATGAGCAAATAAAACTAAATATGATAAATGAGCCACCTTAACTCTTTCCTTGCTCTTAAAGATTTGATCTATTTTCTGTTGCAATTTTTTGTTTGTTTGTTGCTGTTTCAGAAAACATGCACGTTTGAACCAATCAGAGCTAACTATGTATGGTGATCATATGTCAGCCAATTGAAAGGATAAATGAGCCCAGGCGTTTTGCTTGCATTCGCACATTGACATGACTCGTCATCGTCAGACTCGGATAACTGCAGCAGCTGGGGAAACCTCCAAGCCGTCCGTGGAATAAAATAAATAATAAATATCAGTGGAAACGGATTACGCTACACAAGCACTTTAGCGCTTTAATACTTGTGTATGTAAATCTGATGTTGGTAGATTGTTTTCTTCTTAGAGATGAAATGCATGTGTGGCAGCTTTGTATTTATTATTATTTTTTTACATAGCGTTTTGACAGATGCCGTCATATTTTTGGAATCAAAGCACCATATACCGGAACAGCGTTCCGGCCCAGAATCTTATACCGGAACTGCGTTCCTGACCGTTCCCGCCCACTTTCACCCCTGACTATACTGTATCCTTCTTTCAACTCACTTAAACTTTTTACTCTCCAAACCACCTCCAAATTAGCCAAACTCTCACCTGATCAAAACTCTCCTGCTAACGCCCACATTTTGAATGCAGGCAGAGGTGTTGATAGAAGGAAGCGAGCTGTCAAACCACGCAGCAAATCTAAAGCACTCCATGAAGCGATCACGTGGTATAGCTTGGCAGCGAGGCTTCGGACGTTATCATTTTCGGAACCTCCCCTTAATGAAGCGAGCCTCGGTACGCGCTTAGCAGAAAAGTCCCTTCATTACTCGACACACGCTTCGAAGACTCGGCGCACCTCGTGACATCACTAATAAATGAGAAAGCCCTAAAAGCCAGTTAGCTTGTTGCTGAACTTGTTGCTAAATCCAAAAGGTCCCACACTGTGGCAGGTACATTAATACTACCTGTCTGCAAAGCCATTCTCAGTGACATTCTCGGCCCAAATGTGATTAGAGACATTGCTAAAGTCCTCCTGTCTGATAATTCTGAGCTTTTCAAGCCTAACTGCTATAAGAAATAAAAACAGAGAGACTGAGAGCTGTTGAAGAAGATTCCTGCCAGGATTGTATTAATCTAAACAGACTTAAGTTTCACACTGAGTAAGTATAAATACTGTATTGGCCCGAATATAAGACGGCCCTGATTATAAGACTACCCCCTCTTTTTCAAGACTCAAGTTTGAAAAAAGACTTTTTGAACACCAAATTTTTATACAGAAAATAATTACAGTACATCCGAAACAAATGATTATAACAATATATTTGAGGGAAAAAGCATGTTATTTTGCCTCATTCAAATCTTAATATCTAAACATTTAAATATGTAAAGTGCAATCACATTCGTAAATGAATGGCTTCTGGTTTTTGAAATGTAAATAAACCAATCTATTGTGATAAAACAACAAAATTGCAATAACTGCATTAACCATCAAAGTGAAGTCTAACTGTAACTGTAGTCTTGAAACAAATCTGAATAAGGAAAAACATTGCAATAAAATAATGCAAACTGGTTAAACTTGAGACTAGCTGAGATCTGTTATGACAGAACATTGCTTCAATGATATCTGGCGCCATCTAGCGTCGTGAATGGGTATAACGTCTAGACTGCGAATATAAGACGACCCCCACTTTTTCAGTCTTATTTCAATTTAAAAAAACACCGTCTTATATTCGGGTCAATACGGTATATGCATCTTGCTTCTTCGGTCATCGGGTGGTTTTGGCTAAGCGAAGCAAACGACCATCTAAAGTGTTAGTCACATGATCTGTTTGAAAAATAATTTTGACTCATTTTAAAAATATCTTTTTCTGTTCATTTATTATTATTATTATTTTTTGTTTTATTGCTTTAAAACCTTTAAAGACAATATTTTACCGGAAAACAAAATTTTAAAATCATATATACGAAAGGCAATGACACTTTTCACCGCTAAGCCTGTCGCAATATGCAATAATTCCATTTATCGCTCGATAAATATATCCTATTGTTCAATATATACCGGCCGCGTCAGTGCTTCAGATTGACTGTGGACCATCTATGGCGCGCCGGTGTTGTTGACGTGTGGGCGCTCCCGTCAGGAGTGACATTTCACGCGGGGCGGCTATTTTTCAGCACAACGTTATTTACAACGTTATTTACAACGAAGTCTGCCAAAACATTCTTACCGACTTGGCTGCTACGAACAACCTCGCTTTGACAACAAACAGCTGCTTCAAACTCGTCCTGTTTATGAAAGTCGATTGTCATATGCTGGTGTTGTGTAGTAATGAGCAGACGTGACTTCAGCGGCGCTTGCTAACTTTTTTCATGCGCGCACACACTAGATATCATGAAATGGCAAACTAAATGTGATACGTCCCATGCCATTGGCTACGTGAGCCCAGAGTGATTATGGGACACGTAGCCCATATACTACATCGATGAATTCTAAACTGTCATGACTGAATGGAAGTTAAGAAGGCCAAATCAATCCATACCAGTGACTATAGAAAATGTTGCAAATATTGTTAATTCAGTACGTGACACAGATGGATTCGGACCACAAATAGGATGTCTTGCTCATGTAGTAAACTTAGCTGCTAAGAGAGCTGTAGCAATCAACAGTGTGCCCTGCCTCACTTTACAAACAGTAAAGATTGTTCTCAGCACTTTTATACAAATTTTTTCAGATCAGTAAGAAGTAAGCACATAAATATTATGCACTAAAATGCATGTTTATATGATGGCAATTTAATTTTTGCTCGTTAGCCCCCCCACCCAAAAAAACAACAAAAAAACGAAACAAAAAATATAATTGTTATTTTTTTTACACAGCATTAAATGTATTGAATCGGATCGAAAATCGTGTCCCCCGTATCAAAAATCGTACCGAACCATGACTTAACTGTATCGTTGCATCCCTATGGAACACCACTGCAGAAGCTATGATGGGAAAAGTTTTCATTTGCCTAAATGCTTAAGTTATTAAGTGCAATTAAAAAAAAAAAAAATTTAACACATTTTATTTATTCTGTGTTTCTGTGCGGTATCAATATTGTTGTTTTTTACTTAAGAGGCATGGTCTATTGTTTTTAGTTGTGATTTCTTAAAAAGTATTTTTGAATTTAAGAATTTAAATTAGTGTACTTGATCTATTAATATATACTGTATGCTCACTGTGTTATTGTAAATTGGTTAAAAAAAAATGTGGGGGGGGGGGGCGCAATAATATCGCATATCGCAATAATTTATGATAATAATTGTCGCACACTAAAATTTGTTATCGCGACAGGCCTAGGCATCCCCCGCCCCTTAAACTCCGCTTATGGCTGCAACATCTTATTGGTGAAACTGGCAGAGCCACTGTTGGCATCTCTGACAAAAAAGAAAAGATATAAATTCTAATATGCAGCATAAAAAGGAAAAATGTAACGACTAGTGTTGCCCAAAGTAGTGGAGTAAGAGTAGTGATTCTTCTTCACAAATCTACTCAAGTTAGATTAAAAAATATGGCTAAGTAAGACTCCTTAGAAGTACATTTTCCTAAAAAAGTTACTCAAGTAAATGTAACCACCTCTGCAGAGGAGGCCTATCTGGAACTGCTTTATGCAACATAATTGTATTTTCACTGTATCGTACTTGTATCCTTTTCGCGTGTACGTATCTAAATAAGGCAAGCAAATTATTAGGAACCCATCTACACTCTTGTTTTGGAAGTCATTCAGCTGTGCAGCTGTACCTAGTGTGGTGGCTTGCTGATTCGCTTACTCGGGGATTTATTATGATGGGTGGTTGGACAACACGCCTGTGCAAAATGTCATATTATAAGCGTATGTTCCTGTGTAAGTGTGTGTGTGTGTCACAGGACGACAGCTGACACAGGGAACAGGTGCGGCGATGAAGATTTGGTGCGTTTGGATCCCTTGTCTTTGAGTGTGTTGGGGTGTGTATGTGTCTGTGTGAGGACATGTGCATATGGCCACAGCAGGCACGCTCGACAATGGGCGCTTGTGTGGGCCATGTGGAGGAGTAAGTCATGGGGGGGACTGGGGAACTCAATACGCAAGGACACGGTTGGAGCTCTGGCTGCAGCTGTTTGTTCTTCTCTGCTTCTTCTGATGTACCAAATCATGGCAACCACTAGGCCTTTGCACCACCAAATGACCCTAATTGATCTGATTGTCTGTCGGTCTGATTATTTATGAAGGGTTTTCTCATAAAAGTTGAATACTGTTATTTCTAAGATCGGATAGGGTAATTTGAATACGAGTTTTCTGCTTTTATGATTCATTTTCTTGTAAAAATGTTGTTACAGTGGGGCAAATAAGTATTTAGTCAACCACCAATTGTGCAAGTTCTCCTACTTGAAAAGATAAGAGAGGCCTGTAATTGTCAACATGGGTAAACCTCAACCATGAGAGACAGAATGTGAAAAAAAAATCAGATTGTTTGATTTTTAAAGAATTTATTTCCAAATTTTAGTGGAAAATAAATATTTGGTCACCTACAAACAAGCAAGATTTCTGGCTGTCAAAGAGGTCTAACTTCTTCTAACGAGGTCTAACGAGGCTCCACTCGTTACCTGTATTAATGGCACCTGTTTTAACTCATTATCGGTATAAAAGACACCTGTCCACAATCTCAGTCAGTCACACTCCAAACTCCACTATGGCCAAGACCAAAGAGCTGTCGAAGGACACCAGAGACAAAATTGTAGACATGCACCAGACTGGGAAGACTGAATCTGCAATAGGTAAAACGCTTGGTGTAAAGAAATCAACTGTGGGAGCAATTATTAGAAAATGGAAGACTTACAAGACCACTGATAATCTCCCTCGATCTGGGGCTCCATGCAAGATCTCACCCCGTGGCGTCAAAATGATAACAAGAACGGTGAACAAAAATCCCAGAACCACACGGGGGGACCGTGGGTAACGACCTACAGAGAGCTGGGACCACAGTAACAAAGGCTACTGTCAGCGCCGCCAGGGACTCAAATCCTGCACTGCCAGACGTGTCCCCCTGCTGAAGAAAGATACGTCCACGCCCGTCTGCGGTTCGCTAGAGAGCATTTGGACGATCCAGAAGAGGACTGGGAGAATGTGTTAGGGTCAGATGAAACCAAAATAAAACGTTATGGTAGAAACACAGGTTCTCGTGTTTGGAGGCGAAAGAATACTGAATTGCATCCGAAGAACACCATACCAACTGTGAAGCAAGCAACTTCATGTTTTGGGATTGTTTTTCTGCAAAAGGGACCAGGACGACTGATCTGTGTAAAGGAAGCAATGAATGGGGCCATGTATGGAGAGATTTTGAGTGAAAATGTCCTTCCATCAGCAAGGGCATTGAAGATGAGACGTGGCTGGGTCTTTCAGCACGACAATGATCCCAAACACACACCCACCAACCTCGAAGTAAAGACACACAAACTGCAAATGCTTTCAGCATTGCTGCAGAGATTTAAGAGGTGGGGGGAGGGGGGGTCAGCCTGTCAGTGCTCAGACCGTATGCCCACTCTACATCAAATTGGTGTGCATGGCTGTCACCCCAGGAGGAAGCCTCTTCTGAAGATGGTACACAAGAAAGCCCGCCCGTCTCATCAGACCATAGGACCTGGTTCCAGTAATCCATGTGCTTTGTTGACATGTCTTCAGCAAACTGTTTGTGGGCTTTCTTGACAGCACTCCTGTAACGAGTCACATGACATTTTGGAGGGAAAATGACAAGCAGTACTCAATTTGGACATTTAGGGATGTACGTAGTTTCCATGCGGTGTACTCACTTTTGTTGCCAGGGGTTTGGATATTAATGGTTATATTTTGAGTTATTTTGAGGGGAAAATAAACAAACTCTATTATATAAGCTGCACACAGACTACTTTTCATTGTGTCAAAGTGTCATTTTGTCAGTGTTGTCCCATGAAAAGATATACTTAAATATCTGCAAAAATGCGAGGGGTGTACTCACTTTTGTGAACAAATAGTTTACTTGTCAAATTTGGTCGGTGCAGCTTATAGTCTTTCATGTATAATTTTGTGGGTGGCGGCCTAAAGTCAGGTGCGCCTTATAGTCCGAAAATTACGGTAAATTAATTTGATTATATAATAATACCAATACTACCACAAAGAATTGCTATTTTGATGATCATTTTACTACAGTCCCTGACAAGTCTTGTCTCTTATCCATTTTATAGAAACAATCGCAAATAATCTGACTTTTAATTATTCAGTTGGTTTCAGAAATGGCTAATATGAAAGAGAAGACCCTCCCAAATGATGTGGAATGTACAAAAATATATTTGCTTCACTGAAAAACGATTTATCATTTAATGAAGACATAAAGGTAAAATTTTGGCAAGACAAAAGTTGTGTCGCCTACAGAAAGTAGTGTGAAAATTGAACAAAAAATGTACTTCAAATACAAAAAATATGTTACATAATATAAGCGAATTAAGTAGTGGTGCTGTGAGATCCAAATTTAATATTTTGTATGACTTCCATGGGCCTGAAGGATTGCATCCATGTGGTTCGGCAAGGATTCATACAATTTATTGATGAAGTCATCAGGAACATCAAAGAAAGCAGTCTTGCATGCCTCCCAGAGTTCATCAACATTCTTGGGTTTCGTCTTCCATGCTTCCCCTTTCATCCTGTTCATGTCTGGTGACTGTGCTGGCCAGTCCTGGACCATCTTGATCTTCTTTGCCTTGAGGAACTTTGAGGTAGAGATTAAAGTATGCGATGGAGCACCATCCTGCTGCAGAATTTGTCCCTTTTTATGGTTAGGAATGTAAGAGGCAGCTAAGATTTGTTAATATTTCAGACTATTTATGTTGCCTTCCACCCTGCAGATCTCTCGCACACCCCCATACTGGATGTAACCCCAGACTATGATTTTGCCACCACCGAAGTTCACTGTTTTGTGGCGAAAGGTGGATTTTTCAGATGAATCTTCCATTGAATTACACCACAGTCGCTGCAAATATTGCAGGAGACCTACTGGAGCCTGCATGGATCTGAGATTCACTCAGAAAACAGTGAAGTTTGGTGGTGGCAAAATCATGGTCTGGGGTTACATCCAGTATGGGGGTGTGTGAGAGACCGGAGGGGGGATGGCAACATAAATAGTCTGAAATATCAATAAATCTTAGCTGCCTCTTACATTCGTAACCATAAAAAGGTACAAATTGTGCAGCGGGGTGGTGCTCCATCGCATACTTCAATCTCTACCTCAAAGTTCCTCAAGGTAAAGAAGATCAAGATGGTCCAGGACTCGCCAGCCCAGTCACCAGACATGAACAGGATAAAAGAGGAAGCACGGAAGACGAAACCCAAGAATGTTGATGAACTCTGGGAGGCATGCAAGACTGCTTTCTTTGATGTTCCTGATGACTTATATGAATCCTTGCCGAACCGCATGGATGCAGTCCTTCAAGCCCATGGAAGTCATACAAGATATTACATTTGGATCTCAAAGCACCACTACTTAATTCGCTTATGTTATGTAACATATTTTTATATTTGAAGTACATTTTTTGTTCAATTTTCACACTACTTTCAGTAGGCGACAAAACTTTTGTCTTGCCAAAATTTGACCTTTGTGTCTTCATTAAATGATAAATCTTTTTTCAGTGAAACAAATATATTTTTGTACATTCAACATCATTTGGGAGGGTCTCAGCTTTCATATAAGCCATTTCTGAAAATAATTGAATAATTAAGAGTCAGGTTATTAGCAATTGTTTCTAAAAAATGGATAAGCGACAAGACTTTTGTCAGGGACTGTAAATTAAGTTTTGTGTATGTACCAATACTCCTAGGTATAATAATAAAACCATAATAATATTGATGTTTAATTGGGTCAAATGTCTCCAACCACTTGTGATGATGACAATGTTGAAGATGAAGCAAAACAAAGTGTCGTCACAGTCACGTGTTGTCATTTGCTCCACAACAAGCACTCGCGCCTTTTTCCCCCCCACCCCCACTGTGAAACTTAAGAAGGTTTACACACTCACGTCCACACGCAAGCACACACGAGGGAAACCCACGCCTGGTGTTGGATGAGAAGGCGACGACGATGATGTTCTCGCTCATACTACTTCTACTCTGCATACACAGTGAGTGTTTAAAAACAAACAAATATATCACCTACTTGCATGTTTTACTATATTAGTTTCATACAACCGTGCCAAAGATTGCATGAAAAAAAAAAAAACCCTGCACATGCACTGCAACATGGTGACCACAGTGTTTGTTTAGTTAACTTTAAAATTGAATGCTTGCACACATACAGTTACACTTTTGCAACTTTAATGTGTTAAAAAACTTGAACACTATAAATATAAAATGCATGGGAAGGGGAAAAAAATGTAATAAACCCATACATTTTAAATTTATTATAGCTTTTTAAAAAGTTTTTTGCTTGTCTTAAACTCAAGACAATTTGTTGACAACTCAATTTTTGCACGAAACCTTTACTTTTGTGATACATGCGATATCAGGACTAAAGACATTGCTGAAGTACACGTTGGCTTCAGTTCAGATAAAGTGTAAGTCATCTAAAAATTAGAAACATCTTTCTGCTAAAACTCTTGTATTGGACTGGATGTTTAGTGTACTGTTGCATCACGCTTCTGACCTCCAGAATTATAAATTCCAATCAGAACTTCACATTGAACCTTGGAGCTCAGATTTAACCCTAAAATGTCCCATGAAGACTGCATGATAGCCTAGGACAACAACATTGGATCAAACTACCTGCACCATTTAATGAAATCCAGTGTGATCGGCCTTTTGAAAATTTTACAATTACAAAAAAATAGTAATGCTCAGTTTTTATTCACACTGAAGTGAAGAAGTGTGAGGTGTTTCTAGTATTTTGACATAGCTGAATGAGCCAAGTAGCGCAGTTTTCTACAGTCGCATTAACAGATGTGTCGTCAAATTCCTACGTTTTTAATGCTAGACTCGAATTGGAGATGATCAAAACAGTGCAGTTGCCCCTTTTCTTCACTACACTGCTGGCTAAAAGTCTCGGCACCCCTGCAATTCGGTCAGATAATGCTCAATTTCTCCCAGAAAATGATTGCAATTAAAAATGCTTTGATAGGAATATCTTCATTTATTTTGCTTGCAATGAAAAAACACAAAAGAGAATGAAAAAACAAATCATTATCATTTTACACCAAACTCCAAAAAAGGGCCGGACAAAAGTATTGGCACCCTCAGCCTAATACTTGGTAACACAACCTTTAGACAAAATAACTGCAAACAACCGCTTCCGTGTTATTTTCTTTGAAGGTCTCGTTTATTCTCCTGTAAACTTACAGTGCCCTCCATAATTATTGGCACCCCTGAAAAAGATGTGTTTTTTAGCTTCTAATATTTTTTTTAAAAAATTCAAATAATATGGGACCTTAATGGAAAAAAAGACAAAAATCCATCCTTCAATACAAGAACATTCATTCAGTGGGGAAAAAATCCCACATAAAGAAAAAAATATTTGACATGAAATAATGTGTGTCACAATTATTAGCACCCCTGGTGTTAATACTTTGTACAACCCCCTTTTGGCAACAAAACAAGGTCTGGGACTGAGATGGCCATGGGAGGAGCTTGATTTTGTGTCTGGTGAACCATTTCTGTGTAGATTTGGCCATATGTTTAGGGTCATTGTCTTGCTGAAAGACCCAGTGACGACCCATCTTCAGCTTTCAGGCAGAGGGCAACAGATTTTGATCTAAAATGTCCTGGTATTTCAAAGCATTCATGATGCCATGCACCCTAACAAGGTTTCCAGGGCCTTTGGAAGCGAAACAGCCCCACAGCATCACTGACCCACCCCCATACTTCACAGTGGGTATGAGGTGCTTTTCTGCATGCACGTCTTTCTTGGCACGCCAGACCCACTTAGAGTGCTTGTTGCCAAAAAGCTCAATCTTTGTCTTATCTGACCAAAGCACACGGTCCCAGTTGAAGCCTGGGACCGTGTGTATTTCTGTGTGAGGTCCCATATTATTTGAATTAAAAAAAACATCTACTAGAAGCTAAAAAACACATCTTTTTCAGGGGTGCCAATAATTATGGAGGGCACTGTAATGTTGATGCCTTTTCCCAAAAAGCTCTACTTTTGTCTCATTTGACCAGAGAACATTCTTCCAAAACGTTTCTGGCATTCCCAGGTAAGTTTTGGCAAACTCCAGCCTGGCTTTTTTTATGTCTCTGGGTCAGAAGTGGGGTCTTCCTGGGTATCCTACCATGGAGTCCCTTTTCATTCAGACGCTGACGGATAGTACAGGTTGACACTATTCATAAGCGGAGTTTAAGGAGGGGCCAGGCCCCCTGGTGGCCAAAAAGTGTCATTGCATGTAATTGACTTTCCTGTCAAAGAGGTCTAACTTGTTACCTGTATTAATGGCACCTGTTTTAACTCATCGGTGTAAAAGACACCTGTCCACAACCTCAGTCAGTCACACTCCAGACTCCACTATGGCCAAGACCAAAGAGCTGTCGAAGGACATCAGAGAAAAAATTGTAGACCTGCACCAGGCTGGGAAGACTGAATCTGCAAAAGGTAAAACGCTTGGTGTAAAGAAATTAACTGTGGGACCAATTTTAGAAAATGGAAGACATACAAGACCACTGATAATCTCCCTCGATCTGGGGCTCCATGCAAGCTCTCACCCCGTGATGTCAAAATGATAACAAGAACGGTGAGCAAAAATCCCAGAACAACACGGGGGGACCTAGTGAATGACCTACGGAGAGCTGGGACCACAGTAACAAAGGCTACTATCAGTAACACAATGCGCCGCCAGGGACTCAAATCCTGCACTGCCAGACGTGTCCGCCTGCTGGAAAAAGTGCATGTCCAGGCCCGTCTGCTGTTCGCTAGAGAGCATTTGGATGAACCAGAAGAGGACTGGGGGAATGTGTTATGGTCAGATGAAACCAAAATAGAACCTTTGGGTAGAAACACAGGTTTTCGTGTTTGGAGGAGAAAAAATACTGAATTGCATCCGAAGAACACCATACCCACTGTGAAGCATGGGGGTGGAAACATCATGCTTTGGGGCTGTTTTTCTGCAAAGGGACCAGGATGACTGATCTGTGTAAGGTAAGAATGAATAGGGCCATGTATCGAGAGATTTTGAGTGAAAATCTCCTTCCATCAGCAAGGTCATTGAAGATGAGACGTGGCTGGGTCTTTCAGCATGACAATGATCCCAAACACACAGCCAGGGCAACAAAGGAGTGGCTTCGTAAGAAGCATTTCAAGGTCCTGGAGTGGCCTAGTCAGTCTCCAGATCTCAACCCCATAGAAAATCTGTGGAGGGAGTTGAAAGTCCGCGTTGTCTAACGACGGCCCCAAAATATCACTGCTCTAGAGGAGATCTGCATGGAGGAATGGACCAAAATACCAGCAACAGTGTGTGAAAAGCTTGTGAAGAGTTACAGAAAACGTTTGGCCTCTGTTATTGCCAACAAAAAGGGTACATAACAAAGTATTGAGATGAACTTTTGGTATTGACCAAATACTTATTTTCCACCATGATTTGCAAATAAATTCTTTAAAAACCAAACAATGTGATTTTCTTTTTTTTTTTTTTTTTTTTTTCACATTCTGTCTCTCATGGTTGAGGTTTACCCATGTTGACAATTACAGGCCTCTAATATTTTCAAGTGGGAGAACTTGCACAATTAGTGGTTGACTAAATACTTATTTGCCCCACAGTATGTGCCACACGTAAGTAACAGGTTCTGTTGATTACACAAAAGCATCACAAGATTTTTTTTTCAAAGGGTGCCAATACTTTTGTCAGGCCCATTTTTGGAGTTTTGTGTAAAATGATAATGATTTATTTTTTTTTGTTTTTAATTCTCTTATGTGTTTTTTCATTGCAAGCAAAATAAATGAAGATATTACTACCAAAGCATTTGTAATTGCAAAGATGTTCTGGGAGAAATTGAGCATTATGTGACAGAATTGCAGGGGTGCCAATACTTTTGGCCAGCAGTGCATGTGCTCAAACCTTCCTTCTTTTTATAAGTTCTACATTATTTTAGTGTGAGCAAGTGCTTGAGAAAGGAGGTTATCAGCATCGGGGGGTGGGAAACCACCTCATCTAAAGTCGTCCATCACTTTTACATTCCGAAGCCGCAGCAGTCCTGGTACCACCAGGCACCACATGCACATACGGACCCCCCTGGCCGTCACACACTCAAAGAACATTGAAACAGGAATTTTGTTATAGGGCTGCAGCTATCGAATATTTTAGTTATCGAGTATTGTACTGAAAATTCCATCGATTAATCCAGTAATCGGATAAAACATTTTATTTTGGTAAAGAGCAATTATCAATATACATGAGAAAACAAGACATTAAACCTATTATTGACCCATTTTTAGACAATCAATGAGTTTATTTCAGATGTACATTATTGAAAACAGCCAACAATTGCACCTTGAGATATGACCAGAAAAAAAAACAAAAAACAAATTCACTACTTTCACTCCAAAAACTTTATTTCAGATGTACATTGTTGAAAACAGCCAACAATTGGACCTTGAGATGTGACTAGAAAAAAAAAAAAAATCAATGCTTTCACTCCAAAAACTTAAGATCTTTAGAAAAAAAAAAAAATCTCAATTCAAACCTCAAAATGTAATTACGCTTGATAACACACATCACTTAAAAGTTAGGTGTTTTTCCCCTGTGTTTCAATTGCAAGGCTTCATTGCTTCAAGAAGCTTAATTTGGCCATCACTGCTCCCTTGGGGGAGGCAGTCAACCTCTACTGTCAACACTGTTGTAGCCCAATATGCCACCTAGCATGCATTGCAGCACTACACATATAAATGAAAAAATCAAAATTCATGTTCTGTGCTAATTCTTTCTTCAGTTACTGTTTCAGTTGTTTCGTTAATAGCTAGTTATGGTATTTGGTAACACTTTACTTGACTCCGGCATCATAAGACTGTCATTAGACCTTCTTAATTATGACATGACACTGTCATGAGAAGTAATGAATGCTTATAACAGATGTCATTTAGTGTTACCCGGCAAATTATCTCACTTTGAATGAACATAAAAGATCCAAGCTGGACATAAATGGAGTTAGTAACATAATTTGCAGGATGACACTTACTAACATCTGTCATAAGCATTCAGTAATGCCCATGATAGGGTCATGCCATATTTATGAAGGTCTTATGACAGTCTTATGACGCCGCTGTCCAATAAAGTGTTACCTATTAACCCAAATAAATCAACAAATAGGTCGCACTGAACTATAACCCACAGGATTCAAAATGAAGGAAAAAGTAGCGGTGTACAGTCCGACAATTACGGTATGTTGTGTTTTATGAGCAACATTTGAGGTTGTGCAGCACCTGTCTCTCTCTAAGCAGCTTTTTGCTCATGTTTTTCTGGTACAATAGTTTCCAGCAGAGTTCACTACATTTCTCACAGTTTAATTAACGTTAAAAGTAGAAAACACAAACGGACATTTCTCTCTAAGCAGCTTCCTACTCGAGTTTTGCAGGTTAGCAAATTAACACAGTTTAATGTAATGCTAACTCTGGTGCAGGTCGGACTTCAAGTAGCAAAATTAGTGGTGTGTTTCCCACCTCCACAACACTGGCGTCTTTTTAACTTACTTACAGTGGCTGCTGCTGGCCGAAAAAAACTTGGAATACCCCTCGTCGACAATTTGAGCCTCTTGAGGCGTCTTCTTAACTTACTTACAGTGGCTGCTGCTGGCCCCCCAAAAAAACTTGCAATATCCCTCGTCTTTGAAGGGGGTGGAGGAGGCGGCATGTTGTCGACATGTATTCCTATCGGGGCTGTGTGAAAGTGAGCGGTTGCTTAAAGGTTGGTGGGGACAATTTGAGCCTTTTGAGGCGTCTTTTTAACTTACTTACAGTGGTTGCTGCTGGCCGAAAAAAACTTGGAATACCCCTCGTCGACAATTTGAGCCTCTTGAGGCGTCTTCTTAACTTACTTACAGTGGCTGCTGCTGGCCAAAAAAAAACTTGTAATATCCCTCGTCTTCGAAGGGGGTGGAGGAGGCGGCATGTTGTCGACATGTATTCCTATCAGGGCTGTGTGAAAGTGAGCGGTTGCTTAAAGGTTGGTGGGGACAATTTGAGCCTCTTGAGACGTCTTTTTAACTTACTTACAATGGCTGCTGCTGGCTGAAAAAAACTTGTAATACCCCTAGTCGACAATTTGAGCCTCTTGAGGGGCTGTGTGAAAGTGAGTATGCATGTTTGTGTCGGGGGTGGGTCAAGTCATCAGCCAATCAAACGTGCATTTGAGGGGGGGGGGGGGGGGGGGGGGAATGGACCGGCGCATTCAGCAAGTGAAAAGGGATAAATGTAAGTTTGAACATAGTGAAAATAATTCACTTAATAATGGTAGTGTCAATTCTTTCCTTAAAACGTATGTGAAGACAATCTAAATGACCTGTATAACTGAATTCATTGTATAATGCATATAAGGTTGCTTAATAAAGGTTGGTGGGGACAATATGAGCCTCCTGAAAAGTTGGTAGTGTTATGCCCCTACCGTCCCTATCCATACCTACGCCTTTGCTTTATTGTTTTAATTTTACACCCTCATCACTCTACAGTGCTGTGTTTTTACAGATTAAATAAAGCCTGTATGAAAGCCACGTTAACCACGCATAGAAAGTAGCCACAATTAATAGAAACCCAGCCCTCCGCAGGGCTACCATTGTGTTAGCAAGGTTAAAGTAACGTTAATCTTATTTATTAGCGCGACGTTAAATTTTACCTTGTCCCGAGTATCGCTCCTCCTCTCTCAGAGTAAACAGGGTGCCTTCGGTAGAGCTGCAGCATTGAAGAGAGTGCTGTAGTGTTATGCACCTGTTGGTGTCCAGCTTGAAATGATCCCACACTTTTGACATTTTCTTTTTCTTGGTGTCTTTCTCTTCACTTTCGTCGGCGTCTTCGTCTTTACCTCTATATTCATGAGTGGTTGAAATCAAATACAGTGCCTTGCAAAAGTATTCGGCCCCCTTGAATCTTGCAACCTTTCGCTACATTTCAGGCTTCAAACATAAAGATATGAAATTTAATTTTTTTTGTCAAGAATCAACAACAAGTGTGACATAATCGTGAAGTGGAACAACATTTATTGGATAATTTAAACTTTTTTAACAAATAAAAAACTGAAAAGTGGGGCGTGCAATTTTATTCGGCCCCTTTACTTTCAGTGCAGCAAACTCACTCCAGAAGTTCAGTGAGGATCTCTGAATGATCCAATGTTGTCCTAAGTGACCAATGATGATAAATAGAATCCACCTGTGTGTAATCAAGTCTCCGTATAAATGCACCTGCTCTGTGATAGTCTCAGGGTTCTGTTTAAAGTGCAGAGAGCATTATGAAAACCAAGGAACACACCAGGCAGGTCCGAGATACTGTTGTGGAGAAGTTTAAAGCCGGATTTGGATACAAAAAGATTTCCCAAGCTTTAAACATCTCAAGGAGCACTGTGCAAGCCATCATATTGAAATGGAAGGAGCATCAGACCACTGCAAATCTACCAAGACCCGGCCGTTCTTCCAAACTTTCTTCTCAAACAAGGAGAAAACTGATCAGAGATGCAGCCAAGAGGCCCATGATCACTCTGGATGAACTGCAGAGATCTACAGCTGAGGTGGGAGAGTCTGTCCATAGGACAACAATCAGTCGTACACTGCACAAATATGGCCTTTATGGAAGAGTGGCAAGAAGAAAGCCATTTCTCAAAGATATCCATAAAAAGTCTTGTTTAAAGTTTGCCACAAGCCACCTGGGAGACACACCAAACATGTGGAAGAAGGTGCTCTGGTCAGATGAAACCAAAATTGAACTTTTTGGCCACAATGCAAAACGATATGTTTGGCGTAAAAGCAACACAGCTCATCACCCTGAACACACCATCCCCACTGTCAAACATGGTGGTGGAAGCATCATGGTTTGGGCCTGCTTTTCTTCAGCAGGGACAGGGAAGATGATTAAAATTGACGGGAAGATGGATGCAGCCAAATACAGGAACATTCTGGAAGAAAACCTGTTGGTATCTGCACAAGACCTGAGACTGGGACGGAGATTTATTTTCCAACAGGACAATGATCCAAAACATACAGCCAAATCAACAATGGAATGGTTCAAAAATAAACGTATCCAGGTGTTAGAATGGCCAAGTCAAAGTCCAGACCTGAATCCAATCGAGAATCTGTGGAAAGAGCTGAAGACTGCTGTTCACAAACACTCTCCATCCAACCTCACTGAGCTCGAGCTGTTTTGCAAGGAAGAATGGGCAAGAATGTCAGTCTCTCGATGTGCAAAACTGATAGAAACATACCCCAAGCGACTTGCAGCTGTAATTGGAGCAAAAGGTGGCGCTACAAAGTATTAACGCAAGGGGGCCGAATAATATTGCACGCCCCACTTTTCAGTTTTTTATTTGTTAAAAAAGTTTAAATTATCCAATAAATTTTGTTCCACTTCACGATTGTGTCCCACTTGTTGTTGATTCTTGACAAAAAATTAAAATTTTATATCTTTATGTTTGAAGCCTGAAATGTGGCGAAAGGTTGCAAGGTTCAAGGGGGCCGAATACTTTTGCAAGGCACTGTATATCCGCCGCCTCTGCCTTATTCCTGTACTCATGTGACGTCAACGCGTTGTGCTGCATTATAAGTAGTCCAGGCAAAACATCATGCTTAGAGCTGGCAAAATTAAACGATTCCTCGAGGTGGAGAATATTCCTCAATCAGTTTTTAAAATCGAATAACTCGAACTAGTTCAGTAATCGTTTCAGCTTTATTTTGTTATAAACATTAATTGGCAAATCGTTTACAAATGTAATGCTAAATATTGCTGGAAACAAACAACTGAGGGTATCAGTGAAACGCTATTTAATACAGTGGGGTAAATAAGTATTTAGTCAACCACCAATTGTGCAAGTTCTCCTACTTGAAAAGATTAGAGAGGCCTGTAATTGTCAACATGGGTAAACCTCAACCATGAGAGACAGAATGTGGGGAAAAAAACAGAAAATTACATTGTTTGATTTTTTTAAAAGAATTTACATCCAAATTAGAGTGGAAAATAAGTATTTGGTCATCTACAAACAAGCAAGACTTCTGGCTCTCAAAGAGGCCTAACTTATTCTAATGAGGTCTAATGAGACTCCACTCGTTACCTTTATCAATGGCACCTGTTTTAACTCATTATCGGTATAAAAGACACCTGTCCACAACCTCAGTCAGTCACACTCCAAACTCCACTATGGCCAAGACGAAAGAGCTGTCGAAGGACACCAGAGACAAAATTGTAGACCTGCACCAGGCTGGAAAGACTGAATCTGCAATAGGTAAAACGCTTGGTGTAAAGAAATCAACTGTGGGAGCAATTATTAGAAAGGGAGTTGAAAGTCTGTGTTGCCCAAAGACAGCCCCAAAACATAACTGCTCCAGAGGAGATCTGCATGGAGGAATGGGCCAAAATACCTGCAATAGTGTGTGAAAAGCTTGTGAAGAGTTACAGAAAACGTTTGGCCTCAGTTATTGCCAACAAAGGGGACATAACAAAGTATTGAGATGAACTTTTGGTATTGACCAAATACTTATTTTCCACCATGATTTGCAAATACAGTAAATTCTTTAAAAATCAAACAATGGGTTTTTCTTTTTCTTTTTCCTCCACATTTTGTCTCTCATGGTTGAGGTTTACCCATGTTGACAATTACAGGCCTCTCTAATATTTTTAAGTGGGAGAACTTGCACAATTTGTGGTTGACTAAATACTTATTTGCCCCACTGTAAGTCTCAACATTTCATAGGCACCTCCAAATGCCTTGCAATGGGCATGTTTTTTTCTTTGTGAACTCCTGTGGGTCTAAACATAATTGCTTTTTACCTGTATTTTGTGATTGTTCCTGCATGAGGGTCACAATTCCCTTGAAAAACAAGAGCTTCTTAGTGTCCATGAGCTACAGTATTTCCAGTAAAAAAAAAAAGACCTTTGAAAGAACAAGGAATTCTGTTTGTAACAAATTTGATTAGTGCCTTTTGGTGTTTGTTTTCTTTCAGATGTCTAATTAATTTAGCTCTTTGCAGGTCCTGTCACTATGTCCGTGACAGTAAGTTCCTCTAAAACCAAAGTTGAGGTCCATGAACACACAGGTGAGCATTGCTTTCATCTGCTGTATATACACTGCTGGCCAAAAGTATTGGCACCCCTGCAATTCTGTCAGATAATGCTCAATTTCTCCCCAAAAATGATTGCAATTACAAATGCTTTGGTAGTAATATCTTCATTTGTTTTGCTTGCAATGAAAAACACAAAAGAGAATGGGAATTTTTTTTAATCATTATCATTTTGCACAAAACTCCAAAAATGGGCCGGAAAAAAGTATTGGCACCCTCAGCCTAATACCTTTAGAAAAAATAACTGCAAACAACCGATTGTGCGGATGGTGGATAAAGAACCTTGAAGAATATCCAAAAAGTTGAAGCTGTCCTGCAGTCCGAGGGTCAATCTGTACTATCCGTTGGTGTCCGAATGAAAAGGGACTCTATGGTAGGATACCCAGGAAGACCCTACTTCTGACCCAGGGCATAAAAAACCCAGGCTGGAGTTAGCCAAAACTTACCTGAGAAAGCCAAAAACGTTTTGGAAAAATGTTCTATGGTCAGATGAGACAAAAGCAGAGCTTTTGGGGAAAAGGCATCAACATAGAGTTTACAGGAAAAAAAACGAGGCCTTCATAGAAAAGAACACGGTCCCCACAGTGAAACATGGCGGAGGTCCCTGATGTTTTGGGGTTGCTTTGCTGCCTCTAACCCTGGACTGCTTGACCGTGTGCATGGTATTATGAAGTCTGAAGACTACCAACAAATATTGCAGCATAATGTAGGGCCCAGTGTGAGAAAGCTGGATCTCCCTCAGAGGCCATGGGTCTTCCAGCAGGACAATGACCCAAAACACACTTCAAAAAACACTAGAAAATGGTTTGAGAGCAAGCACTGGAGACTTCTAAAGCGGCCAGCAATGAGTCCAGACCTGAATTCCGAAGAACACCTGCGGAGACATCTGAAAATGGCAGTTTGGAGAAGGCGCCGTTCAAATCTCAGAAACCTAGAGCAGTTGGCCAGAAAAGAATGGTCTAAAATTCCAGCAGAGCATTGCAAGAAACTCATTTATGCATACCGGAAGCGGTTGTTCGCAGTTATTTTGTCTAAAGGTTGTGCTACCAAGTATTAGGCTGAGGTTGCCAATACTTTTGTCCGGCCCATTTTTGGAGTTTTGTGTAAAATGATAATTATTTGATTTGTTTATTTTATTCTCTTTTTTATTATTATTTTTTTTTTATTGCAAGCAAAACAGACAAAAATATTACTACCAAAGCATTTGTAATGGCAATCATTTTCTGGGAGAAATTGAGCATTATCTGACAGAATAGCAGGGGTGCCAATACTTTTGGCCAGCAGTGTATATGTTAAGGCACTACAGTGCATAACATTTTCCTTACAGACTAAGACATGTGATGTTGCATATCATATTATCAAATTACTGTACATACATGTGTCCTGTACTTTAGATGCTGTACTCTCCTGCAACTTCCGCACTGAGAAAGAGCAGAACCCTCGAATAGAGTGGAAGAAGAAAGGAAAAGCTGTGACCTTTGTCTACTTCAATAACAAATTTACCAGTCGGTGACGACCTCCCGCACCAATTTCAATTTGTTTCTGTGTTAGAAACCGCAATTGCAGTATTTCCAACCACCATAGGCGCCTACGCAGGGCGGGCTGAGATGGACGGTGCCTCTCTGACCATCCACTCGGTGACAGAGAAAGACTCTGGGGAATATCGCTGTGAGGTGACTGCTAGTGATGACCACGTCAGCTTCGGAGAGGCCACGGTGACACTTGATGTACATGGTATGCGCCTGTGAGGCACACCTGCACAATATAATGCGCTACCTGGATATACAGTCCCTGACAAAAGTCTTGTCGCTTCTCCATTTTGTAGAAACAATTGCTAATAACCTGACTTTTAATTATTCAGTTGGTTTCAGAAATGGCTCATATGAAAGCTAAGACCTTCCCAAATGATGTTGAATGTACAAAAATATATTTGTTTCATTGAAAAAAGATTTGTCATTTAATGAAGACATAAAGGTCAAATTTTGGTAAGACAAAAGTTTTGTCGCCTACAGAAAGTAGTGTGAAAATTGAACCAAAAATGTACTTCGAATACAAAAATATGTTACATAACATAAGCGAATTAAGTAATGGTGCTGTGAGATCCAAATTTAATATTTTGTACGACTTCCAAGGCCTTCGGCAAGGATTCACACAATTTATTGATGAAGTCATCAGGAACATCAAAGAAAGCAGTCTTGCATGCCTCCTAGAGTTCAACAACACTATTGGGTTTTGTCTTCCATGCTTCCTCTTTCATCTTACCCCAGACATGCTCAATGATGTTCATGTCTGGTGACTGGGTTGGCCAGTCCTGGAGGATGTTGATCTTCCTTGCCTTGAGGAACTTTGAGGTAGAGATTGAAGTATGGGATGGAGCACCATCCTGCTGCAGAATTTGTCCTTTTTTATGGTTAGGAATGTAAGAGGCAGCTAAGATTTGTTGATATTTCAGACTATTTATGTTGCCTTCCACCCTGCAGATGTCTTGCACACCCCCATACTGGATGTAACCCCAGACCATGATTTTGGTAATGATGTAACCTCCAAAACTTCCACTGTTTTCTGAGTGAATCTCGGATCCATGTGGGCTCCAGTAGGTCTCCTGCAATATTTGTGGCTACTGTGGTGTAATTCAATGGAAAATTCATCTGAAAAATCCACCTTTTGCCACTTTTCCAGTGTCTATCCTTTTGACAGGCTGTCGGCCTTGGTAAATGCCTCACGGTTTTTTAATTGTCTGCACCCTGAGAGATAAATAGTCTGAAATATCAACAAATCTTAGCTGCCTCTTACATTCCTAACCATAAAAAGGGACAAATTCTGCAGACGGATGGGGCTACGTCGCATACTTCAATCTCTACCTCAAAGTTCCTCAAGGCAAAGAAGATCAAGATCCTCCAGGACTGGCCAGCCCAGTCACCAGACATGAACATCATTGAGGATGTCTGGGGTAGGATGAAAGAGGAAGCATGGAAGACGTAACCCAAGAATGTTGATGAACTCTGGGAGGCATGCAAGACTGCTTTCTTTGATATTCCTGATGACTTCATCAATAAATTGTATGAATCCTTGCCGAAGCCCATAGAAGTCATACAAAATATTAAATTTGGATCTCACAGCACCACTACTTAATTCGCTTATGATATGTAACATATTTTTGTATTTGAAGTACATTTTTTGTTCAATTTTCACACTACCTTCTGTAGGCGACAAAACTTTTGTCTAGCCAAAATTTGACCTTTATGTCTTCATTGAATGACAAATCTTTTTTCAATGAAACAAATATATCTTTGTACATTCAACATCATTTGGTAGGGTCTTTGCTTTCATATGAGCCATTTCTGAAACCAATTGAATAATTAAAAGTCAGGTTATCAGCAATTGTTTCTACAAAATGGAGAAGCGACAAGAATTTTGTCAGGGACTGTACAGTATGTAAGAAAAGTCTTGCAGTATTTTCAGTAAAGATGCACCGATACCGATACTAGTATCGGCAGGGGGCGCCGATCCGGCCCAAAATGGTGGTATCGGTATCGGCGAGTACCAACAAAGACGGCGCCGATACCATTTACCGGTCCATTATTATAACATTTGACCGCAGCCTTTTTTTTTCTCCTGGCGCTCACTACACTTTGTCGCTGTGTTGTGTGATGACACGTGAACACCAAACAGCTATCGCTATTGGCCTGCTCCTGACCAATGAGAACGGGCCAATAGCCACTTCTGACCAATGACATGGCTGACAAGGGCGACATGGCGGCGGTCGGGAAATATTTCAAAATATAAATCCCGTCAATTAAAATCAATGTCTGCGTGCAAGATTTGCGGCCTGAAAGTTTCGAGATGTGGAGTTAAATCGGCCAGTTTCAATACCTCGAACCTGATAAAACATGTGAAGACGAAACGTGAACGAACACAACGATTTTGAGCCTGCAAGAGCAGGACTGCTATCCAGACGAAGGGCGCTGTACAGGTGCAACAATCTCTGGTCAGTTCACTACGTCGACTTTACTTTTATTGTCTTTTATTGAAAGAAATGCTGCAGTAATTTGGGAACTGTTTCCAAAGTAGGGTTGCCACCTTTCAGAAATAGAAATAAGGGACCCACCCCCTCCCGAAAAAACGAGGCTAATAGAGAGACGGGATGCTGTAGTCAATTATTATTACTTACAATTGTGAGCGTCCGCAAATGCGGAAACAAGGTTGGACCTCGAAGCGGACAACAAGCGGGGGATAAGTACAAGGGTTTGATGATTGCAAACAAAAAAATAACACGCGATCGCGGGATAGAAGAAATAACAAAAGGAGTCCGTGACAGCAGGTCGACGGAGCTCAATACTACAAACTCGTAGATTAAATAAGACGATAGGCAGCGAGCCAAAAAGCCCAAATAAAAACACTCAAATACCTGCACAGGGTAGAGGTTACAAACGAGTGCAGCACACTAACAGAAAAAACCCAATGCACGGGCGTAACAAGCAAATGTAGCGAGACTATAGTGCGAGATGTGAAATGGCGATCAACAAAGCAAATATCTCGGCAGCCTTCTCTGAGCTCACCCGTGCTTAAATGCTGCGTTGATGAGCCCGCATTGGATTCAGGTGCGACGTCAGGAACACCCCCACTAACAGCCCAGCAACAAAACACAATCTAACCAACAGCAGAATGTGACAATAATTTCATGAAAGTTGCACTGTTTGGCCTTTGAGAGGTTTAAAAAAATGTTTACTCAGTTCATTCAGAGTTTATTATTATGAACTTATTTTTACTTTCTTACTGTTGGGCTAGTATTATACTTTGTACTAGTGTTTTTCCTATTTTGCAAAGGTAAGCAACAGCCTGACAAAGCCTTGATAGCAATGATTTCACATCCAATTATGTAGCTCTTTTGTAAAAAAAAAAAAAAAATATATATATATATATATATAATCGGGGTGGTATCGGTATGGTATCGGTATCGGCCGATACTGCACAGCCAGGTATCGGTATCGGGGCCAAAAAATGGTATCGTTGCAACACTAATTTTCAGACTATAAAGTGCACTTAAAATCCTTTATTTTTTTTGAAAAATTGACAGTACTTAATTTTTGTCCAGCTCACCTGGAGGCTATTCATTCATTCAGTGTTGATCTGTGCCCGATAGTCTGAAATAATGGTAAATGAATGAAGTTTTTATTGACAGTGTGAAAGAGGATTTATCTCACTTTTAATTTGAATTTGATCGGACTGTTTTCAGACGTTACTTTACAGCTAAGCAAATGTCAGTTTCTAATTTGCTGCCGTTTCTGTGTTCTCAGTACCCCCGCATATCCCGTCTTGCGAGGTTCCCCGCTCCGTGTTTGTAGGCTCCGACCTGGAGCTGCTGTGCAAAGACAAGCAGAGTGTGCCCCCGGCCACATACAGCTGGTACAAAGACAACAGGGCCTTGAAGGTCTCGTCCGACACGCCGTACAGCATGGACACGCACAGAGGCACGCTGGTGAGTGAGCCCCCACTTGTGTGACACATGCTGAGCACACACTTGTGCGCTCGTACGGACTCGAGAAGGAACACGTGCAGCTGTTGCTCTTCCTCTCTCACTGCCTGGAGCAGAAGTTTACAAGCGTATCCAAGGTGGATTCTGGGATGTATCGCTGCGAATCCTCCAACAGTGTTGGGTCACCCAAGAGTTGTGTGGCACAACAACTTAAAGTTATTGACTGTAAGTCAAGATTTTTTTCTGCCTAACGCTCTCATACTGCACTCATGAAACAGATTATCCTGTATTTTTCGCAGATCCAGTGGATATTGCTATCTTGATCGCTGGTGCTTCAGGTTTTGTGATTCTCACACTCCTCTGCTGCATCTGTGTGTGTGTATGCCGACGTCGAGGATGCTGTAAGAGTGAGTAACTTTTTACTTTGGTGTGCACATTACAAAGGAAGATTAAGGATACGCACCACTACGGTCACAAAAAAATGTAACAACTGAGATAGCAATCTTGAAAGCAAAATAAGATACTGTAATTTCCCGAATATAAGGCGCACCCGTGTATAACGCGCACCCCAAATTTACTTGTAAAATCTAGGGAAAATTATTGTACCCGTGTCAGAGGATGCGCTAGACTTTTTCGTTGTCTGTCATTTTGACTGACAGGGTCATAAAAATCCGGTCATAATCTATTTTTACCCGTCACTTAAATTTTTAAAATGTTAATAATGACATATTCAATAGTATTTAGTTTTCATTCATCTTTAATTAATATTCTGTCCGAATAAGCTTAACAGAGAATCCACACTGCGCCATCACACATCAAGCAGCTGTGCGTTATTAGCGCCTAGCTTGCCTTGAACACGGCTTTTTAGGAAGGGTCGGACTTGACAAGTCATTAAAAAAAAAAAAAAAAAAAGGGTTTGAGGATAAGCCTGAGAATGATCGGTTTTCTCTCTGCTCCATATAACCAATATTTCAACATTGCTTACACGGCCGAGAGTTGGGGCAAAATGCTCGTATGTGTGTGTGACATGCACGAACAGTGCGTGCATGCTATTGATCCATATACTTTGAATATAAACCTGTACAGGGATTATTTATGCCTGTTATTTGTGTCCTCTTTTTAATAAGCAAAATATGATATCCCTGGAATGACGGATGACAGCCAGCATGTGTGATTGTATGGTCATTTGTTTTGATGCTTCTGCGCATGCGGGTCGTCTTGCTCAGCGCATGTCGGACTGCGAATTAGTGCGCAGATATGACAAAAAATCGGATTCGTGCATTAAGACTTGTAGTATGAACGTAGCCTTAGTTCGGACGCTCAGTTGCCTTGACATTTTTCCGAGTAAAGGCTCAAACACTCCAGCAACGTGAACGTCGCGTCAACGATCTCGCCGCGATTACGCTTCGAAACGCGGCCGTTAAAGTCAATCAGCCAATGCACACCAGTCGCAGTGCGTCCGCGTGTTAGACGCGTCCCAGAAGCGCTAAACGCGACGCACGCGAAAAGAACAGCAGAGTTTGTTTTTTGACGCGAGACGTTGCGTCAATACTACTAGGTAGGATCGGGCAGGCCGGAAGTCACTCGTGTAAAAATCCGGTCGATTTTCAAAATAATATGCAATCGTAACTTACTATATAAATAAAATAAACTGAAATGAGCTAAAACACCTGCAATTAATACGAATAATACACAAATCCTGCTACACAATTAAATTAATTCCTGCGTGGTGCTTTAACTTGAGAAAAAACATCAATAAAGCTTAGAAAAATGTTCATAAGAAAAAAAATGTTGAAATCTTTGTCATTGGTATTGCTTTTTGCTTTAGCACATGACTTCTTTTTTCTTCTTTCTTTCAAAAAGAAAGCTGGCCAATACGCGGGGTCTGAAAGGCAAAGTGTTGTTGTTTTATTACCTTTTAATACCCGCTATTCTTGCGCGATCTTGCAATCCTCGCGTGAACCGATCGAGCCGCTCCACAGACGCGCTGCTCGTGAAACGCGTCCTATGGAAATTGATGCCGAGCGTCACTGGTGCTTTATCGCGGCGGGATCGTTGACGCCACGTTGACGTTGCTGGTGTGTTACCGCCTTTAGGCCAACGACGTCATGCATCAAGAGACAATAGCTAATTAATATGCTCACTCGCCACCTTGTGGTCTGGGGTGTGAATTGCAACCTGTCAAAATGACGGATGGACTTCAGTTTTTTCCGTCACCGTTTTAAAAAACCGGTCAACGACGGAAAATATTCGGTTAACGCGACCCCTGACCCGTGTATAATGCGCACCCTAATTTTAGCACCAATAAATAGAAGAATACAAGAAAACAGAGCTTGTGTACAGATACAGAAATGCCATTTTACTATCTGGCAGGGGTGAAAGTGGCTAGAATTTCTTGCCAGAACTCCCTGACGTGCAGGTCACCACAGAGCCAGAAATTTCATTTTGTTTTTGTTTTTTCTTTCATTTTCCAAAATGTCATGTGATCAAGAGGCTTCCTCCTGGGGTGACAGCCATGCACACCAATTTGATGTAGAGTGCGGCGTATGGTCTGAGCACTAACAGGCTGACCCCCCCCCCGCCTCTTCAATCTCTGCAGCAATGCTGACAGCACTCCTGTAACCAGTCACATGACATTTTGGAAAGAAAATGACAAGCAGTACTCAATTTGGACATTTTGGGATGTACGTAGTTCCCATGCAGTGTACTCACTTGTGTTGCCAGGGGTTTAGATATTCATGGCTATATTTTGAGTTATTTTGGGGGGGGGGAATAAATGAACTCTATTATATAAGCTGCACACAGACTACTTTTCATTGTGTCAAAGTGTCAGTGTTGTCCCATGAAAAGATATACTTAAATATCTGCAGAAATGCGAGGGGTGTACTCACTTTTGTGATACACTGTAAGTCCAAAGTGCACATTGACAGCTAAGATGTTCTGAACCTCCCCATCAGAGCAAATAAAACTGAAAATTATAAATAAGCCTCCTCAACTCTTTCGTTGTTCTTAAAGATTTGATCCATTTTATGTTGCTTTGCCCTTTTTTTGTCGCATCAATTCAACAACCTTTTTTTTTTTTTTTTTTTTTTGCTGTTCCAGAAAACATGCACATTTGAACCAATCAGAGCTAACTATCTCTGCTGATCACATGTCGGTATGTCAACCCAATTGAACGGATAAATGAGTCCAGACGTTTTGCTTTCGCACATTGACGTGACTCATCATCGTCAGACTCAGATAACTGCAGCAGCTGGGGAAACCTCCATGCCGTCTGTGGAATAAAATAAATAATAACTTTTGGTGGGATCGGATTACGCTACACAAGCACTTTATTATGCTTGTTGTTACCACTTGTCTATGTAAATCTGATGTTAGTAGATTGTTTTCTTCTCGGCGATGAAATGCATGAGTGGCAACTTGGCATTTTTATTTATTTATTTTTTACATAGCGTTTTGACAGTTGCCGTCATTTTTTCGGAATCAAAGCACCGTGTACCGGAACAGCATTCTGGCCCTGAATCTTATACCGGTACTGCGTTCTGGCCCTGAATTTTATACCGGAACTGCATTCCTGACCGTTCTGGCCCACTTTCACCCCTGCTAACTGGTGAAACACAGCACCAGCATAGCACATTGGTAGTTCAAAACATTACCGTAAAATGACAATATGCACGGTAATAATATGATCTGACAACTTCTCCAACTTCCCAAAATCCAGGAGAAAACAAAACAGATATGACTTTTCTTTTAAAGGCTGCTGTATAACTTGATCGGTTCATAATGATGAAGAAATGTTTCTTCCATGGATTGATACGGTAAAATAAAAGTGAGGACCAAAGTCGGAAATTGGAACGAGCGCATCGCTACTGTAACAACTGGAAATATTGTTATTTGGGTTTGAGTTTCCCGAGGGACAGGTATAGTTGACGGACGCAGGAAGTCTGTTGTTACGTTTGTTATGGTCCGAGTTGCTGAGCTGCAATAAACGTTGACTCAAATGAGTTCAAGAAGCTAAATTCTGTGCTTTATGAAGAGTGAAAAAAGCTGAATTTAACACAGACGAAATCATTCGACCAATCAGAGTGAAGTATTACCGAAACAAAATGGTGACGTCATGTACTGTAATGGTCGGCAACGGATCGTCGCATACGTTTTCTTTAACACAACATGGCCGTGTCAATAAAAAAATTATATATATGTATATAATATATACACTCACCGGCCACTTTATTAGGTACACCATGCTAGTAACGGCTTGGACCCGCTTTTGCCTTCAGAACTGCCTCAATTCTTCGTGGCATAGATTCAACAAGGTGCTGGAAGCATTCCTCAGAGAGCTTGGTCCATATTGACATGATGGCATCACACAATTGGTGCAAGATTTGTCCGCTGCACATCCATGATGCGAATCTCCCTTTCCACCACATCCCAAAGATGCTCTATTGGATTGAGATCTGGTGACTGTGGAGGACATTTGAGTACAGTGAACTCATTGTCATGTTCAAGAAACCAGTCTGAGATGATTCCAGCTTTATGACATGGCACATTATCCCGCTGAAAGTAGCCATCAGAAGTTGGGTACATTGTGGTCATAAAGGGATGGACATGGTCAGCAACAATACTCAGGTAGGCTGTGGCGTTCCAACGATTGGTACCAAGGGGCCCAAAGAGTGCCAAGAATATATTCCCCACACAATTACACCACCACCACCAGCCTGAACCGTTCATACAAGGCAGGATGGATCCATGGTTTCATGTTGTTGATGCCAAATTCTGACCCCACCATCTGAATGTCGCAGCAGAAATCGAGACTCATCAGACCAGGCAACGTTTTTCCAATCTTCTATTGTCCAATTTCGATGAGGTTGTGCAAATTGTAGCCTCAGTTTCCTGTTCTTAGCTGAAAGGAGTGGCACCCGGCGTGGTCTTCTGCTGCTATAGCCCATCTGCCTCAAAGTTTGACGTACTGTGTGTTCAGAGATGCTCTTCTGCCTACCTTGGTTGTAACGGGTGGTTATTTGAGTCACTGTTGTCTTTCTATCAGCTCGAACCAGTCTGGCCATTCTCCTCTGACCTCTGGCATCAACAAGGCATTTCCGCCCACAGAACTGCCGCTCACTGGATATTTTTTCTTTTTCGGACCATTCTCTGTAAACCCTAGAGATGGTTGTGCGTGAAAATCCCAGTAGATCAGCAGTTTCTTTGATACTCAGACCAGCCCTTCTGGCACCAACAACCATGCCACGTTCAAAGTCACTCAAATCACCTTTCTTCCCCATACTGATGCTCGGTTTGAACTGCAGGAGATTGTTTTAAACCATGTCTACATGCCTAAATGCACTGAGTTGCCGCCATGTGATTGGCTGATGAGAAATTAAGTGTTAACCAGCAGTTGGACAGGTGTACCTAATAAAGTGGCCGGTGAATGTATATATTTCTGTCTCCATCCCTGTACCCTGTATAATGCGCACCATGATTTTACAAGTTGATTTTGGGGAAAAAAGTGCGCGTTATATTCGGGAAATTACGGTATGTGTCTGAACCATTTGTTTAGAGTATTGTAAAAAAAACTTTAGCATTTTGTAGCATTTAAGCTAGCAGACTTTTTCTATGTAAGTTAGCCAATTGTTCTTTTGTTTTACATAGATCCTCATTTTTTAAAATAAACTTATACCGTTTGAGGCTCAGCTCAGGTATTTTAATTTTTCATGTTCCTGATCTGATTTCTCGATTATTCGAACTAACTAGTCCATCGATTAACTGACTACTAAAATATTCGATAGCTGCAGCCCTACATGGAACTAGAGTTGTGCAACCTTAGGCTCCTCACGATTCGATTACGATTCAGGGTGCTACCATTCGATTATTGAATGATGATCACGGTATTGACGATGATTACGATTATCATGATTATCAATGCATCATGCATTACTAAATAATAAAGTAGCCAAACAAATTTATGTCCATTATTTATTTTTAAAATATCATAATGATTCAACAGGAACAATGGAAACATGCCCATACAACAAAAAGCTGCCTTTAAACTGCTTTTCTTTTTTTTTTTTTTTTTTTTTTTTTTTACAAGAAAGTGCTAAAACTATTTTAAAGGCAGTACTTATTTCTCAACATGCCTATACAACACACAGCTGACCTTGAAATGCTCTTTTGCACAAGAAGGTGCAAAAAAATTAGCTGTTTCAAAGGCAGTTCCTATTTCTCTAGACAATACAATAAAATTTACACTGGTGGAATAAATTCCACATTTTCTGGAAACAAACAAAGCGTCTTTATAAATAAGACTTATTTTAACCAATATACTTTGTTTTCACAGATTTCTGTACTATTTGGCATGTTTGTAGTGTTGCTACTGTACTTAATCCTGGTTTTAAACGTTCTGCATCTGGAATAACTTATGTACACCACCAAACAACGCACAACTTAGAACTTGGAAATACATGTAAGCGAAGTCGCTAATTAGCATCGCACTCGGCGCTAACTATAAACATCTCGAAAACAACAATAAACGCTAAACAGTACAAGATGTTTCGTGTTCTCACCTCCATTAGACGGAAACGTGACTTAGCAAAAAACTAGGGACTTTTTTCATTTAATACGACTTCAACCTACTGCTGGACAACTGAAAGACAAGGAGCAACGAACTATCTCTCTCTAAAATGAATAGAGTGAATTTTGGCAGTCTTTGGAGCCTTTTTTTAATTGGCTAAAGCCTTACAATCCTTTTCTCAACAATTAGAAATATCGTGGGAAGCAATGTGGGGAAGAAAGGTAGTAGTTGATCTTTTTCTTAACGCTCTATGTTATTTCCCAACGCAGAGAAGATATATGAATTGGTGCCACTACGCACAGTCATGGTTGCACTTCTCATCATGCATTTGGGCAGAACAGTTAAATGGCTACAGTATCATTTACTGAAAGCTCAACAAATACCCTAGATGGCACTATTTAGTCACAATATATAAAGTCACATTTATCCTTTAAGAATTACAAGTCTTTCTATCTGTGGATCCCTCTCACAGAAAGAATGTTAATAATGTAAATGCCATCTTGAGGATTTATTGTCATAATAAACAAATACAGTACTTATGTACTGTATGTTGAATGCATATATTCGTCCGAGTTTTATTCATTTTTTTCTTAATGCATTGCCAAAATGTATATCATCGGGAAAAATTAGCGGGAATGATTGGAATTGAATCGGGAGCAAAAAAAAGCAATTGGTTCGGGAAATATCGGGATCGGCAGATACTCAAACTCAGGGCCGGCCCAGGCCCTTTTGGGGGCCCTAAGCAAAATAATGCAAAGGGGCCCATATTTTTGGCCCACCATTTCGTCACAGTGTACTGTGAAACCCATACATGCAATCCAACCCATAATTCCATATTTTGTATATTAATCAGATTTTGTTGCACTGCATACTTCAAACTTCTCACCCCAAATGATTGTCAGTACTTACAGTAGATAGCGCCAAACCTTTTTCTAAAAGAGGAAAGAAGTTAAGGAAGAACTTTTATTTTTTTAAGCTTGTAATCAAGTATCAAAACTCACAAAAGTCAAATAAAGCGAACTGTAGTAAACAAAATAGAATATAAATTAAACAATCGCCAGATTGGGGGCCCCCTAGTGGTCAGGGGCCCTAAGCAGCTGCATAGTCTGCGTATAGGCTGGGCTGGCCCTGCTCAAACTAAAACGATCGAGATCGGATCGGGAACAAAAAAACATGATCAGAACAACCCTAACAGGAAGTGATATGGGAATCCCCCAAATAAATAGGCAGTGACTCAAACTCAACAGTAAATGACCCTAAAATGAAAAGCAAGTGACCTGTACATGCCCCGAAAATCGGACCAAATGACTGTGAATGCTCTGGTTTTGAATGAACGAACGTTCCCAGTCTAAATGGATTGGGCGTCGAGCACCATCAATGGCAGCCTATTTAAAAAAATAAATAAAAAATTTAATTGACACCCTTTTAAAACGATATCTCGATTCTTGACAGGAGCGTATCGATAACCTTTTGGGATAAAAAGTATCACGATATATCACCATTTCGATATTTTGTCACACCCCTAATGTAAAAGACAACCGTGTTTATCATTTATTATGACTCTGACTATGATGTGAATAGATGATCATCCCTTTTTTTCTCTCCCTCCAACCAGAAGAAAAGAAGACAAAAAGGTGAGAAAACTTTAGACTTTTCTTTTGACATAAAACAAATCTATTTGTGAACAGTTCAAAAACACGAGCGCTTTGTTTTCCAGCACCAAGTCGTACAACCCTCCTCCTCCTCCACCTATTCACAACGTGAGTCCACTTTGTTAGTTTTTGCTGATAAACAAAGTTCCTGATTAATTTAAAGAAGTGTTTACATGTCTGTGTGTTGTCCACAGATCAAGACATACAAACCAACTCAGTCCTTCATGATCTAACATGTGAAATCTTGTCAACCAATTCAGAATTTAGCATTTCTTCCTCAATGTCCTGGACTGTTTAGCTCGCCCATGCTGGTATTTTCCTAACGACCAAAACTTAAAGCAGACTTTTCATCATCCTTACTGGACCCCAGACACAATTTCTGCCATTTCTATGTGAGCTAAAAACTTCTTTCATTCTTTTTCATTATTTGTCTATTTGCTATTTCTGCGAGGACTAAAGAAATTCCACCAATGGTGCCAGTATAAGGGTCAAATGCCCTATTTTCACTCATTTTGGTAAACTACCAATGATTCCCACTGCATTTGATTTATTTTTTACGTACATAGAATCTTTATTTTCCTTGTATAATGTATACTCTGTTTTACAAACCTGTTTGTGTGTGAATGTGTTATAATTCCCCTTTCACTGATGGGCTGTGGAATAAGGAAAACAAACAAACAAACAAACAAACAAACAAACAAACAAACAAACAAACAAACAAACAAACAAACAAACACCCAAACCAAACCAAACCAAACCAAACCAAACCAAACAAACCTGTCTGAAAGCATTGAAGAATCTTGTTTCCCAAATTGATTTTTAAACATGCACGCAAAAATAACCAATATTCAAATTGGGAATTTAGAAGGAAAAAATAATAAAAGTATTAAGATAAAAATCAATCAGATAATATTGATATCAGTTTTGGCATAGGTAGAGTTTAAGGGGCCGAAAAGTGTCATTGCATGTAGATGACGTTCCTATACAGTGGGGCAAATAAGTATTTAGTCAGCCAATAATTGTGCAAGTTCTCCCACTTGAAAATATTAGAGAGTCCTGTAATTGTCAACATGGGTAAACCTCAACCATGAGAGACAGAATGTGGGAAAAAAAAACAGAAAATCACATTGTTTGATTTTTAAAGAATTTATTTGCAAATCATGGTGGAAAATAAGTATTTGGTCAATACCAAAAGTTCATCTCAGTACTTTGTTATGTACCCTTTGTTGGCAATAACGGAGGCCAAACGTTTTCTGTAACTCTTCACAAGCTTGTCACACACTGTTGCTGGTATTTTGGCCCATTCCTCCATGCAGATCTCCTCTAGAGCAGTGATGTGTTGGGGCTGTCGTTGGGCAACACGGAATTTCAACTCCCTCCACAGATTTTATATGGGCTTGAGATCTGGAGACTGGATAGGCCACTCCAGGACCTTGAAATGCTTCTTACGAAGCCACTCCTTTGTTGCCCTGGCTGTGTGTTTTGGATCATTGTCATGCTGAAAGACCCAGCCACGTCTCATCTTCAATGCCCTTGCTGATGGAAGGAGATTTTCACTCAAAATCTCTCGATACATGGCCCCATTCATTCTTTCCTTTACACAGATCAGTTGTCCTGGTCCCTTTGCAGAAAAACAGCCCCAAAGCATGATGTTTCCACCCCCATGCTTCACAGTGGGTATGGTGTTCTTTGGATGCAATTCAGCTTTCTTTCTCCTCCAAACACGAGAACCTGTGTTTCTACCAAAAAGTTCTATTTATGTTTCATCTAACCATAACACATTCTCCCAGTCCTCTTTTGGATCATCCAAATGCTCTCTAGCGAACCGCAGACAGGCCTGGACGTATACTTTCTTCAGCAGGGGGACACGTCTGGCAGTGCAGGATTTGAGTCCCTGGCAGCGCATTGTGTTACTGATAGTAGCCTTTGTTACTGTGGTCCCAGCTCTCTGTAGGTCATTCACTAGGTGTCCCCGTGTGGTTCTGGGATTTTTGCTCACCGTTCTTGTTATCATTTTGACGCCACGGGGTGAGGAGGGAGTTGAAAGTCCGTGTTGCCCAACGACAGCCCCAACACATCACTGTTCTCGAGGAGATCTGCATGGAGGAATGGGCCAAAATACCAGCAACAGTGTGTGAAAAGCTTGTGAAGAGTTACAGAAAACGTTTGGCCTCCGTTATTGCCAACAAAGGGTACATAACAAAGTATTGAGATGAACTTTTGGTATTGACCAAATACTTATTTTCCACCATGATCTACAAATAAATTCTTTAAAAATCAAACAATGTGATTTTTCTTTTTTTTTTTTTTTTTTCCTTCCCCACATTCTGTCTCTCATGGTTGAGGTTTACCCATGTTGACAATTATAGGCCTCTCTAATATTTTCAAGTGGGAGAACTTGCACAATTTTTGGTTGACTAAATACTTATTTTGCCCCACTTTTTAAAATTGAATATGAATTTAAAGTTTTCCGGTTAAAATATTGTCTATAAAAGTTGTAAAGCAATAAAAAAAAACAACAACAACAAAAATGAATGAAATGAACAAAAAAAGATATTTTCATCATGGGTCAAAGTTATTTTTCAAACAGATCATGTGACTTGCACCTTAGACGGTCATTTGCTTTGCTTAGCCAAAACCACCCGAGGACCGAGGAGGCAAGATGGATATACGTAATTTTTTCAAACCTAAGCTTTCAAAAGCGACAACGACTACTGAGCAAGAACCAAGGACTTGAAATGTGGACCATGAAATGCCAGACAGCACCGCCAAAATGGTGAGCAGAGTTTCAATTTGCCCCCATAAAGACGCTAATCATACAACAGAGCCACCACCGGTGTCTTGCCAATGTAGTTACCCCTGTCAAAAATTGAAACACCTGCGCACACGCACACATTTGTTATGAGTTATGTTGACTTAAACAATTAATTGAAGCTAGAAAAGAACCACAGTTATATATTTTGGATGTCAACGTGTATTAAACTGGAGTAACTCCATACATGACTTCAATGACATTAATAACAGTTATTGGTCATCCTACGAGTAAAACATTGCCCTTTTTTACGTTCAGTACGTATGTGTTGGGTTTAAAACTCGTTCTTTAACTTAGTTATTTACCCAAGGCAAGCTGACAAAAGGCAGGGCATGAAGTGAGACAGAGTCAGAGAGTTGACGTTTTTCAACCTACAGGTTGGGAGAGCCAGGAGACAGAGTTCCGCGACCAATGCTGTCTCATCGAAGTCTCTCTCTGAGCTCCCCCGCGCTGCTAACTTTTATTGAGGGCTTGTTGCTGGGCAGAATACAGTTACAACACTGTTGTCCAACTTGGCAGTTTCGATCGGGCAAGTTCCTTATTCTAGTCATTGATTGAACAGTCACACTCTTGATTGAATTAACAGTCACACTCTTGAGCGGGCAAGATATCTTTGTTTTGAACACACATTTGCACTCAAAGTACTGTGGCTTGGTGGAAAAGTACTGAGACGTCGTGTGATGAATCAACATATGTGTGTGTGTATCTATTTATCAGCAGAATGTGAGCAATTGCCGGTAATAAAAAATGTAAGGACATGATTATGGGCTAAAACTGTATTCTTCATAATAGCTCGGGAGTGCGCGTATAATAGCTGTGGGAGAGCAAACTGGCATAATATATTTGGCATACAAAAACAAGCTTATCTTACAGTATGGTACGTTATACGACAGGAAAAAAAAGTTTGTTTTTATGATGAATGGGCCATGTTTAAAACCTCATAGATAACTACATCACCAAAACATGGAAATCAAGCAAATTGATGCAGTGCAGTGGCTCCGCCCAGGGGATATAATTTTTGACGGGGGTAACTACATACCATATTCATTGGTAGATATTGGCGAAAAGTATAGATGTCCTAGGCAGCCTGATTTAGAATTCCCCTCATGAATGCTGGGAAACAAAAAACGCAAATTTTCAACTTATTATTGCAAGTATTTTTGTGAGTTTATTTTATTGCTGACGCTGCGTTTCGGAGTCATCAACATCTTGTGCCCCCCCCCCACTGCCCCAAAGTCAAATGCCTATTGGGTTTTGAGCCAATATGCAATAATAAGCCTTTTGCCTTTGTACAAGGACTGGTCACAGCTTAGCACAGCAGTTATGCTTATTGACCATTAGATGTCTCCAAACTACAGTAAGATGCTTGGGATTTGTTATGTGAGCATTATCTTTATAAAAGCATCCAATGGGGCATCACAATACAGTCAGCCAAAATATGTTGAGTCCACGACCACATATATCGGTATTGGTTTGATATGGGTGTCAAATTTTTGGAGTTGGACAATATCGGGATATCGGTTATCGGTTAAAAAGTCTTTATCGCACAACTCTAATTTGTATATTGAATTAAGTCAATAGTATTACATTGAAAATAATAATATTACATTTTATTTATAACGCACTTTACATTTGAAATCAAGTCTCAAAGTGCACATAAAAACAGACAGAACACAGATAAAATCAGATAGAATCAGATAAACACAATTAGTTCTTTAAAAAAACTCAAATATATTTACATTTTATTTTCAATTTATGTGAAAATAATGACATTTAAAAAAGGCCACAGATTCCAATTATTACTTTGTTTTGAAACAAAATCACATTTATACATAAAAAAAAAAAAAAAGAAAATCAGTCCATAATGAATATTATTATCGTTTCTAAATATAATTTAAAATAACAGCCATAAATTCTCTTTTATAAACAAAATTCCATTGACGTCCACATACATTGTGTGCAACATTCAGTAATTAAGGTAGTCCACATCCACACTGGATGAGCTTTCTGCTTAGATTGCATGTTGACTTCTTATTATATTTTGTATATTTTACAAATAAAGCTACCCCCCGCCCACTCCCCTTCCGAGGTGTATTATTAAATATCATTATTTAAATGAGTGTTGTACTACTAGTACATGGCCACGAGAGAGAGACATTGCACTGAGTGTTGGTGGCCTGAGAAGCTGAGCTCCTTCGTTGTGCCTTTTCTTCATTTTGCATGTGCTGTATGAACAATAGTTGAGTTATTATTGCATCAGATTTTTGTGATGATCCTTTTTATGATTGCTCCACTCTATTAAACGTTTTGACATGCATTAGTATGGAGGTAGATTTGTCTTTTTTGTTCAATCAATCAAAAAAAAAAGTTGCTTCAATCAAATAAAAGGTTGCTTCAATCAAAATATATATTTTCAATCAAAGAAAAAGTCACTTCAATCAAAAAAAAAAAAAAAAAGTGTTTGAATGCAAAAATAAATTTGAAACTCAAAAAAATGTATTCGAAAACTTTTTCTTAGATTGAAATTTTTTTAAGTCGTTTTTTTTTTTTAATTGAAACAACTTTTTTGATTGAAGTAATGTAATTTTGCGTTTTTTATTATTCAATCAAAAAATAAGTTGCTTCAAAAAATATATATATATTTTCAAAAGAAAATCACTTCAATCGAAAATTTAAAAAAAATCAATCGTAGAAAAAAAGGTTTTGAATGTGAAAAAATATTTGAAACTCAGAAATTTGCATTTGAACACTTCATTTTTCATTGAAACTGTTTTCTTTCAACAAAGCAATCCTTTTTGTGTTTGAGCCATATTATGGGTAGGACATTTGTGTCTAAATCATTCAATATCATTAAAAGTTGCTTCAATCACAAAAACTATTTTTAATCGAAGAAAAAAATCATTTGCAAAAATATATATATTTTTAAATATTTTTTTATTTGAAATATATATATATATATTTTTTTTTATTAAAGTGTCACTTTTTTTGAAAAGCAAAAAGTTTTAAACTTACTTTTTTTTGAAGTTGTAAAAAGTTTTGAAGGCACTTTTTTTTCGATTGAATCATTTTGACACAAAGATTCAACTTCAACGCTACTTCCGACTAGAGCTGGGAATCTTTGGGCACCTAACGACTCGATTACGATTACGATTCAGAGAATCCGATTCGATTATAAAACGATTATTGATGCACCCCCCCTCCTTTTTTTTTTTAATTAAATGTTTTGTACATTAGTTCCAAAATTGTTCAAAAATCCTCTCAGGCTAAACCAAACTACTATTTCAGTATCAAGTTAACATATAGCAGTAAACAAATATACAAAAATAACAGTAAATAAAAAACTCCAGTCCCCATTCTGTAACAGCAGCTTTAAACTACATTCAATTAATTTAATGTTGTGAATCAACTGTTAAAGTTGTTAAAATTGCTCCCGTTATTCCATAATTTCCCTTTTGTCTACTTTCGACATGTGAAAGTTTTAAAACTATTTTAAAGATTCAAGTCAATATTTTACCGATTTAGGAGTATTTTAGATAAAAAGTTAATTAGGTTTGCTTGGAAGGTTCGCTACAACAGCCTTGCAGGGAAGTGTACTGCTTTAAGATGGCGGCCAATTACAAAGCTGGGGAAAAAAATAGCGGCTCATAGTCCGAAAATTACGGTAACGTGTTCACATGCAGAGGTTACCAAACAGGTGTTTTATTGACCTTTCTTCGATTTTGCAAGGTTTTTTGGAAATCAAAATCAAAAGGAGATATTAATTACTAATATGATAAAAATCTTGTCTTTGTTAAACGAATACAATAGTAGACATTTTCGTCTTAGTCTTTTGGACGAAAATGCTTATTAGTCATATTTTAGTTGTTTCAAAATGTGTTTGTCTACATCTAGTTTTAGTCAACAAAAGACAAATTTCATCTAGTTTTAGTCTACAATTCCCAAAATGTTGTCGTCAATAAACTTCAAAAGTTTTAGTTCACGAACAAATAGATAAAAAGTTACCAAACAATTTCGAATAAAGATTGCCAGACGACCACATCACTGTCGAGTCTACAAGGACATCAACTTCTTCATAATGTTAATACACACTCAGGAGGAAAACAGTTACACATTAATTAAACTCACCTGGACACCACGAACTGTATTCAAAAAATTTTCCAAGAGTTGAAGAAGACACTCACCGAGTCACCGCGCTATATGCTGATGCTAACCCGAACGCTATGCTAACGCTACAACTTAGTTTAGTGTATGATGACCACTCAGCACAGACCTTTGAAGGCTAGCACAACATAGCATAGCCAAGATAAGAAAACAAAACTTAGCAAGCAGCACCTGACGTGTTTCACAAAAGGAGCCTAGAATTGGCCTGTTGGTGGGACGGTGGGAGGCACAGCACGTCACATGAGTGACACAACCAAACACTGCTAAAATTTGTGCTAACTACATATACGAAAAGAAAATATCTCACATTACTCAATTTATGATGGAAACTATGGCGAATTTTCGTCTTGTCTCGTCAGACGGCAACTGGCATCCATCTCATGATGTTTTAGTCTCCGAAGACATGTTTTTAGCTCGTCGTCGTTAAAATTGTCGCTGAAGAAATATTTTTGTTATTGTCATCGTTGATGAAAACAACACTAATAGAAGATTTAAAAGAAAAAGATATATTTTTAATGAAATTTTCCCAAGTTTTACATGATGTCTCAACTTGATCACCCCCCACCCCCCCACACACACACGCACAGACAATATTGTCTTGAAGGGCCTGCGAAGGTGTGGAGGGGCCTGCGAATAATTGTCAACTAGCAATATTGACGGGACATGGGGCCGATGAATAGATCTTTATAGATATGGATGTAAAACAGTCTAAATTCTTTGTTAAAAAAAAAAAAAAAAAAAAAAACGTATACAGTTACCATTTGTTTTACGTAAATATGTCGAAGTACAATGCAAGTCTGTTAGTAAATGTAGCTAGCAACCGCCGTATGTAAACAGAGCTTTTCCGGTGAAAATTATTGTGAATAAATGCTTAAATCCCTTAATTCTTTATAGATGTGGGCGTAAAACCGTCTCGATTCTTGGTTAAAAGCAAAAAAAATGTGCAGTTAGCATTTATTTTACGTAAATATGTCGAAGTACAATGCAAGTCTGTTAGAAAATGTAGCTAGCGACCGCCGTATGTAAACAGAGCTTTTCCGGTGAAAATTATTGTGAATAAATGCTTAAATCCCTTAATTCTTCATAGATGTGGGCGTAAAACCGTCTCAATTCTTGGTTAAAAGCAAAAAAAAAAAAAAAAACGTGCAGTTAGCATTTATTTTACGTAAATATGTCGAAGTACAATGCTAGTCTGTTAATGAATGTAGCGAGCGGCCGCCTTATGTAAACAGAGCTTTTCCGGTGAAAAGTCTTGTGAATAAATGCATAAATCCTCGAATTCTTTATAGATATGGGCGTGAAATAGTCTTGATTCTTGCTTAAAAGCAAAAAAACATGCAGTTAACATTTATTTTACGTAAATATGTTGAAGTACAATGCGAATCTGTTTGTGAATGTAGCTAGCGGCCGCCTCATGTAAACAGCTTTTCCGGTGAAAACTTCTTGTCAATAAATGCTTAAATCCCTGAATTCTTTATAGATATGGGCGTGAAACAGTCTCAATTCTTTGTTAAAAGCAAAAAAAAAAAAAAAAAAAACCCCAAAAACCATGCAGTTAGCGTTTATTTTATGTAAATATGTCGAAGTACAATGCTAGTCTGTTAGTGAAAGTAGCTAGCGGCCGCCGTATGTAAACAGAGCTTTTCTGGTGAAAATTCTTGTGAATAAATGCTCAGATCCCAGAATTATTCATAGATATGGACGTAAAACAGTCTCAATTCTTGGTTGAAAACAACAACAAAAAAACGGGCAGTATTTATTTTACGTAAATATGTCGAATGTGCTGCTCCTCTTTAAGTCATTGTGGTGCCGCCTTACAACAACAAAGAGATTTTTACATTGAAATTCTTGTGAATAAATGCTTAAATCCCTGAATTCTTTATAGATATGGATGTAAAACAATCTCAATTCTTGGTTAAAAGCAAAAAAACGTGCAGTTAGCATTTATTTTATGTAAATATTACGAACTATGTTTCCAATACAGTAGCGGCTAATTTCTCCCATTGATTTTTTTCACAACGTTTCAAAATGCATGCATGGCATGAAAATATGATAATTACCTTGAATTCTCGAACAAAGCACTCCTGAAACAATCCTTCCTGTTTGCATGCGGTACAGCTTTTGTACTTTTTCAACAGAAATCCGGCGTTAGATCGCTGCGTGCGTGTGTTTGTGAATAGCTCCTCTTGATGTACGGTTTGGCCAAAATTTCGCAAAAACATCCCCATTCATTTCCAATGGCCTTATTCGCCATTCATTTCAATGGCACAAAAACTTCAATTCACCTGTAATCAACACGAAGTGACCAGATATACTGACCATCACAGCAAAGCTACCATGGCATATTTCTCCAGAAATGGCAATTCTTAGTTTTTACTTTTTCAAAAATTTTATAAAAATATTATTATCATCATTATATCAGGAGCAAGGTGCACTTTTTCAGTGCAAAGTATTTAAAAAAAACAACAACAACAACTTTACACATATAAACAGAAATGGAAAACAACAATGAAACTTGTGTGCTCAGCCTCTAAAGGCTAAGAACATAGTAACTGTAATTCAAAGCATCACATCTGCACATTACATCTACGTGCGGATGCCTTAAGGGAACTGTTTGCGGTGTGGACCAACACGAAGTGGACCAGTCACGCGGCAGGGATCGGTGCAGAAAACGCTCACTTCCTACGATAGTAGGAAGAAATAGCAACGTTTAAACATTTAAAAGCTCGCAGACGGCGTCTCCTACTGCTCCATGAAATCTTTATGCCGATGCGCTGTCACAATGCCAGGAGGCCTGCTGAGTGATGCCTGGATGTCAGTGTGAGTGCTTTTAGAACAACTAACTCTCAAGTCTGTTCTATACAGTTGAAAATGTGTGAAAATCAACCCCCACCAAGTCATTTTTCACTCAGCCTGCCCCAAACTCACCAAATAAAGAACAGAACAAATCAGAGCGCTTGACTGACTGCACTTTGTGTAATTCAGTGTTACAATGCAGAGTTCCTTCAATGTTTTGCTCTATTAAAGTGTAATTATTGTAAATCAAAATGCTTTATAGAGGCACTCAGTTTCCAACATTTTGAACTGTCTAATGGCGGAAAACACAGACAAGACTGAAAAAGCAGTTTCTGCTCTTGCACTCCTCTTTAAAAGAAACTGATGTATCTTAAGACAAAACAACTGTTGTATTTGATAGAACAATATGTCTATATGCTGCTATAGCAGATTCATGGTGCATTAAGCCCCCGGACTATTTTTAATTTGTCCGTTTTACCCTGAAAACCCCTGTTTACAAACGTCGAGAAACCGCTTTTGTTTCGACCCATCCATAAAACGAAGGTAATTAATTATATTTATTATTCCAAATGTCTGTTGTTTTTAGCTTAGAATCATTGATGTCTAATATTTCGTTAAAAAAAAAAAAAGACTTAAAAAAATTATTCATTCACATATTTCAAACTTTTAACAAATTATGTCACAATGAAAAAAATGGCGTCTGTAAAAAAGTAATGCGACTACAATTGAGAGGAGTTTTTTGGCCACTATTGCTAATGCTGCATTTCAGGAAGGCGCGAAGTCGGACTTATCCCACTCGGATGGTACCAGTTGTGACCCCCTTGGCAATAGTTTTACATATAGTTGATGTGTGATATTGAACTGTGCCAGGGATTTCTGTAAGTCTTTAGCAGACACTCTTGGGTTCTTTTTTACCTCTCTGAGTATCCTGCGCTGAACCCTTGGCGTCATATTTGGTGGACGGCCACTCCTTGGGAGAGAAGCAACAGTGCCAAACTCTCTTCATTTGTAGGCAACTTCTCTGACTGTCGATTGATGAACATCCAGACTTATAGAGATGGTTTTGTATCCTTTCCCAGCTTTATACAAATCAACAATCCTTGATCGCAGGTTTTCAGACAGCTCTTTTGACTGATCCATGATGCACATCAGACAATGCTTCTCATCAAGACAATTCTTACCAGGTGTGTGTTTTATAGTGGGCAGGGCAGCGTTAAACCACTCATCAGTGATTGGGCACACACCTGACTTAAATTGTTTGGTATGAGTTGGTCTCAATTACTCTTTAAGTCTCCTTAGGCAAAGGGCTCACTTATCCCCCCCCCCCGTCTGTCATTGTTTGCATGATATCCTCATTAAACTATAAAAACCTTTAAATGTTTGGGTGGTTTTAGTTAAAGCAGACACTGTTTTACATCTGTGCGATTTTGACAAAGATCAGATCACATTTGATGGTGATTTTATGCACAAATGCCGTCGATGCTAACCTTACTGTATGCTACCAATGTGGCATCACATCCCACAAAAAATAATTGTGCACTCTTCCAAAACGTCCGTTGTCTTAAAATGAGAATATTTCTCAAAGAGGTGCAGAGAGGTCATGTTGGTGTTGGACATAGCAACAGTAACCACGTAAGTGAAGGGGAAATTGTACACTCCATCCACATCCTGAAACTCCCACTGTACTGCAGCCCTGTGCCTCCTACTGGAGCTCAAATAGGATCAGTGTAGGCAGCGTGGCATATCCAGATGAATAGTGTGTGTGTGTGTTTAGGGTGTGTGTGAGTGTGCGTGTTTTCCACGGTTGGATTTTGGGAAGTATTACAACATCTTTGAATCATAAAAACCAAACAGGTTTGTCACACTTTGTCATCTATAAATGAAAATTAAAATTTGACTTGGCTTTTCCAAAAATATGAATATAGTTTTATTCCTAGCATATTACGCGTAATTCTTGTGAAGGCCGTAAAATGCAGCACTGTGAATTAACTTCAAACGAATTTGCCGATTCAGATTCAAATACGGTGGTACCTCTATACACAAAGTTAATTCATTCCAGGACCTTGTTTGTAAGTCGAAATAGTCGTATGTCGAGCAGGATTTTCCCATAGGAGTACATTATAATTCCATTAATTCGTTCCACAGCCCAAAAACCAACACCACATCCTTAATAAATACTGGTGGTACTATTACAAATGGCAACTAGGCCGGCAAGCAGGACTGAACGGGCCCTCGCAGTTTGGCGCAACTTGGGCGTCACGCAAAGTCGGACGGCACGCAGGTCGGGGTTGTCCCCGTCTCGTAATCTCATGAGAACCTAACTTGCTCGAAACTTGCCTCAATTCAAGGGGGCGCCACTGAGCCATTTTGCTACGGTTTTTCGTAATGTCGCAAGATTATCGAAATTGTGCCACAAATTTGCCGCATATACGTGCAAAATTTCGTGCAAAATTTGGTCAGTTTTCGTGCATGTTCAGGCCTCCAAATATAAACTGTACTGTAAGCCGATAAAAATTTCACATTCGATCCAAAATACCCGATTTCCTGTTAGATTTGGAATATGGGTGCAAGAGACTTTTGGGAGCAGTTTTGCATAAGGTATCGACTCCCCAAATTTCATTGCTCTATGTTGAACAAAACCTAATAGGAGAGGCCTTTTTTAAAACTCCTTTCTGTCACCACTAGTTGGCGCTGTAGGATTGATGAAAATGAACCCTACAGGACCTGTCAGAGTATGACTTTCAACAAGCACGGGAAATTTGGCGCAGATATGTTGAATATCTGCCGAGTTATGACTGTTCAAGATTTTTGGCGAGACAAAATGTTGACATTCATTTTCACTTTCCTGTTGGACCCTTCTGCTTCAACCAAACCCCAATATTTTTATATCAGGCACCTGAACACATGTCTTAAGGCTCCCCTGATGCAGGTTGGAGGTCAATAGATTTTTTTCCCTTGGAGGAGGAGCCTGTCTAGTAAAAAAAAGGCATTTCTTGTTCCCACTAGGGAGTGCTAGGCCTAATGGGTAACATTTCAATGCAGTCGTGTTAAGGGTGGGATACCGCACATACATGCCAGATATGAAAAAGATTGAACGTTGTGTCAAGGAGCTATTAGTCATTTATTTCATTTTTCATTTTGCCCAAAAAATGGCTGACTTTGGTACCACGCCCAGGTCAGACCCATGAATGAAAACGCACCATTTAAAAAATTTAAGATCTTATATGTCTCCTGAACAGTCTCACCAATTTTGAAGACGATCCAACTAACTCCCTCGGCGAAAAGGTCTCAAATGTGCACCCTGTAAATAGATAAAAATTTCACATTCGATCCAAAATAACCGATTTCCTGTTGGGTTTGGAATATGGGTGCCAATGCTTTTTTTGGAGCAGTTTTGCATAAGGTATCGACTCCCCAAATTTCATTGCTCTATGTTGAAAAAACCTAATAGGAGAGGGGTCATTATCAATATACGGTGCCTTTGAGAACTTCCAACTTGCCCAAAAAAAAGCTGAGATTTTCCATTCAACTTCACATTTATAGTATCAATTACCTGTTGTACTGTTAGGAATGCACGTCGGTCAAGCTCCCACACTTTTTTAATAATAACTACAAGCAGACAAAGTACACGTAAACAGCAAATTATGTCAACTCTGTCATGGACAAATTCAAAGCAGAATAAATATATTCTAATTGCATAGTGATTATAAAATGTATATTTTTAGGAAGGTTTTTTGTCCTTATCTACAGCCTACGTTTTGTTTAATTGGAAAAGTATTTGGATAATAATTAAATTAGGGGAAATTATTTGATTTTCCTGAAAATCAGCAAAAATTCTACATTCTTTTCTTAATAAAATCTGTCAACAAAGATATGTGGTCAAATTTTCAGCTGATACTATAAGGCCCTTACTTGTTCATGCAGAAATCGCACAAAAAGTTTGCTAACTTGTGAAAAAAAATGCATTATTTTCCTAGAATATAAAAAATAGAGTGGACAGTAAACTGACAGGGTTGACCTAGCATGACAGAGTGGACAAATTGTGAAAGATCGTTGAATGAATCAAATAATTTAAATGTAAATATATATACCAGAGGTCCTATCCCCTTCAGATGGAACTACCAGAACCTACCAAAACACCAAAATGAGCCATAATTGTGGCATTCTACAACTTAACTCCATGGATGATTCTGCTGAATCAGCCAAACATTGAACTGTACAATGAGATGGTAAATTGCTGAATAATGATTGACCTGAAGAGAAACAAATGAACATAACTGAACACCAATGAGGCACATCTATAAACAAATTTTATTTCTGCAGAGGCATGGCTTAAGATGGTTCAATCTGTACAGAGCGCTTGTTCACACCCTGTGGTTCTGGTATTCGGCAAAGTACCTGCCAGTCATGGTACCAACAAATGTCATCCCAGGTACTTGGCCAATAGAACTTGTTTATGCCATGGCGGTGCATGCACTGAACTTTCACACTGTGCCCTTACACCTCTCTGATGACATCTGAATATGCTTCATTGTCATTATTAACGACACACCAGTTTCCAATGTGTTTTACCGCAATCATATTTGGTCTCCAAGTATTTTCTGATGTCTTTCCACATGATGGGGACTCGTTAGATGAATCAGCAGGAGTGACCTCTTAAATGCTTGGTGGATTCTCATGGTGTCCTTTATGGCAGCTATTGCAGGTACTTCACTTTTGGATACAATATCCTTTTCTGAGATGAAGAGCAACTCGACAGATGTGTCAAGGCTTTTCAGCTTGTCATACTAGGTCTGAGCATCAGGGATATCTGTATCTGCTGAGCTCTTGAGGACCCCACCCACAGCATCTGGTGCCCCTTTGCCATGACTTGCCGCAAAGTAATTCCATGTCATTTCGTTGAATCCATACTAGTAGGGCTTTGCTGAGAGGGAAGTCATATGTCCTTTGTCGATACCGCATAGCAGGCCCATAACTGATAAAATTATTGTGACGTGTAGGTGTCGTTCTCTCACTACCTTCAAAACTGGATCGAGGTGGGCCCAGACTGACAAGGGATCATGTCTTTCGGAGGGTCATTTGGAAGCCCTTTCTTTTTCCAGATATTCTCTTCTTCTTTCAGTGTCAGCACCACGACTTTCCTGATTATCTCCTTACTGTCTTAGCTCCTTTTGATCTCGTACCTTGAAAATTTCAACACAAAAAGTGTAACTTAACCAATTTAATGGGGAGTAAATCTGCCTTGCCATCATTTCAATCATTTCAAGATGGCGCCCCTGTGTTTGGCTGGCCGTCTCACGCTGCTCGATTTATTGTTATTTACCCTGTATTTGCTATTCCTCATACGGACAGTGTCACCGCTTCATGTGTACGATCGCCTGATGCTTTTTAATATCCGTGACACGTTGGAAAAGTTGCCGTTCGATGGCTACAGTCACTCAAAGTCACCGCCGCCTTTTCTGGCGTTTTTACCACCACATTTACGGCGCCTTCGTTGTTGGTTGCCACGTACCTACCGCCGCCGGAGGCGTGGAAAGCGGGGAGGAATTGCTGTCAAATTGAAAGCCTACCTGGCGTCATATCGCTGCGATCGCTATCATCTACCGGCTAGACCCCCGACTGTCTTCAAGGGATATGACCTACGGAGTTCCTTGGAGTTCCGTTATCGGTGGCTTCAGCCGACTCAACGGGACTTCGGGACGCTACTTCCGCGTTGTCGGCCGGTGAGGCTCTCTCTACGGGGCTCTGTGCCGGGGAACCTTCGCCCGCTCCGCGGCCCCACCCCCCCGGCTGAGCGATCCCTGGTTCACTCAGCGCTGATTAACACAAGGTCCCTTACAAATAAGACGTTTATCTTGAATGACTTTTTTTCGGCACACCATTTGGATTTCCTTTTTCTAACGGAGACCTGGTTGAAACCAGGTGAATACAGCGCCTTCTCGGAGCTCCTCCCATCCGGCTGCTGTTTCTTCAACACCCCGCGAGCGACTGGCCGTGGTGGCGGCCTGGCTGTTGTATTCAAGGACAATTTTAGATGCAGGCCAATAACTGCTCATAATTATTCAAGTTTTGAACTGCAGTTATTCTCTATCGGGCTTTCTCCCCCATTGCTTTGTGCCACAATATATCGCCCCCCTGGTTCTAACAAGGATTTTATCCCGGAGTTTTCTGAGTTTTTATCAGATTTTATTCCAAACTTTGGCAGGGTTTTAATTTGCGGGGATTTTAATATCCATGTCTGCTGCTCAGCTAATCAGCTGGCAAATGAGTTTAAAGGACTTCTGGACTCATTTGGCCTCACCCAGTCTGTGAGTGCCCAAACTCATGAGCAAGGTCACACCCTGGATTTAGTAATTTCACTTGGGCTTTCAGTCTCCATCACAGAAATTGTGGATACTGCTATCTCGGACCACCTTCCCATCATTTTCGACTTCTCTGCCCCTTTTTCTGCCGGAAAGCCAATATCTCCAGCCTGCTACCAACGACGCATTACTCCATGCACATCAGGAGAGTTTGTGGCTGCTTTTGGAGACTTACAGCAGCATCCTGGCGCCGTGCTGCCTTCTCCTCTTTGCTCTGACAGTCTTCTCTCCATTTTCCATTCCACTTGCACTGCTGTCTTAGACTCCATTGCCCCTCTACGGCAAAAAAGCTCCAAACCCAAAGCCGCTCCATGGTTCAACGACACTACCCGCCTGCTCAGGCAAAAATGCAGGCGTGCTGAACGCCAGTGGAAAAAGGACAAACTCCATGCTTCTCTGCGATTGCTGAGGGACACCTGAGCTGCCTACCAGGAGGCCATAAAACAGGCCAAGTCTAGTTATTTATCTACCATTATAAATAACAGCTCCAATCATCCAAGACTCCTTTTTAACACTATTGATTCTGTTTTAAACCCACAACCCACTGTCTTAACTGATGTGTCAGCTGCCAAATGTGAAGAGTTTCTCAATTTCTTTCAAAACAAGGTCTCTTCAGTTAGGCAAAATGTCTGCAACTCTGGTTTCTCATCCCATAACGTACGTCCTTCAGAACTGCTCAATGTCTTTGAGCAATTTGAACATATTTCATTGTCATCCCTCACCGAAATAGTTAGTAGCATGAAACCCACTAACTGTCCATTAGACGTAATACCAGCTAGGCTTCTGAAGGAAGTCTTTAGTTGCCTTGGATCAAGTCTGCTGTCTCTCATAAACACCTCTCTCAGTTCCGGTTCTGTCCCAGCTGCCTTCAAACAGGCTGTAGTCAGACCCCTTCTTAAAAAACCCCATCTCGACTCCTCTGTGCTGTCCAACTTTAGACCTGTCTCCCACTTGTCTTTCCTTTCCACAGTTTTAGAAAAAGTTGTTTTTATTCAATTGCAAACCTTCTTAGAGACAAATTCCACCCTTGACAAGTTCCAATCAGGTTTTAGGTCCAGACACAGCACTGAGTCAGCATTGTTAAAAGTACATAACGACATTGCTCTTTCTGTGGAAAATGGAAACCCGGCTATCCTTGTTTTACTGGACCTCACAGCAGCATTCGATACAGTTGACCATTCAGTCCTTGTATCTCGTTTAGAACATTTCATAGGTATCCGTGGTAACGCTTTAAAATGGTTTAAATCCTATTTACAACATAGAACATTCTCGGTAATGATTGGGGAATTTTCCTCCTCACAAACTTCTCTGTCTTGCGGGGTACCGCAAGGCTCTATTTTAGGGCCTGTTCTTTTTGCGCTTTATCTCCTACCTTTAGGATCAATTATAAAAAAACATGATATCGCTTTTCATTTTTATGCTGATGACCTGCAGCTTTATCTGCCCCTGAGACCTAACAAAAAAACTGCTCTTGCTAAATTGATGGGGTGCATATCTGATGTGAAGCAGTGGCTTGCACAAAACTTTTTACACCTTAACGAGAGCAAAACTGAATTTATTACTTTTGGCAAACCTTCCATGATGAAAGCCCTTGAGCCCAACTCTGGCGCTCCGGCTGACATTTTTAAGACACACGTTAAAAATCTCGGAGTGATATTCGATAGCAGGCTTAACTTTGAAAAACAGATTAATTCCGTTGTAAGAGCAAGTTTTTTCCAGCTTCGTCTCTTAGCCAAAGTGAAGCCTTTTCTTAGTCGCCACGACCTTGAAAAAGCAATTCACGCTTTTATAAGTTCAAGGCTGGACTACTGCAATGCACTTTATGTTGGCCTACCCAAGTCCTCGATCTCTCGGCTGCAACTTGTTCAAAATGCTGCTGCTCGATTTTTAACAGGTACACCTAGACGTGAGCATATTACCCCCGTGCTATCATCACTCCACTGGCTTCCAGTCCATTTTAGAATTGATTTCAAACTTTTACTGTTTGTTTTTAATTCTATTAATGGCCAGGCTCCATCTTATCTATCGGAAATTTTAACTTTTCGTAACTCTGGCAGGACTCTTCGCTCGACCGGCCAGCTTCTTTTAGATGTTCCAAGGTCAAAACTTAAACAGTGGGGAGACCGATCCTTTGCGGTTGCTGCCCCCAGACTGTGGAACAGCCTTCCCCCCGAAATCCGCACCACCACGGATGTAGGTCTTTTTAAGTCTCGGCTAAAAACACACCTTTTTAGACTCGCCTTTTACAAAGATTAGGATAGCCTGGTTTTATTAGCTTAAGGGCTTTTTTAATGTTTCTTTTCGATTTTATCGGTTTTATTGTTTTACTTGCTGGAATTTTATTGCGATGTGCTCTTTGTTTTATTTTATTTTGTAAAATGTCATTGTATAATATTTTCCTGCCTTTTATTTATCTTGAGCCATGTTTTGTTGTAAAGCACTTTGGGGGCCTTTCGGGTTTTGTAAAGGGCTATATAAATAAATTTGATTGATTGATTGATTGATTGATTGCCCAATCAAACTAGGCTTTCTGTAGTGCTGCTCTGATCCATTTTTACCATGTCTAGCATGACCCATTATAAAATGTATGTAATAACTCTTATCATATTAGCACGTTGACATTATCAGTATCCACCCTGTCATGGAAGCTTTGCTGACAGGGAGGACAATGACAGGGTGGAGATTTTTGTCTAATATTGGTATTTATTAACCACATGGTGGACCTTCAGTGCGCAAAATGGTTAAATTAGCAAGCAGACTGTGGACGTATTTACATACAGCTTTCAAATATATCAAATGTTTTTATAATAATTGATATTTTATAATGACAGAGTGGACAGGTTAAGCTTGACAACATCTGACTACACACCTAATATGACAAAAATTGCGAAACATAAGTGTAAATACATACTCAGCAACTAGCCTCTGTTTTAGTCACCGATAAAGGAAGACAAAATTGGTCTTGTGACATCACTGAAAAAATCAGCAGGTTTTCTAAAGAGGCAGTTTTCCCTAAATGACAGGGAGGACAATTTTTTCAGGGACATTGTATTTTTGGGGGAAAATGTTAAATATTTTCATGAAAGTAAGGATATGCATGGTCAAAATGACCAATTCTATCAAATAACTTGCTGTGGCAATAAGTTAATATGTAAAAATGTTTCATTTTTTATCATTTAACCATTTATTACACACACTGAAGTTAGCAGTGCAGTGTGTGGGACATGCCAAAATGGAGTACGTCAAATGGAAAACGTACACATAAAATAAAGGAAACAGATTTTAAGAGACATATTGTTGTCCAGATATGTGTGAAAATCTTTGTTCTCCCATAATAAGACATAAGATTTTAATTATTTGTATACATTTTCATGATAACTGGGTGTTTCTGATGAGGACACCAAAAGGCACTTTATATTGATAATGACCCACAGGCCTTTTTTAAAACTCCTTTCTGTCACCACAAGTTGGCGCTGTAGGGTTGATGAAAATGACCCCTACAGTACCTGTCAGAGTATGACTTTCAACAAGCACGGGAAATTTGGCGCAGATATGTTGTATATCTGCCGAGTTATGACTGTTCAAAATTTTTGGCAAGACAAGATGTTGACATTCATTTTCACTTTCCTTTTGGACCCTTCTGCTTCAACCAAACCTCAATATTTTTTATCAGGTACCTGAACACATGTCTTAAGGCTCCCCTGATGCAGGTTAGAGGTCAATAGATTTTTTTCCCTTGGAGGAGGAGCCTGTCTCGTAAAAAAAGGCATTTCCTGTTCCCACTAGGTAGCGCTAGGCCTAATGGGTAATATTTCAATGCACTCGTATTAAGGGTGGTATACCGCACATACATGCCAGATATGAAAAAGATTGAACGTTGTGTCAAGGAGCTATTAGTCATATGCTGAATTTGTCGTTTTGCCGAAAAAATGGTCGACTTTGGCACCACGCCCAGGTCAAACCCATGAATGAAAACGCACCATTTTAAAAACTTAAGATCTTATATGTCTCCTGAACAGTCTCACCAATTTTGAAGACGATCCAACCAACTCCCTCGACGAAAGAGTCTCAAATGTGCACCCTGTAAATAGATAAAAATTTCACATTCGATCCAAACCAACCGATTTCCTGTCTATATGCTGGGTTTGGAATATGGGTGCCAATGCTTTTTTTTGGAGCAGTTTTGGACAAGGTGTAGACTCCCCAAATTTCATCGCTCTACGCTGACAAACCCTAATGTTATAGGCCAATTTTAAAATTTCAAGGAGGCGCCACGTTGCATTTTTTTGCAACGCTGCAAAATTATTGAAATTTAAATTTTGCCGCACGTATGTGCAAATTTTGGTGAGTTTTTGAGCATGCTCAAGCCTCCAAATTGGCCGTTTTCATTTGCCGAGAAAAAATAAAATAAAATAAATACTCCTTTGCAGAACAACAGGGCTTAAGGAATTCAGGGATTTAAGCAATTATTCACAAGAATTTTCATCGTAAAAAGCTCTTTGTTGTGATAAGGCGGCGCCACATTGGCTAAAAGACTAGCATCACATTCGACATATTTACGTAAAATAGGGTGACCAAACGTCCTCTTTTGCCCGGACAAGTCCTACTTTCACGTAGTATCCTCGTCGTCCGGGCGGGTTTTATAAATTCATAAAAATGTCAGTTTTTTTTCCAGTTTTTTCACGGGACCAATTTGAAGAGAATCCCTCCGGCCGCTGGGTGGCAGAGCTTGCCTGCGATGACATGGCTCCTAGTAGTAGGGAGGGAAGGAGTAGTTCTTCTTGTTTTTGTTGGCAGTTTACCCCTATCATGAGGCATTACCACCATCTACTGGGTTGACGATTTGGCTACAACGCCTGTCCAGTTGTTAAGTTTTTCCGATAAATACGTACTGTATATAATGGCAACTGTTGACTTCTGTCAGAGTTCTGACTGTAAAATCCCGTTTGGTGTCGCATCGTTGCGCTGCCGATGATTGTAAAGTTTTATCGCAAAATTTGATTTTTGCCTTAGCTAGCTATCAGTAAGCTAAACCACGCTAGGCATTATGGGAAACGTAGTTTTGAACTACTACGTTTGGAAACATGCTGGTTGAATAGTTTGTCAGTTTATTTCGGTTATTGTTTGCGTGCAATCTAGAACATTTAATGAGAATATCATTTGAATGGGAATAACAATTCGTCAAGGACAATTGTCGTGATAGTAATTTATAAAAATGTTTAGTTGGCACATAACCTACTGTGTGTATGTGTATTGACTGGACTACATTTCCATGGGTCTGCATTTTATATACAGTATATTATTATTATTATTATTATTATTATTTTGTTTTCAAACTGCATTTTTCCATCCAGAGTGAGGGGGCACACTTTAAATATATTAAAGTGGTATAGGCATCTTGGAGTGAACTTCGTGTAAAATTCAAGTATCTTAAGGCCGGCTGAGTGTCCTCTTTTTGGGAAATCAAAATATGGTCACCCTAACGTAAAATAAATGCTAACCACTAGGGTTGTTCCGATCATGTTTTTCCGATCCCGATCGTTTTGGTTTGAGTATCTGCCGATCCCGATATTTCCCGATCCGATTCCTTTTTTTTGCTCCCGATTCAATTCCAATCATTCCCGATATTTTTTCCCGATCATATACATTTTTGCAATGCATTAAGAAAAAAATGAATAAAACTCGGACGAATATATACATTCAACATACAGTACATAGGTACTGTATTTGTTTATTATGACAATAAATCCTCAAGATGGCATTTACATTATTAACATTCTTTCTGTGAGAGGGATCCACGGATAGAAAGACTTGTAATTCTTAAAAGATAAATGTGACCTTGTATATTGTGACTAAATATTGCCATCTAGTGTATTTGTTGAGCTTTCAGTAAATGATACTGTAGCCATTTAACTTCTGCCAAAATGCATGATGGGAAGTGCAACCATGACTGTGTGTAGTGGTACCAATTGATATATCTTCTCTGCGTTGGGAAATATAATAGGGTGTTAAGAAAAACATCTTTCTTCCCCACATTGCTTCTCACGATATTTCTAATTGTTGAGAGAGGGATTGTCAGGTTTTAGCCAATTAAAAAAGGCTTCAAAGGCTGCCAAAATTCTCTCGACTCATTTCACGTTGCCTTTTAACTCTATGCATACGCAAAAGGGTGCCATTATAGATTGAACGTGACAATGTGTGAGTGGGCCGTGCAGCGCATGCATTATTTGCGTTAATTATTTTAACGTGATAAATAAAAAATTAATTACTGCCGTTAACAGGTTATATTTGATAACCCTACCTTAAGCCAAAACTAAAGACTCTGGATGAGTGTAAGACATTTTGTTATACGTTCATATATATACATATGAATTGATTCACTTGGTCGATGGAAATTCTCAAGAAGGCTTAAAAGGGCTTTGTTTATCCCCAAAAATTGGAGAATTCCCTCAAATTCACTTTTGGAGGGCTCTACGAATGAGTTTACATTGTGCCCCTAAATGACTCACCCTAAGTCCTGTGCTACAGTTCGCACAACTTAGCATTCAAGAAGAGTCTACCATGCTCCGGTGCTCCCAGTATTAAGCCTTTGACTCTTTCTCCCTAGAGGATCCCTTGAGCGGGAGTACGGGAATAAAAGCAAGTAGACAGAAACGGAAGGATGGAAATTTTTCACAAGCCACATTCCGGTCGTGATTCTCTGGACAATAAAGCTATACTCTCTGCCTTGTGTGACAAATATTATTGAAGCTTCACGCAGAAGGGGGACACTTTTCACAAGCTTTCTTTGCACAAACCGAAAACTCGTGTGTGCCTTCACAATCACATTGTAGCCCATCAGTGGGTTGAAAAATGATGGGCCGGTACAGCTTGATTCTGATATGAGCATCCTCGCTCAGCTCATCAATAGCATTGCACTGCACTGAGATGAATATTTATCAAAGCTATAAAAAGCCACAGGAAAGAATTTATTCAGTGTACTCGAAGCTGCGAGAGTTTCGCATCTACTGGCCACATTTCCAGAAAACTAGGACAGTAGAACACAGCCCTCCGAGGGCCAAACAATAACTTTAAAAAATGGTAGTGTGTGTGTTTGGGGTCTGATGGGGGGTTGAAATGGTTATGTAATTGTTTACACTCATTACATGAGCAATTGTAATCTGATTTGGGCATTGTCTGCACTGAATCCTATGGAATTATTCCAATTATTGGTTGTCAAACATTTTACAACAAATAGCCCTGTTTAATGCCGATGGGTTTTTCAAAAAGTGGGATTTTTTTGTTTTATTGCAAAAATGTTTATTTGACATACTAAAGCTTAAAAGTAGGGTTGTTCTGATCATGTTTTTTTGCTCCCGATCCGATCTCGATCGTTTTGTTTGAGTATCTGCCGATCCCAATATTTCCCGATCCGATTGCTTTTTTTTTTGCTCCCCATTCAATTCCAATCATTCCCGATAATTTTTCCCGATCATATACATTTTGGCAATGCATTAAGATAAAAATGAATAAAACTCGGATGAATATATACATTCAACATACAGTACATAAGTACTGTATTTGTTTATTATGACAATAAATCCTCAAGATGGCATTTACATTATTAACATTCTTTCTGTGAGAGGGATCCACGGATAGAAAGACTTGTGACTTTGTATATTGTGACTAAATATTGCCATCTAGTGTATTTGTTGAGCTTTCAGTAAATGATACTGTAGCCATCTGTTCTGCCCAAATGCATGGTGGGAAGTGCACCCATGACTGTGCGTAGTGGTACCAATTGATATATCTTCTCTGTGTTGGGAAATAACATAGGGTGTTATGAAAAAGAACAACTACTACCTTTCTTCCCTACATTGCTTCCCACGATGTGTCTAATTGTAGGGAGAGGGATTGTAAGGCTGTAGCCAATTAAAAAAAGGATTCAAAGGCTGCCAAAATTCATTCTACTCATTTTACGCTGCCTTTTAGCCCTATATATAGGTACAACGGCGCCATTACAGATTGAACGCGACAATGCGTGAGTGGGCCGTGCAGCGCATGCGTTATTTGCGTTAATTATTTTAACGTGATAAATAAAAAATTAATTACCGCCGTTAACGGGTTAAATTTGATAACCCTACCTTAAGCCTAAACTAAAGACTCTGGATGAGTGTAACATATTATGTCTGTAACGTTAAATACAATTAGAAAACGATTTATTAAAAAAAAAAAAGTATATATGTTAAAAAAAGGCATGTCCGATATTTTTTTGCCGATTCCGATACTTTGAAAATGACGTGATCGGACCCGGTCGATCGGGATGCCGATCGATCTGGACATCTCTACTTAAAAGTAATAGTTCATTTAAAATGTATTTCACACAAGTTAGAGCTGATGAGGGCGTAACTCCACTTCCGTACTTATGAATGAGGGGTATCGCAAGCCCGTAGGTGACGTAATCACAAAGTTATGAGGCTTGTAAGATGGCATTTGCATGGGACGCGCCGGCGCATCCGCCGACTCACTCGGTAACTGATGAGTGGTTTGCCCTGCCCACTATAAAACACATACCTGGTAAGAATTGTCTTGATGAGAAGCATTGTCTGATGTACATTATGGCTCGGTCAAAAAAGCTGTCTGAAGACGTCCGATCAATGATTGTTGATTTGTATAAAGCTGGGAAAGGATAAAAAACCATTTCTAAAAGTCTGGATGTTCATCAGTCGACAGTCAGAGAAGTCGTCTTCAAATTTAGAAAGTTTGGCACTATTCCTTCTCTCCCAAGGAGTGGCCGTCCACCAAGGATAACGCAAAGGGTTCAGCACAGAATACTTAGAGAGGTAAAAAAAAAAAACCTAGATTGTCTGCTAAAGACTTACAGAAATCACTGGCACAGTCCAATATCTCTGTGCACTCATCAAGTATATGTAAACTATGGCCAATGGTGTTCATGGGAGGACTCCACAGAGAAAGCCACTGCTGTCTGGGAATAAAAAAAAAAAAAGGAAAGAAAAAATCATTGCTCGTTTAATGTCCGCAAAAAGGCACTAGGACACTCCACAGAAGTTTGGCAAAATATTTTGTGGACTGATGAAACCAAAGTTTGATTTTTTTGGGAGTAACATACAACATCATGTTTGGAGGAAAAATGGAACAGCTAACCAACATCTACACCTCATCCCCACTGTGAAGCATGGTGGAGGGAGAATCATGATTTGGGGCTGTTTTGCTCCCTCAGGGCCTGGACAACTTGCAATCATTAATGGAAGAATGAATTCAAAAGTTTATCAAGATGTTTTCTGTCAGACAGTTAAAGCTAAAAAGAGGATGGATAGTGCAACAAGACAATGATCCAAAACACAGATGTAAAACAACTTTAGAATGATTTCAGAAGAACAAAATACACTTTCTGGAGTTGCCAAGTCAAAGTTCAGACTTGAACCCCATTGAGATGCTGTGGCATGACCTAAAGACAGCGATTCATGCCAGACATCCCAGGAATCTGACTGAACTACAGCAGAGAAGAATGGGCCAAGATTAGTCCTGATCGATGTGCCAGACTGATCTGCAGCTACAGAAAGCATCTAGTCGAAGTCATTGCTGCCAAAGGGGGGGGGGGGCATAAAATATTAAATGTGATGGTTCACTTATTTTCCCCCTTCTGTCGTTGTTTGCATACTATCCTCATTAAAATATGAAAACCTATAAATGTTTGGGGGGTTTTAGTTAAAGCAGATACTGTTTTTTCATCTGTGGGATTTAGACAAAGATCAGATCACATTTGCTGGTGATTTTATGCAGAAATGTGAGAAATTCGAAAAAGTTCAGATACTTTTTCATACAACTGTACATCCCTAGGAAATACCTACCAAATTTCATGCTGATCCGTCCACGGATAATTGAGGAGTAACCATTTTAATTGGTATCCTAACCAAGAAGAACAGGTGATATATTGAGCCCTCCCTCCAGGCAGTCTAAAGTACTTTACTTTGTACGCAGTTAATGTGTCATACTGCTTATAATCAAGGAGGTTACTAATAAAATATCCTGAATCTCCATCAAATTTGAACCCATCTTTGTTCATGTCAGTCCTCTGAGGAAGTTTCTTGGTATTAATTTTACCCATTCAATGAAGAAAGAGAAAAACACAACTGACCCCAGAACAATAGCTTGTTGGCTGCTTGTGCATTCTCTGGCAGGACACTTTCAAAAATGCTGATTAGAGTATGAAAAGAAGATTGGAGTAATTGTCTCGGCTCATTGACTGGGACTCCTTAAAGTGCTAGGATGAAAATTGTAAAGTGGGTCGTCCCAAAATACGACTACAAATAAACAAGTACAAATGCTCTCACACACACACTCCAGTGTGGATACTAGGTAGAATTAGAGCTGAAACGATTACTTGAATAATTCGATTAACTAGATTTAAAAAATTCATCACGGAATTTTCTCCGCCTCAAGGAATTGTTTAATTTTGCCAGCTCTAAGCATGACGTTTTGCCCGGACTACTTTTAATGTGGCACAACGCGCTGACTACATGTGCGTACAGGAAGAAGACAGAGGCGGCGGATATATTTGATTTCAACCACGCATGAATACAGAGGTAAGGTGAAGAAAAAGGCACCAAGAAAAAGCAGAAAATGTCAAAAATGTGGGAACATTTAATGTATTCTCTGAAAGACAGGGCTTGCACACCACTACAGCACTTCTGCAGCTCTACCAAAGGCAACAAGTCTCTTGCACTCATATTCCAAACCCAACAGGAAATCGGGTATTTTGGATTGAATGTGAAATATTCACTGATTTACAAGGTGCACATTTGAGACCTTAGCGCCCAGTATGTCAGTTGGATACTCCTCAAAATTGGTGAGACTGTTCATGAGACATATGAGATCGTAAGTTATCAAAATGGTGAGTATTCATTCACAGGCCTGACCTGGGCGAGTTACCAAAGTTGGCCATTTTTTTGGCAACACGCCAAATTCAGTAAATTACTAATAACTCCCTGACACAAGGTGCAGTTTTTTACATACGTGTCATGTAAGAGAGGTATCCCAGTCTGAACACGACTGCATTAAAATATTACCCACTAGGCCTGGGGCCCCCTAGTGGGGACAGGAAACACCTTTTTTTTTTTTTTTTTTTTACGAGACAGCTCCTCCTTCAAGGGAAAAAAAAAACAATTGACCTCAAACCTGCATCAGGGGACCCTTAAGGCAGGTGTTCAGGTGCCTGATGAAAAATATTGAGGTTTTGCTGAAGCAGAGGGGTCCAAACAGGAAAGTGAAAATGACTGTCACCATTTTGTCTCGCCACAAACAGTCATAACTTGGCAGACATACGTCACATCTGCACCAAACTTCCCGTGCTTGGTGAAAGTTGTATCCTGAAGGTTCTTTTAAGGGTAATTTGTATCAACCCAACAGCGCCAACTAGTGGGAACAGAGAGCCACTCATTTTACTTATACATGTCTAGTTCTTTTCAGGTTGGTCATTGTAGTTTCAAGTCCTTTTGTAATACTGCATTTTAAGCCCCATGTCCACATGTCTCTGTCTGTTGCCGTGACAGCCCTTTGTTTGCCATTAAAAAGAAGTATATTTTTTCAGGGACTTAGGCAGCTTATAGAGCCACGGAATGTGGCAGGCTTGGTCGAATTGGCCCAATTAGAAGATTAATTTGGTTTTGAGTAAGGGCATGGCTGCACAGCTCAGTAGAGCCTCTTTTTCTGTAGGACCCTTTTCAACAGGGTTTTTTTCTCCTAGGTGTGTGAATGCATTTTTAATCCCCCAAAAAAGAGGCGAGTTTCGAGCAAGTTAGGTTCTCATGAGATGATGAGGGGGGTTCAGTCCTGCTTGCAGGCCTAGTGATAATTGCTGTTTACGTAAAAAAAAATATTTTATCTGATTACTTAAATAATCGATGGAATTTTCAGTCGAATACTCAATTACTAAAATATTCGATAGCTCTAGCCCTACGTAGAATTTTTCTCATGTGGACCAGTCAAAATTTCCTGACAAAACAACAATGAAGCCACAATAAAAGTGGTATATCAAATATTGTGGCACAAAGACAGAAAGAAAACAATAACATACCGCAAAGATAAAAACACACTCCTTTCCGAATCCATCTTGACAAGACAAAATTCATCTGGCGCTTTTGTGCTTCTTTTGCCAAGCCCTGTTCAGACCAGTGAGCCTCATGACGACAGGACCGGGGTTTAACAACCTCCAGAGCCCCTCCGACTTATTAAAGCCCTGCGGGAAGAGTCTTTGATGCAGTAAAGCAGACGGAAAGTTTTCTTCAATTTGGCCTCATTTCCGTGTGGTGTACATAGCAGATCAACTTCTTTTTTTCTTCATGTTTCAGTCTTTTCTTCTCTCGGATGATGAAATCGAAAACACTTTTCACCTATTCTTTTTATTTTTTAAAATTATGGTTTACATCCACCATACATGTGTCTCTGGCCTCCATCTAATTAAAGGGATATATTCCTTTGTCTTGCTTTTTCTTTCTGCCAAGGTCTATATGATTATAGCTTGCCTCTTCACTGATTACGACCTTTTTTCACGCAGTGTCCCCTCCCTCTAGAGAGGAAAAAGACCTTGGCAGAATAACAGAACCAAAGCCACACTTACAGACCAGGCCGTTAGGTATATTTGAGATCTAATACAGGAGCTGTATTAAATGTTTTTCACTGTAAAACTTTATGAGTTATCAACACAAATGGCTCGAAGAAACCAACTACATGGAAAGAGTAGTATGTTAACTCAAACTATTGACGTAAATAAATATAAAGACAGTGGTACCTCAACATACGGATTTAATTTCTTCCAGGACTTGGTTTGTACCGTAATTTCCCAAATATAACGCACCCCCCCCAAATCAACTTGTAAAATCATGGTGCGCATTATAAACGGGTACATGGATGGAGACAGACATATATATATGTATTACACATATATATAAACCTTTTTTTTTTTTTTTATTGACACGGCCACGTTGTGTTGAAGAAACCTACGTGGCGACCCGTTGCCGACCATTACGGTACCTGACGTCACCATTTTGTTTCGGTAATACTTCACTCTAATCGGCCGAATGATTTGGTCTGTGTTAAATTCTGCTTTTTTTGCTCTTCATAAAGCACAGATTTTAGTTTCTTGAACTCATTCGAGTCATCGTTTATTGCAGCTCCGCAACTCGGACCATTACAAACGTAAGCACACAGACTTCTTGTGCCCGTCAACTATATCTGTCCCTCGGGAAACTCACACCCAAATAACAATAGTTCCTATTGTTGCTGTCGTTCTGACAGCGATGAGCTCTCACGGATTTCCGACTTACGTTCTCACTTTCATTTTACCGTATCAATCCATGGAAGAAACATTTATTCATCATGATGAAACGAGCAAGTTATACAGCAGCCTTTAAAAGAAAAGTCACATCTGTTTGGTTTTCTCCTAGATTCTGGTAAATTGGAGATGTTGTCAAATCATATTATTACCGTAAATATTGTCAGTTTATGGTAATGTTTTGAACTACCAATGTGCTATGTTTGTGCTGTGTTTCACCAGTCAGTAAAATGACATTTCTGTATCTGTACATGAGCTCTGTTTTCTTGTATTCTTCTATTTATTGGCGCTAAAATTAGGGTGCGTGTTATAAACGGGTACAATAATTTCCCCTAGATTTTACAAGTAAATTTGGGGTGCGCATTATACACGGGTACGCCTTATATTCGGGAAATTACAGTAGTAGGTCGCCATTGTTGATGTCAATAATTACACAATTCTTATGGTCATAAAATCAGTCGCACCCAAGCGCCAGCAGAGGGCGACAAAACTCCAAAAAACACAAGTAACAAATGCACATGACCTTGTGCTGTCATTTTAATCTGTTTGAGCGGGGCATGTGCGTTAATTGTGTCAAATATTTTAACGTGATTAATTAAAAAAATGAATTACCGCCCGTTAACGCGATAATTTTGACAGCCCTAATCTTTATTATTTCATATTCCATTTAGCACAAGACTGTCATTTGTCATGACCATGCCATTTATTTAGCTATTAGGGAAAAATACTTGGATAAAAATAATATCCTGTAAAAATATTGGAGTAAAGAGACTGAAACAATGACATTTTGCGGCTCTCTTCATCACGTTTTCCTCGTTCTGAATAATTCCCTCTCAATGGGCTGACTGGTTCTTCTCAAGCCATTTATTTAGCTAGTGGGGAAAAGACTTGGATAAAAAGAATATCCTGTAAAAATATTGGAGCAGAGAGACTGAAACAATAACATTTTACGGCTCTTTTCGTCGCATTTTCCTCGTTGTGAATAATTCCCCCTCAATTGGCTGCATACTAAATCAGATGAAATCGTGACTCCGCTGACGTCATCCACCTGTTGGGGACGCTAGAGCCCTATAATGGTAGGCGTGGCTAACCGGCAAATTAAAAGACTAATTTCTCGCCATCTGCGCTTTGCTAAATTGTTGATATAGTCGAATATTCTCAAAATATGATTCTAATTCACATAATAATCCTATTTAAGACGCATTTTAAGACCTGCGGTGTGAACCTAGCCTTAGTGCCCGGGTTACTCAGGAGATTGTGTGTGATCGTATTGTTACATCTGATTGGTAAAATGGAGTCATATAATTATTGTTGTGTCGTCTCGTTGGTGAAACTGGATGATTGTTTAGCGTAGCCCAAAGTAGCAGAGTAAAAGCAGCATTTCTTTTTCACAAATCTACTCAAGTAAAAATACTGTAAAAAGTATAGCGTTTACAAACTACTCAGAGGAGTACATTTTTCTTAAAAAGTTACTCAATTAAATGTAATGGAGCAAATGTAATGTGTTACTACTAGAGGTGTGCGAAATTTCCGATTCTTAGATTATTCGTGATTCGGCCGTGGAACATTAGAGAACGATTCACAAACATCCAAATTCCGATTATTGAAGTACAGTGGGGAGAACAAGTATTTGATACACTGTCAATGGGTTTTCCCATTGGCAGTGTATCAAATACTTGTTCTCTCCACTGTATGTCAAGTAGAGCGGAAGTAAAACACACTCAGTGCGCCGGCGCGGTCTTTGGGACGCAATGAGGAACGGAGCGAGAGTAGCTAAACGTCATGCTTGTCTTTACCCGGCCCCTCGGGTAATGACAATGCTCAATTCACAGCTCTGGCTCAACTCATGCATGAGAAAAAAAAAACAACAACAATATACCTGACTGCTGCCGACAGCTGCTACAAACTACGTCTACGTAATGGTACGGTAGATATATTTATATAGGACTAGATGCAAAATAACAGACTCGGTGGCGTTAGCAGCACATGTTCAAAAAGCTAGATGCGGGCGTTAGTAAACGGCCGCCATCTTAAAGCCGTAGACTTCCCTGCAAGGCTGTTGTAGCGAACCTTCCAAGTGAACCTAATTAACTTTTTCTAAAGGCAAGGCAAGGCAAGGCAAATTTATTTATATAGCACAATTCAACACGAGGCAATTCAAAATGCTTTACATCACATGAAGATCATAAAAATCACATTTAAATCAATACAACGTAAAAACCAAAAGATCGCACTTAATCACAGAATAAAAATAAATAAATACAAATAAAACAAAAATAAAAAAATAAAACAAAAACTACTACTGCTAATAATAATTGAAATCAGCAATGGAGATAAGCACAAGAGGAATAGAAAGCAGGTAGATTGAAATATATAGACAGTTATGGATATGCAGTGCTAAACAAAAACGTTTTTAGCCCTGATTTAAAAGAGCTAACAGTTTGAGCATACTTCAGAGGTTCGGGTAACTTGTTCCAGAGGTGAGGAGCATAGTAACTAAATGCTGCCTCACCCTGCTTGGTTTTTGTTCTTGGAACATGCAGAAGACCGGTTCCAGACAACCTTAGGGGTCTAGATGTCTCATAGGAATCTAACAAGTCAAGCATGTATTTTGGTCCAAGGCCATTAAGTGTTTTGTAGACGAGCAGTAGTATTTTATAGTCTATCCTTTGACTCACTGGAAGCCAGTGTAGCGATTTCAAAACCGGTGTAATGTGGTCCAGCTTCCTTGTATTTGTGAGGACTCTTGCTGCAACATTCTGTACTAGCTGCAGCTTCCTGACTGATTTTTTATCAAGACCTGTAAATATTATACCGTTGCAATAGTCCAATCTGCTGAAAATGAATGCATGCATAAGTTTTTCCATGTCTTGTTGTGTCAGAAGTCCCTTAATTCTGGTTATATTTTTTAGGTGGTAATAAGCGGATTTAGTGACGGACTTTAGATGGCTATCAAATTTTAGGTCTGAGTCAATAATTACGCCGAGGTTTCTGACTTGATTTGTAGCTGTAAGTGACATTGTGCTAAGTTGGCTGCTTATCTTTGACCTTTCCTTTTTTGGCCCAAAAATGATCACCTCTGTCTTCTCCACATTTAACTGGAGAAAATTCTGGCACATCCATTCATTGATTTGATGAATGCATTTACTCAGGGAGACTAAGGGACTATAATCATGTGGGGACACAGAAATGTACAGTTGTGTGTCATCTGCATAGGTGTGATAGGAGATATCATACTGTTCCATTATCTGAGCTAAGGGAAGCATATAGATGTTAAATAAGAGTGGTCCAAGAATTGACCCTTGAGGGACTCCACACGTGAATTTGGTTCGACCTGACTGATAGTTTCCGATTGACACAAAGAAATCCCTATCATGTAAATAGGATGTGAACCACTGAAGAATAGTGTCAGTAAGCCCTACCCACTGTTCCAATCTGCTGAGTAGTATGTTGTGATCAACCGTGTCAAATGCGGCGCTGAGATCCAATAGTAGCAAAACAGATGATTTGCCTGCATCGGTATTCCAACGAATATCATTTAGGACTTTGATAAGCACGGTCTCGGTGCTGTGTTGTGGCCGAAATCCAGACTGAAATGAGTTAAAAAGATTGTTTTGCATCATAAAAGTCTGGATCTGTTCGAACACAACCCTTTCGATAATTTTCCCCAGGAATGTCAGATTTGATATTGGCCTGTAATTACTAATGGTTGAGGCATCCAGATTAGGTTTTTTTAGGAGCGGTTTTATTACTGCAGTTTTCAAAGTCTGAGGAAACTCTCCTGTTTGGACGGCCCCTGGCCGTTTAACAGTTAACTTCTGAGACTCTTCCAGTCAGCTGATCGTCGCCTCCACCAGCTGGCTGCTTCCCCTCCCACTGTGACGATAGCTGATCGACGCAGGACGGACCGACGACGTCACCACCGCTGATTGGCCACCGGAAAAGGCGCCAAGCTTCTTAAACCTGCCGCTGTCAACGCTCTAAGAGGTCGCATTTGACAGTATTCTGTCGCGTTCCTCCTCGCCAGCTATTTGCTCGTCATTCACTCTCGTTTGCATTTGATCGCTACTTTGATACACTCCCGCTTTTTCGGTGAGGTCTTTTGTGTTTATTCGTTATTGGATCGTTTTTGTTCACCACTGTAAATAAGAGCACTGAAGCAAGTAAGGGTAAGTCGCCATTTCTGTTCAACCCATTTTCTCCTGTTTTGTATAGAGTAGGAAGTTAGGTTAGACGCTGTCTTTTCTTTGTTCCTTTTACATGATCAGGGTTTAGTTAGCGGGTGGGGTTTAAGTGTAGTTCCTTTTGTTTGTTGTTTTGGCCTGGGCTTACCCTGAAGTCACGCTTCGTCGGCATTCTGTACATATTCATTGCGAGTTTGATTGTTCTTGAAATAAATTTGTGTCCACTCGTACATTTGTGTGGCTTGTTTTATGTTACGCCCTTCGCAAGCCGTCTTCGGCACGTAACAAAATACTCCTAAATCGGCAAAACATTGACTTGAATCTATCTTTAAACTAGTTTTAAAACTTTCACATGTCGAAAGTAGACAGAAGGGAAATTATGGAATAACGGGAACTTTAACGGTTGATTCACAACATTAAATTAATCGAATGTAGTTTAAAGCTGCTGATACAGAATGGGGACTGGAGTTTTTTATTTATTGTTTTTAACTGTTAACTTGATACTGAAATAGTCGTTTATTTAAGCCTGAAAAGCTTTTTTTAAAATTTTTATTTTCATACAGTTTTTGTAACTAATGTACAAAACAAAAAAAGCAGCTAATAGCGGGGGGGGGGGGGGGAGGGGGGTTAATCAATAATCAATTTATAATCGAGTCGTAGCCTCTGAGTCGTAATCGTAATCGAATTGTTAGGTGCCCAAAGATTCCCACCTCTAGTTACTACCCGCCTCTGCTAAGGAACCGTGCAAAAGAAAACTACAAACCTAGCTATGTATTTTTTTTTTTATTCTCTGTGAGCTTCTCTTTATATGTAGATTTTTTTTTTCATGACTGCCTGCAGCCCTAAATCCTAACATCTGAGCATACAATATATAGAACAAATAGCTAGCCCTCAGGCACCACACATGGTGACGTCTTCCGCAATATCACTGGTGCCTCTCTCGTCTCGTCTGCCTCTCCTACCGATTGCACTTACAGACGTACATATGATGCGGCTGCAAGGCTCCATCCGAGCAAGTACAATATGGGAGTAAGAATTGTGTAGACACAGAAGGAAGCGTGAAGATGAATGTCGGCCCGGACGAATTACGCGGCACCTGATTCGTCCCAGAAGAAGCAATATGGCAGCACCTCCCCTGCATCTCACATCTTGGTTATCATTTTTGCACGGTGCACATGATGAAAGGCAACTGAGTGCACAGTTGATTTGAGGGAAGGGAGACACACACGCAGTGTCTAAGGTAATAAATAATAAAACAAGCATGCAATGCAGAGGAAAAAGGCTGAAGTATGCTGGTCAAAACTAAGCAAATTAGGTGTGTTTAAAGCTGCTGTCTGAAAGTGTTCTGTTTAAAAATGTAACAGCCAGAATGGTGGCTGGTGAGAAAACATAAAAACTTTAGTACGCTTTCCCCCCCTCCCTTAAATTGGGAAATGAAAAGCAATTAAATTCAATTCAGATTGAATGAAAGAGGGAACTTGGGGGGAAAAAAGACACATTTTGTCATTATCGTTATATAGATTATACACTTTCAGAATGCCCTGATAGTACATGAGGAAAGTGATTTTCTATCTGGCCTCATCTTTAACTTTAGTCTTGAAGCGGAAGTTCAGAATTTTTGACATTAGGCTTAATCTTCGAGTTAGTGGGGGGTTAATTAGTCGGTTGTGCATAGACTTCACTATCAGTTGATGAGACAGCTCCTGCGGACATTGTGCCACGGCTTCCCATAGGGGGCCGGGCTGGGCAGAGCGTCCTGGCAGCTTTCACTGCGATAAACTCAAACACACGCTGCGTTCTAATGCCGGGTTTACAGTGGGGCAAAAAAGATTTTTAATCAACCGCTAATCGTGCAAGTTCTCCCACTTGAAAATATTAGAGGCCTGTAAATGCCAACATGGGGTAAACCTCAACCATGAGAGACAGAATGTGGAAAAAACCCCAGAAAATCACATTGTTTGATTTTTAAATAATTTATTTGCAAATCATGGTGGAAAATAAGTATTTGGTCAATACCCAAAGTTCATCTCAATACTTTGTTATGTACCCTTTGTTGGCAAACATTTTCTGTAAATCTTCACAAGCTTTTCACACACTGTTGCTGGTATTTTGGCCCATTCCTCCATGCAGATCTCCTCTAGAGCAGTGATATTTTAGGGCTGTCGTTGGGCAACACGGACTTTCAACTCCCTCCACAGGTTTTCTATGGGGTTGAGATCTGGAGACTGGCTAGGCCACTCCAGGACCTTGAAATGCTTCTTACGAAGCCATTCCTTTGTTGCCCTGGCTGTGTGTTTGGGATCATTGTCATGCTGAAAGACCCGGCCACGTTTCATCTTCAATGCCCTTGCTGATGGAAGGAGATTTTCACTTAAAATTAGGGCTGCAGCTATCGAATATTTTAGTAATCGAGTAATTGACTGAAAATTCTATCGATTAATCGAGTAATTGGATAAAAGTTTTTTATTTTTTTTAGGTAAAGAGCAATTATAAATATACAGTTGTGGTCAAAAGTTTACATACACTTGTGAAGCGCATAATGTCATGGCTCTCTTGAGTTTCCAGTTATTTCTACAACTCTGATTTTTCTCCGATAGAGTAATTGGAACAGATACTTCTTTGTCACAAAAAACATTCATGAAGTTTGGTTCTTTTATGACTTTATTATGGGTTAACAGAAAAAGTGATCAAATCTGCTGCGTCAAAAATATACATACTTAGATCTGAAAAAGCGAATCATTGACTTGAACAAGTCAGGAAAGTCACTTGGAGCCATTTCAAAGCAGCTGCAGGTCCCAAGAGCAACAGTGCAAACAATTGTTTGTAAGTATAAAGTGCATGGCACTGTTTTGTCACTGCCACGATCAGGAAGAAAACGCAAGCTATCACCTGCTGGTGAGAGAAAATTGGTCAGGAGGGTGAAGATTCAACCGAGAATCACCAAAAAGCAGATCTGCCAAGAATTAGAAGCTGCTGGAACACAGGTGTCAGTGTCCACAGTCAAGCGTGTTTTGCATCTCCATGGACTGAGAGGCTGCCGTGCAAGAAGGAAGCCCTTGCTCCAAAAGCGGCACCTTAAGGCTCGACTGAAGTTTGCTGCTGATCACATGGACAAAGATAAGACATTCTGGAGGAAAGTTCTGTGGTCAGATGAAACAAAACTCGAGCTGTTTGGCCACAATGCCCAGCAATATGTTTGGAGGAGAAAAGGTGAGGCCTTTAACCCCTACCGTCATACACGGTGGTGGTAGTATTATGCTGTGGGGTTGTTTTGTTGCCAATGGAACTGGTGATTTACAGAGAGTAAATGGGATAATGAAGAAGGAGGATTACTTTCAAATTCTTCAAGATAACCTAACGTCATCAGCCCGAAGATTGGGTCTTGGGCGCAGCTGGGTGTTCCAACAGGACAATGACCCCAAACACACATCAAAAGTGGTAATGGAATGGCTAAATCAGGCTAGTATTAAGATTTTCGAATGGCCTTCCCAAAGTCCTGACTTAAACCCCATTGAGAACTTGTGGACAATGCTGAAGAAACAAGTCCATGTCAGAAAGCCATCAAATTTAACTGAACTGCACTAATTCTGTCAAGAGGAGTGGTCAAAGATTCAACCAGAAGCTTGCCAGAAGCTTGTGGATGGCTACCAGAAGCGCCTAATTGAAGTGAAAATGGCCAAGGGACATGTTAGCAAATATTAACACTGCTGTATGTATATTCTTGACCCAGCAGATTTGATCACTTTTTTCTGTTCACCCAAAATAAAGTCATAAAAGAACCAAACTTCATGAATGTTTTTTGTGACAAAGAAGTATCTGTTCCAATCACTCTATTAGAGAAAAATCAGAGATGTAGAAATAACTAGAAACTCAAGAGAGCCATAACATTATGTTCTTCACAAGTGTATGTAAACTTTTGACCACAACTGTAGATGAGAAAACAAGACATTTCATCTAATATTGAACTATTTTCAGTCAATCAATGACTTTATTTTCGATGTACATTGTTGAAAACAGCCAACAACTGCGTCTCAAATGTGACTTAAAAAAAAAAAAAAAAAAAAAAAAAAGATAAATTCACTGCTTTCACTCAAAAAACTTTTAGATCTTAAAAAAAATATATATATTTCTTACCTAAAAATGTAATTACGCTTGATAACACACATGACTTAAAAGTTAGGTGTTTTTCCCACGTGTTTCAATTGAATTTCCACTTGTGTCAAGCTATAAATTCTAGTTAAGTTTTAAGTTATTCTAAACTGTAAATCATGATAGGATTTTGAGTTTTTGCAGTGTTCAAAATAAATGTTGTGCTGTATTGGAGCACATTAGGCACCAATGCTACTTGGTGTTTTATCCAGCAATGACTACTGAGCTCAAAATAACAGTTAGCATTATTAAGTTTTTATTTTACACCCTAATCACTCTACAGCGTTGTTTTCACAGATTAAATAAAGCCTGTATGTAAGAGTTAGCCACGCATCGACAGTAGTCATAATGGATAAAAACCTAGCCTTCCGCAGGGATAACGTTACGTTAGCGAGTGACAGTAACGCTAATCTTATTTATGAGCGCTGAGAAGTGTACTGCTTTAAGATGGCGGCTGTTTTATTTACGCCGCTGAGTCGGTCATTTCGCATCTAGTTCTACGTACATGTGATATCTATGACACGCATACAGATGCTACCTGCTACCACGTAGCAAGATGCAGGCGTAGTTTTTAGCAACGTCAGCGCAGTTTGTAACAGCTGTCGGCTGCAGTAAGGTATTTTAAAAAAATTGTTTCTTCCTCTACGCACGTGACGTCAGCGCGTTGTCCTGTATTAAAAGTAGTCCGGGCAAAACGTGACGTTTAGAGCTGGCAAAATGAAACGATTCCTCGAGGTGAATAAAATTACTCGGATCAGTTTTTAAACTCGAGTTACTCGAGTTGCTCGAATATTCGTTTCAGCTCTACTTAAAATCTCTCGATACATGGCCCCATTCATTCTTTCCTTTACACCAGGGGTGCCCAGGTCCGGTCCTTGAGAGCCCCTATCCAGCTCGTTTTCCATGTTTCCCTTCTTGAACACACCTGAATCAAATGATCCGCTCATCAGCAAGCTCTGCAGGAGCCTTATAATGATCCTGATTATTTGAGTCAGGTGTGTTGGAGGAGGGAGAAATGGAAAACAAGCTGGATAGGGGCTCTCGAGGACTGGACTTGGGCACTCCTGATTTACACAGATCAGTCGTCCTGGTTCTTTTGCAGAAAAACAGCCCCAAAGCATGATGTTTCCACCCCAATGCTTCACAGTGGGTATGGTGTTCTTCGGATGCAATTTAGTATTCTTTCTCCTCCAAACACGAGAACCTGTGTTTCAACCAAAAAGTTGTATTTTGGTTTCATATGACCATAACACATTCTCCCAGTCCTCTTCTGGATCATCCAAATGCTCTCTAGCGAACCGCAGACGGGCCTGGACGTGTACTGGCTTCAGCAGGGGGACACGTCTGGCAGTGCAGGATTTGGTTTTGGGATTTTTGCTCATCGTTCTTGTTATCATTTTGACGCCACGGAGTGAGATCTTGCATGGAGCCCCAGATCGAGTGAGATTATCAGTGGTCTTGTAAGTCTTCCATTTTCTAATAATTGCACCCACAGTTGATTTCTTTACACCAAGCGTTTTACCTATTGCAAATTCAGTCTTCCCAGCCTGGTGCATGTCTACAATTTTGTCTCTGGTGTCCTTCGACAGCTATTTGGTTTTGGCCATAGTGGAGTTTGGAGTGGGACTGATTGAGATTTTGGACAGGTGTCTTTTATACCAATAATGAGTTAAAACAGGTGCCATTAATACAGGTAACAAGTGGAGCCTCCTTAGACCTTGTTAGACCTCGTTAGAAGAAGTTAGACCTCTTTGACAGCCAGAAATCTTGCTTGTTTGTAGGTGACCAAATACTTATTTTCCAGTCTAATTTAGAAATATATTCTTTGAAAATCAAACAATGTGATTTTCTGTTGTTTTTTTTCCACATTCTGTCTCTTATGGTTGAGGTTTACCCATGTTGACAATGACAGGCCTCTCTAATCTTTTCAAGTAGAACTTGCACAATTAGTTGTTGACTAAATACTATATATCGATCGCTTCCACACACATCCAAGCGGTCCATTTCACTCAGGAGCATAAAATACCTTGTTAAATATGAAATAAACATGCTCTTTGCTGTCATTGGCACTTTAAACCCCCGCTAACTCGAAAATAGAGCCCAATGTCAAAAATTCTGAACTTCCCCTTCAAAGTAACACTGCTTTTGTGGAAAAAACAACCAGAGACAGAAGGCCTGACAGATGAGTTGTCAATCATTTGCCGGGCATTCATGAGCATAACCCCGTAGCCACACACTGACCTTTTACTTTGCGCTCCAGTAACAACTAGAAAAATAGTGGAATATTTACCTTTGTAACACACACAGAAAAAAAAATCCAGCCTGCACTAGCAAACAGGAGCAGAACAAAATATAAATTAAAACATTAAAAAAGTAATTGGATGGACTCTTTGACTGAAACAGTCAGTTACCTGAAGGACTATTGTTATGACCCTGTGGGTCAATTGTTCTTTTTTTACTGCTTTTTCCACTGTGGGTGTGTGTGTGTGTGCGTGAGTTTGGTGGCTGATTGGTGAATTAGGTGCAGGTGTTGCTGATTCAGCCACTCCTGATTGGTGCCCCCTGATTGGCCAAGGTGTGGACTTCCTGGGCTACTAAAGAAGCTTGCCACAAGCACTCGTTCTCCTTGCCAGCCAGACCAGCATTCAGAAACGCCAGTTTGGGTGTTCGGTTTCCAGCAGTGATTCCTGTTTCGAATAACCTTTGTATATAGTGTAAATAGTTGAGCAGTAATGTAGGAGGGAGATGCCTTTTTGTTTTGCACAGTTTTGTCCTGTTTTTTTTTGTTGATAGGAGTTAGGTAAAGGAAATGTCTTTAATTTGACCTTTTTTCTTTTTGTTAGGGAAGACAGGGTTTTCATAGATTGCTTTGTTTGTTATTTTGGCGACCGTCTCCCTCTGAGCCAAATGAAGAAACTGCTCTTGACTTTTTTCGTTTTCACTGGCTTTTCTGGGTGAGGGTTTGACGGGAGGAGCACAACCCATGTTGCATCCTGACAAACCTAGACTGGGGTGTAACACTATCATAATACACAAAAATACGTATATTGAGAATAATTATATATACTTTACATAACGTCTATGGCGTAAAACACTCAGGTGACTGGAGGTTCTGCTCTGAGACCTCAATTTAGCCAATTTTCAAAATTGCATATGTGATATATCATTGAAAAGCTTAAAATCTCAGTTTTCGGGGGGAAGCAAAATTTTGAACAGGAGGGCCTTCAAAAAAATTTTTTTTTTAAGCAGCAAAACCCTATCTGGAGGTCAGAGCACGCGAGAGCAGAATTACAGACGCCATGACTTTAACGAGATATTATCGCGTACTTACAGTTGTGGTCAAAAGTTGACATACACTTGTGAAGAACATAATGTCATGGCTCTCTTGAGTTTCCAGTTATTTCTACAACTCTTGATTTTTCTCTGATAGAGTGATTGGAACAGAAACTTCTTTGTCACAAAAAACATTCATGAAGTTTGGCTCTTTTATGACTTTATTATGGGTAAACAGAAAAAGTGATCAAATCTGCTGGGTCAAAAATATACATACATGGATCTGAAAACGCGAATCATTGACTTGAACAAGTCAGGAAAGTCACTTGGAGCCATTTCAAAGCAGCTGCAGGTCCCAAGAGCAACAGTGCAAACAATTGTTTGTAAGTATAAAGTGCATGGCACTGTTTTGTCACTGCCACGATCAGGAAGAAAACGCAAGCTATCACCTGCTGCTGAGAGAAAATTGGTCAGGAGGGTGAAGATTTAACCGAGAATCGCCAAAAAGCAGATCTGCCAAGATTTAGAAGCTGCTGGAACACAGGTGTCAGTGTCCACAGTCAAGCGTGTTTTGCATCTCCATGGACTGAGGGGCTGCCATGCAAGAAGGAAGCCCTTGCTCCAAAAGCGGCACCTTAAGGCACGACTGAAGTTTGCTGCTGATCACACGGACAAAGATAAGACCTTCTGGAGGAAAGTTCTGTGGTCAGACGAAACAAAAATCGAGCTGTTTGGCCACAATGCCCAGCAATATATTTGGAGGAGAAAAGGTGAGGCCTTTAACCCCAAGTACACCATGCCTACCGTCAAGCACGGTGGTGGTAGTATTATTCTGTGGGGCTGTTTTGCTGCCAATGGAACTGGTGCTTTACAGAGAGTAAATGGGATAATGAAGAAGGAGGATTACCTTCAAATTCTTCAAGATAACCTAACGTCATCAGCCCGAAGATTGGGTCTTGGGTGCAGTTGGGTGTTCCAACAGGACAATGACCCCAAACACACATCAAAAGTGGTAATGAAATGGCTAAATCAGGCTAGAATTAAGGTTTTCGAATGGCCTTCCCAAAGTCCTGACTTAAACCCCATTGAGAACTTGTGGACAATGCTGAAGAAACAAGTCCATGTCAGAAAGCCATCAAATTTAACTGAACTGCACCAGTTCTGTCAAGAGGAGTGGTCAAAGATTCAACCAGAAGCTTGCCAGAAGCTTGTGGATGGCTACCAAAAGCGCCTAATTAAAGTGAAAATGGCCAAAGGACGTGTTACCAAATATTAGCGCTGCTGTATGTATAATTTTGACCCAGCAGATTTGATCACTTTTTTTCTGTTCACCCAAAATAAAGTCATAAAAGAGCCAAACTTCATGAATGTTTTTTGTGACAAAGACGTATCTGTTCCAATCACTCTATCGGAGAAAAATCAGAGTTGTAGAAATAACTGGAAACTCAAGAGAGCCATGACATTATGTTCTTCACAAGTGTATGTAAACTTTTGACCACAACTGTACCTTGTTTCGATCCCAAAACTCCACGTAGCATGTATCACTGAGTGTCAAGACACAGCTGTGAATGGCCACAGCTGGATTTTTGGGGATTTTATGGGTGAAAAATGGTAATATGACAAGGGCCGCGATGCAGAAATCGCAGACATTAAGGAGTGGTTGAGATTTTCATATATCTATTAAAAGTTTTTTTCAATTTCTCTTTGGATCGATCGTTTATCATCTAACATGTCGGAGAAAATGCGACCAGTAACAAAAAAAAAAAAATACAATTAAGTGATAGTTACGAGGTAGATAGCCGCGACTTTTATACAGACACAAATTTTTTCATTGTGACGTAATTTGTTTAAAAGTTTCAAATATGTGAGTGAATATTTTTTGTTTTATTTTTTTTCAAACGAAATATTAGACATCTATTAATGATTCTAAGCTAAAAACGACAGACATTTTGAATAATAAATGTAATTACTTTCGTTTTATGGCTGTGTTGAAACAAAAGCGGTTGCACGACGTCTCTAAACGGGGGTTTCCAGGGTAAAACGAACAAATTAAAAATAGTTCAGGGGCTTAATGCACCATTATTCTGCTATGGCAGCATATAGACATATTGTTCTATCAAACACAACAGTTCTTTTGGCTTAAACTACAGCAATTTCTTTTAAAGAAGAGTGCAAGAGCAGAAACTGCTTTTTCAGCCTTGTCTGTGTTTTCCGCCATATACTTTACATAACGTCTATTGTATTTACCACAATTGGTTCTTGCTTTTACGTTCAAGTTCAGCAATGTATCTTGGCACAGTCCTTCCTGGTTGCCTGGCAACCACACAAGTGCCAACAATCCTCCTGGGAGTCACTTAGCTTCCCTGCTAGGAAATATTTTTGCTTCCTCTTCTTAATCCATTGAACAGCAATGTAAAGGCACTACAGTTGCCTTTTATACTTGATCAAAAATGACTCTTTTCAAAACATCAACCACCAAGAGATCTGAAAAGGAATTACAGTAATGTTCATCATGACAGCTTTGGTAGCATTTGCTTTCACTTCGCCTGGAAGCCCTGCATAATCTAATGAGATTCACTACAAGGACATTGAAAAGAGAGAAAGATTTTCAATGGGTACTTTAACAACGGTATTAAAATGTAACAATGTAATTGTGATAATCTTCGAAAAACCAGTGGCAATCATAGCCAGTAAAAATACATGTACAAAATAGAGTAAAAGCGTCACAGCCAAAACCACTGTATACACTTAGTTGGTAGTGCCATTTCTGACTGTACACTGAAAAAATTGACATTCGGGGATCTTTAGATTTACTCAAATACAAAATTGCAACAAAATTGCTTGAAAACCATAGGCGGAGTTTGACTTTTGGGGCAGGAGGGGCACAACATGTTTATGACCACGAAACGCGAAAAAAATATATCTAGCATTAATATCATTGTATACTACTATATATAATAGTATTATAATAATTATAACAATTATTCATTGCCAATCAGATTTTTCAAGAAGGGTATCATTTTAAACCTATTCTTAGTGTGGAATCTAAATTTTGAAGTATGTGGGATTAACTCCAGAAATCGTTGTTCATATGATGAACATGACGTGCTTTTATTTTGAAATGTTCACCGGAAGTATGTTCACTAAACCGCCAACCGTAAGCTTTACACTCTGCAAAAAAAGCACTTTTCGTCATTGCGTGCGAGTCAGTAATATTTTTTTTTTTCATTTTTTTGTTTGAAAATGATGTTAACCAGCGATTTTTAATGTTTGAAGTGTCACCTTTTAACCGCAAGTTTGCGTTTATAAGAAGACTGCCAGTGTTGTATAGCAGGCTTAAGTTGGTTGTCTTTTCCCCCATTATCCTCAATGTAGCAATGCTAACATTTACAGTGTTTAATATAGATGTATTTCCTTATTTTTGTATGTCTGAACTTTTAATTCTATGGTGTGTTGATGACCAATAAACATTCGTGAAAGGAACTGGTGTCTTATATGCCATCAACACGCACTCGCGAATGTATGCACACACGTACGCACGCGGCGATAAAACAGCCGTGAAAATTACCGCCCTCATTTTTTATTTACCTTGCTTTAAATCAGTGCTTCTCAATTATTTTCTGGTACACCCCCACAAGGAAGACTTAAATTCTTTGCGCCCCCCAAACTCTCTGCCGCCACTGTAAATGGTATCATTTGTCTATAAAATTATTATTATAAGTATGCATCTGCCTAACATTGTGTCCTTTTTTCTACTAAAGAAAAAACAGTAATATACTTTATTCTAAGTTCATTTATAACTTTATTAACATTGTTTTGTTTGTAACAGAAAAGACTTAACGCGCATCAATTTGCCTGAAATTTAAAAAATTCACATCCAAATAGTAAAAATACACTCAAGGTACATTTTTGACCAATTGATACTGAAAAATAAAATGTAATAAAATCAGTAAATAATAAAAAAAAAATCAAATTGATTAGAAACATTAACTCATGAGGACAATAAGCCAAAAAATCTGACCGAAAAAACAAAACTGAATAGAAGAAGAAAAAAAAAGATTGTCTTTGGACAGAAGGACAGTTTTTATTTTCGCTGCTCACAGTATCACCTCATTTGCAAAGGTGTGGGGTTATTTCGCACTGAGCATGCTAACCGTGCTCACTGGTTTACTCATATAACACAGACAAAGTGGGAATATTCGCCACGTTTTCGCTGAAAACAATCAAGCGGCTTATCAATGAGATTGGGGTCTAATGTCTTTAAGTGGCGTCTTAATTGATCTGGCTTTGGCTGTCCACTATAATCATTTTTAGACACAGTAAACATTGGTTTTTCCTCTTCTCCCACGGTATTAAAAGTCAAAGCCAAAAGGCAAACGGCCCAAAAAAAGCGCATTCTCGGCGGCCGAGGGAGAACCGTAGGTGAGGGCGGTCGTCGTGAAGATCCCAAGCCGAAAATGGCACTTCTCGGGCGGACACGTGGGAACCGGAGATGACAGTGGGTCGCTGGGTGAGTCCGGTCGGAAAACGGCTTTTGAAAACGGCACGGCTTTTCTTCATATCTCTTTTCTGTGTGCTCTTGCTTAGCTCAAGCACTCTGAAAATGAGAGCGCCACTGCCACCCACTGAGTGGATGTGCAAGTACACTTTATTCTAGTGGGGCCCCAAAAAATATATATATATACATGTTGTTGAGGTAATTATCGAGGGTTGATTGAATATTTGCTTGTGCTCATATATACATAATACATATTGCCATATTTTTTCTTATTTGATATAACCAGTAAATGATTATTGATTGCTATACTAGGTTGTAGTATAATGTTTAAGTGTTATAAAGTTTAAGTGTTATAAAGTGTTAAAGAGGGTCGGGGTGACAACTGCCTTGCTTCATGGCCGCAACATTGCGTAACTAGACCTTCTGGGACATCTTCAGCATCATTCTGACCACTTTAACTAAGTGCCCTTGCTTACACACGTGTATTTAGTTAGATCCACCTACATGCTCACACATAGCCAACCAAAATCACATGGGTGTCTCCAGCTTGCTTTCCCCCTCCCTTTAGGATGGCACCTTTCTGTGTTAGGACAAGCCCCTAATAAAAGAAAGAGCAAGGAGTTTAGTTTTAGATCAATTTTGGTGACTAAACAGCGTAATTTAGCATTTCACTGTCCAGTCCCTCCTGGCTCTCCTTGGCCAAGAAAACTGAGTGTCTTCTCTCCTTATTTTTGGGTAGTTTTACAAATGTCTAAAGGATCTATTTTTGAACTTGACACATGTTCCAAGAGCTCACATGCGCCACCCCGGGCATCGCTCTGCGCCCCCCTGTGGGGGCGCGCCCCACCATTTGAGAAGTACTGCTCTAAATGGGCTCATTGCATATCGCGACAGGCTTAGCAACTTCAGTATAACATGTCATTAGTTAGTTAGCTGGACTTATGATCTGCCAGCTTGTTGTCTCCTGTCGTCTTCCAAAATTACAACTGGGTGACGACGCTTTAGGTGTTCATTCATGGCCGACGTGTAGCCAAGCTTGGCATTGAAGAGACAGGACACAACTGTGTACCCTCCTTTGTTTCGTTGGTATAAGTCAATGTTTTGGCCACTCTGGTGCGCTTTTTTGGCTTTGTGCTGCTTTCCCCGCTTGCATACCTAGCGTTCGACATTCTCAACTTTCCACACATATATATTTTAGTATATCGTCATTGTATTTTTTTTTAACCCTTCATTTACCGTCGACGGGAGGGCTCTAATAACATGTTCATTAACTAGAATTATTTTTTATTAGAATAATTACCTCGGTTCACCCACACTTCAGTTCCCTGAACTGTTTCACAAAGTAAACTAAATTTCTCAGCTAACAAATATAACCATTTACAATGTACTTTTTACATAAAACATACAAACGTGCACACACACGTACTCACAAATGTGCCATACTTGTGCTATTCTCATTGTTGCCCGTCTAACCCCTCGGTTCACCATATCCACCGTATATTGACGTCTCTGTTTAAGCGCTCAACATGGTCTTATATCATAAAGTGCGTCCCTTCAGCACCAGTGTCTTTTTCCACTCATCTGTTCCAAGCCAGAGTACTCCCACCGCCCTGACTCCCCTCGAGAGATTTTATACACGGCCAATTTGTAACACTTGTCATTGGCTTAGCCCAAGGCCCGGAAGTCACATGGGAATTGAGTTAAGTGACTTTTCCAACAGGAAACTGAAAAGGAAGACAATGTTTGTGCATGTCATTTGGTCGCCTCATTACTTTGCAGTTATGCAATGAAACTTTGGTGTTGCTGTAGACCAATCTCATCTTTTTAAAAAATTTTAATGGAAGTAACAGATCGTACTAAAATAAACGTTTATTCATTTCACATGGATTCATATAGTTAAAATCACTCCAGATCAATCCTCACTAAAGATCATAATTCATATACCATATATGTAGTTCCAGGTTACGAGCGTGTTCAGTTCCTACGCTTGGAACATAACCCGAGTTGTCACGGAATAAACCCTTTAGGTACCCCTAAATCTGAAAATAACTATGCAAAATGTCCAAAAGTATTGTATTTTGTTTAATGATGGAAGATACACTGACCTCTGGTGGCAGCATTTCGTCTGGCTGGACTGTCGCCTTGTATGACTGAGCAGCAGACTGGTCTGACATCTAACATGGATAAAAGACACCTGCGCTCTGGTTTGGCCCACATACGGTTGGAAGTTGTTTCAGCTAATATATGTTTGTATGCCTTAGTAATCAAGTTTAGAGCCTCAGTTTGGGGAGTTACTGTATGTGTGAGCGATTTGATGTGAGAATTGTAAATACATTAGCATTTGTAGCATTTAAGTTTAAGATTAAGGACATTTGTTAGGCAAATTAGGCTAATGTAATTTACTAAATTTACATATTGATCAGAGTAGATGGAGGTTTGAACACCATCGTTTTGTGTCAAGTGTTTTTTTGTTAAAATGTGTGTCGTTATTTACATAAGAGTACACACATTATGTGTGTTACAGCTTTAAAAATGGTCAAAAGTGAAGGAAGTAAAAAGCTTCAAAAATCACAATTGGCTTGTTTGCTGTCTGTCAAGCTGAACAACTTCACGTCACAGACTGTGTCTGTTAAGCGCGGGGCCGCTTAACAGACACAGAGCTTTTTTCCTTAAAAATTCTTGTGAATAAATGCCTAAAGCCCTAATTCTTCATAGATATGAACGTAAAACAGTGTCGATTCTTGGTTAAAAGCAAAAAACCAGGCAGTTAGCATTAATTTTACGTAAATATTGCGAACTATGATGCTAGTCAGTTAGCAAATGTAGCAGCCGCCTTATGTAAACAGAGCATTTCCGGTGAAAATTCTGGTAAATAAATACTTAAATCCCTGAATACTTTATAGATATAGACGTAAAATAGTCTCGATTCTTGGTTAAAAGCAAAAAAAAAAAAAAGTGCTGATAGCATTTATTTTACGAAAATATTGCGAACTATGATGCTAGTCAGTAAGCAAATGTAGCGGCCGTCTTATGAAAACAGAGCTTTTCCGATGGAAATTCTTCTGAATAAATGATTAAATCCCTGAATTCCTTATAGATGTGGACGTAAAATGGTCTCGAGTCTTGGTTAAAGTCAAAATAAAAAATATGCAGTTAGCATTTATTTTACGGAAATTTTGCGAACTATGATGCTAGTCAGTAAGCAAATGTAGCAGCCACCTTATGTAAACAGAGCATTTCCGGTGAAAATTCTTGTGAATAAATGCTTAAATCCATTAATCCTTTATAGATATGGACGTAAAAGTTAGCATTTATTTTATATAAATATGTCGAAGAATGATGGTAGTCTGTTAGACAATGTGGCGGCAGCCTTACAACAAAGAGCTCTTTACTTTGAAAATTCTTGGGAATAAATGCTTAAATCCCCAAATTCTTTATAGATATGAACGTAAAGCAGTCTCGATTCTTTGTTAAAAGAGCAAAAAAAACGGGCAGTTAGCATTTATTTTACGTATATATGTTGTACAATGATGCTAGTCTGTCAGACAATGTGGTGACAGCCTTACAACAAAGAGCTTATTACGTTGAAAATTTTTGTAAAAAATGAAAAATTAATTACCTTGAATCCTCGAATAAATCACTGAGACAATCCTTTCTGCTAGTATGCGGTACAACGTTTGTGCTTTTTCAACCCAAATCCGGCGTTGGAACGCTGCATTTGTCGCTGCGACCGAGTGCGAATAACTGAAGGGGATTGTGGGATGGACCCCTACTTGAAGGCGTGACGCAGTGAAGGTGGAATCTGACCTGTCAACATTATTATGAAGTCTATGTTCACGTTTAGCGTGGACAGAACACGTCAGGTTTTTCACGTGAAGTAAAAAATAAGATACTCTGCGTTACAATAAGGTAATGTTTATGGGACAGAAAAAAAAGGGAAGATTCCACAGAGTCTATTTAAGTGATAAAAAAGAGAGTATGGTGTAAATATACAGTACATATACAGTATATAATATATATATTCATATTTTTTTTGTTTATAACACCTTTTGTATTGTTTATTGTGCGTTTTCAGTTGTGGTTGAATGCTTGGGGCGAGTTTATGTGATTGTTTTCGAAGATGTGCGGACGCTAACTGATACATTCTAATAATTTGTATGAATTGCTATTGCTGTATCAGCAGCCAGTTATAAACACAAATTTGAATTGCTGTATTTAAAGATAAAACTGTTTTTATTTTACTTTCATTCTGCAAGTATTGATGTTATGTGCAGCTGAATAAATTCAGCAAGCCACACGGACGTCTGACATCGTCATTTCGGAGCTTAGCTCGCTGTCTAGATAGGACTCCTAAGTCTTGGCGAGGATGGTACAATGATGTATAGGGTAATACATGTTTTAAAATAGTTATTTTGAGATTTGGGGGTTGTTTAGGGGTATTTACAGGGTTAATTTAGATTTACGCGGAAATTTGGGTTACTTCGCCAGCGTAGGAACGAAATTCGTCCGTAACCCTGGGACTACCAGTTCTTTAATTGTACATACTGACATTCTTGTTAATTAAAGAAAGAAATATTGTCTCATTGTGCGACTTAATTCTTATTAAAAAAAAATTCCTCCCAAATTTTCGGCTTTCATAAAATTCCACAATCCCACAATTTTTAGTGTGTGTATATACTGTGTGAAAATCAAACTTTTGTTCTCATTTTGTCTATAACGTATCTGCATTGTAAATTGTACATATTGACTTATGACATGACATACACTTTTATCAACTAATGGAATCTAATTTATTTAAAAGCTCAAAACAGCTCATTGTCTTACAAACGCCGACAAACGCACGCGCAAAAAAGCAGGTTTTGATGAGCGATGCAAACTTTACGCTGATCATCATCCACTCTGAACGGATATTTTATCAGGTCAAGGATAAAAAAGGGAGTTTTTTTCTTTACTGTTGCATGACATGTAAATGAACTGTGACAAATAGAAACATGCACGCACATGGGGGTAAAAAAAGACTTAGAGGGAAGGCTGTTGTTCCGGTGGGGGTGTTCTTATCCATGCTTGAATACTCATTTGGCCTCCTCCATGTGGTGGGTGCATCTGGAGGTGTATCAGGAGCGCCCTGTGGGAATGTTCATTTCATCCAGCTGCTCTTTCATGCAACTCTTCTCCCTGAAGTATTCTGTATTTTCCTCAAGGTCAATGCAGATGTAAAATGGCGCAAAATGTTCAGGTCGGGACTCAAGGACGAAAAGCAGAAAAGCCCAAAGGAGCTCTTGTGTTGCACATTCCATCATTCAACT